>NW_028277378.1:315558-631116 GCF_059751315.1 Micrasema longulum
CTTTGACACGTTCATTTTTAAAGGATTTGTTGATTTTTTTTGCTGAAATCACGACACGGGAATCAAAGCGCCCTCTACAAGTGAAACTAAAACAAAAACTCTATTGAAAATGTCTTATTTGGCAAAAGCGCTCGTTTATCAATAAATAAATTAGTAAAACTAAACCATCAAGTTTGAATTATCCTTTGTATCAAAATTAAACTATGGATTTTTATCAAAAACTGTCTACGATAAATTAGTTTTTTTTTTACAAACTTTAATGTTTTTTTGTTAAGTGGGACAAATAAATATGAATACAATACACCACAGCATCACCTTCCTATATCGACAATGGTGAATTAACATTTATTAAAATAGATAGAATTCTAAATACCGTATCTTGCGGACGATCAGATGCATCCCAAATCTATCTATCATCAACTAAAAAAAAATGTTTTGGACGATAAGACGCACCTCAATTTTTGGTTGAATTTTCAGAGTAAGAAAGTGCGTCTTATGGTCCGAAAAATACGGTATTTTATGTTCTTTGAAGTAAAATACTTTACCTAATGTAAATTATTTTTTTCAATGAATTTTTTTTTGATTTTCAGAAAAAATTTTTTTTTTCTTTTTTATGATTTGCCCAAGTATATCAATTTTGGGGTCATGTTCTTTTGGTCGTAAATAACCGTGTTAGAAAATGGGAAACAAGTTGTGGGCAGGATTCGAACCTCGAACCCGCTGCTCCGGAGTTCACGACACTACCCACGGTACTACAACCTAGCTTTAGTGAGAATGACCTATAGAAGTACTATAATAATTATTATGACAGTAAACATGGTACGTGGGTTTGCAATTACATCCGTACAATTGCATGCACTCGTGTTGAGATCTAGCTTTGTTTAAAACGTTCTGAAATGATGATGATCATAAAACGACCCTTTATAATTTGACCATTTCTTTTTTTATGTTTATTAAAAGATATATAAATATTTATTGATAATTTGATATTCTCGATCTCATCATCATCATTACCTTTCCGCACCTAATGGTGCATAGGACACTGCATGGATAACATGGACATAATACGAGAATATCAGACAAATACTTTATACAACTTTCTAAAACAAGACAAGGACAATCAAGACTAATGAACCAGGGACTGAAATTATACAATAAACTACCAGACAAAACTAAACAAAAGACCCAGACAAACTTTTCAAAAGATGTAAAAAAAAATATTCTGAACAACAGAGTTTGAATGAAAAATGTTTATATTATTTTTTGTAAAATGAATGTAATAATCCGTAAGAGTTAAAAATAAATTTTCAAATAAAAAAATATAAAAAAATTAGTACACTAATCGCGGCGTATCTTGATCTTTTTAGTTACATGAAGGTAACATGATCAGTCTCGCGCTTCAGGTCCAGGTCCAGTCCATGAAATGGAGGCTATGAAATATTCTAGTGTAAAACACCTATTTAAATAAATTAATATTTCATGTCAACCATGTCGGGAATCGAACCCTAGGCCTCTTGCATGGCACGCAAACGTGCTGAACACCACCCCACGACTTTCGATGTGCCTCGTGTAAACGTTCCTACGTTATCTTGCGATTCTGCATTAGAGTTTTTTCCCCAGTAAAGCAGCATGTTTGCCTCCAAATATGGTTTGCAGAGTCCAGCGTCAAGACACCAGACACAGTAGTTGCTATTACCTCTACCTAGTATAAGTACGGCCGGCACAGGAGTACGGCAACCGGATAGTTTTTTTCGATTCTCTCCTCTCTATAGAAGGTCTTCTGAGAAATAACCGAGCACTCCTTACTAGAGTAACTCGACTCCCCTTAGCGTAATCCCACACTTCTGTCTTTCTCCGTACGACCACCGCGCGCACTATTGTTATAGTCGATTTCTGTTTCTAGAAATACCTTCTGCTTTGTCTCGTTTTCTGAAGAAAGATAAGTAACGAAGTTGACAATCAACACGATTGTGCATACCAAAATATAATAGGCAATATTGTTTTAGCTATTTTAAAATATATATATATTGTTGAGCATAAAGTAGCAAATTTAATTCTTCTTTGATTTTTAATCTCTCTTCATTAAATAAAAAAACATTTGTTTTATTTTTTATACCAAATTATTATTACTAGATTCTTAATTAGAAGCAAAAATGATGATTAAGCTAGTACAACAATATTTTGAGTTTGTCCAAATGTTTTAGACAAGCATATTATGTTTGTTTTTGAGCTAGTGTTTATTTTATAGTTTTTAAGCTACTTCAGAATTGTTTCGTAATCCTTGGGCGTCCTTAAAACCATTTCTTTTTGATACCTACATATTTCCCGTTGTCACACGACCGTAAAAATCCACACGAGATGAAAAAATGACAAGACGTGGATTTATTGTGTTATAATTTATTATTTTATAACTTTTGCATTGCTCATAACTACATCACTGCGACCCCCCTAAACAAGACAAAAGCTGGACCTGGGAGATGGGGGGGGAGGCTGCCAGCTATTTTTCCTATCTAAAGGGGATCCGGTATTCAAAAAGTATATACCAACAAACAATCATGCCAAGTTTCATAACTTCGGGTTTTTTTCCCTTGAAAAGTCTAATTTGCCAGGGCTATCTCTGACGGGGCTTCGTTTCTAAATAAAAAGTAGGTATTAGGCACCTACCTGAACTTCGCTACCTTATTCAAACACCTGTCCCTTTAATGTTAATTGTTGATCCTCTTTTCAGTCTTTCGCTCACCAATTTTGATTAGATTGGGTAAATATTTTAAAACGTACACGAAACTGCCAGGTTTTCTGAAGAAGCTAAATAAAATTATACATATAGACTGTTTGCTCAATCAAATACACAGGAACATCTTTTTGCACGGTTTCGAAATAAAACATTGTTATAAATATTAATTTAACAATGCGTAATAGTTACAATAATCAAAACTAGGCTATCGCCGACTGTTACATGCTAGGAAATTCGGCCCTTCGGGCCTCACTTTATCGGCCCTGCTAGCCTCAGTTGATTGGCCCTTCGGGCCTCTGTCGATTAATTAGAATCTCGGGCACTGTGAAATTTCACCCTTTTGAGCCTTACAATTGATTGTTTGCTGTTAGGAGCAATCTAAATATAATAGTGAACCGGGGTGTGGTCCCGTGCCTCGTGTCGCGGACCCAGGGATCAGAGGTCCAAACTTCGTACCCCGCTCTACCACAACTTGGTTCTCATTTTCTAATAAGTTAGGTTCTCATTTTCTAATAGTTTGGGCACTTCACAAGAACACAAGTTTCATCGCTTTCGCGACATCTTCGAGACTGGTATCTTTATTAAGAAGTTCAATGTATTTATACAAAACAGAGGTAAGGATAGAGAATTTAAAATTATGTGAAAGTAAATTAAAGAAAGTTATTTTTATCTTAAGGATCATTATCAAGTTTTTTTTCGGGTTAACTAATGAGTTAATATAATGCTATTTTAATGAGTTTAAGTATTTTCTTGATTTATTTAATCGGCATTTAGAGATTACATTGTAAACATTGATGATTTCCATTTTTTCAAAATATTTTTTTTTTAAATTTATTGTACGATGTTTTTTTAAAAATGTCCATTTCATAAACACTCCCGTACTGCGTAGAATGTAATGTATACACCGTGTAAAAAGAGGTCTCGGTGTATATGAAAGTCAAAAATATATCCATCTTAAAATCTAGCTGAGGCAAAAGCGTGCCACTAAAACATTTCAATTGTTAAGTCTTGTTAATGCTATCTAGCACCTACGTGTTAATGAAAATGAATCTATAATAATACCACTAAATACATATTTATTTGTAAACCCAACACTAGTGGATGTATTTATTAGGTCTTGGCTTGCTGTAAAACTTTACATATAATATAATAATAAAAAGGCGGATAAAAAATACAGTTCTGTGTTTGAAATAAAACCCACTGTCTAGCGTTTGACTCGGTGGCTACTCAGGGGTGATATTCCAAACGCTCCTAGGGTAATATGTTTTACGTTTTTGCGCCATTCATCCCAACTCCATACAATATTGTCGGAATTCACATACAGTAATGATGCACTTTTTATTTTAAACGCCGACTTTGCCATTTATATAAAAGGAATGCCAAATAAACAATTAGCGCTGACAATTTCTTGTATATATTAATATTTCAACGTGGGTAATTTATTAGAAATGTTAAATTAATAATTAAGTACATATAATGCGCATATAATCCGAAACGAAACATAATTATTGGTACAAATGAAATGACATTTTCTGAATTTAAAGGTCTCTGTTTGCATTCAATAAAGGTTTTAAGCTAAAAAATATTATTGTTTTCCATAAATTAGGTTCCTGTAAAATACTAGTTCATTAAATAATAATTTAAAAAATGAAAAAACGTTTAAGAAAATTATTAATTTTTCGCTTCTAATTATCAAAAATTGAGCAGCGGAAAAAACTTTCCTTATGCAGAAAAGCACTAGCCCGTGCCAGATTGCCGTTCACGCTATACTCCGTGAACATCTTTCATAACTTATGTATGTCAACTCTATCAAACTCTTTACAGATCGACAAATGCGCAGAAAAGCTTTTGGTTTTAGCAAGATTTTCTTCTGTCATGTTTCGTAAAGGAAATGTTTGATCCATACATCCTCTTCCATTCATAAAACCGCTTTGTATATTCCACACCTTATTCTTAGTAACTTTTCTTACTCTCTGATTCAGAATTCTTGCATACATTTTGTCAACAGCGCGGCGCTCGAGAAGGCGGACTGCTCTATAATTTCCGCATTCCACCCTAGAGCCTTTTCCCTTGTATAGAGGCATAACATAGGGGTGTATTCTTCCTATAAACATCGGTCAAAAAGCTTGTGCAGTCAGATTAAAATTATTTCATCGCCCGCCTTTATAAACTCCGAAGCAACATTATCAAAACCATGATATTATATAGCAATAAATAACATGATATTATTATATGTGTCCTTCGAATCCTGATGCGGATCTTATCCATAAATGTCTTCCGATTACCAGTAGGTATGATTGTTGTGGCTCTAGGGCGGGGTGGGGTGGTGGCGAAGAAGTGGGGCGCCCATCAAGCCCCTGACAAGGGTCACGGCCCACCTGCGAAGCTGCCATGTTTTCTACGGCTTGTTAATACTTCTTTACCAAAACCTCTTTAAAAGTTTCCTTTTGTCTTATTTTGTATCTGAGAAGCGTATAAAACAAATTGGAGTATTATTTTATATGGGTGTAGAGAGGACATCGGTTTTTGTAACCTTGAAATGCCGCGACGGCCAGATTTTTCTTGATGTAACTATTGACTTGGATCTAGCTCTATGTATAAATGAAGAATACAGCTCTGTGTGTAAAATAGAGCCCTGGACGAGTGTTTTCGACTCGATGGCTCTCGGTTGAAAATCCTGAATAAGGAAATCGTGTGGAGATAAGTCCGCTTTATGTAGAGGTTGACGCATTCGCCTACCATTCCTACCATTCCTAAGGTCCTTGGTTCGATTCCTGGTAGAACGAATTTGAAATATTGATTTTCAAAGTTTTTTTGAACTGCAGTATTTTATTGTTCCTGGATGGCACCTGAAGCGTAAGACTGATCAATCTGATCACCTTACCTTCACGTAACAGATGATCAAACCAAGCTGCATTTAGTTTAACAGTGCAGTTCCCTATAGCACCACTGGGTGCAGAAAAGGAGATGATGATGTTGAGTAACTACAAACGACTGCGGTCGTTGTTTCTTCATAGTTTCATACAAAGCAGAGGCTAAAGAAAATATTGTACAATACAGCAATCTTGCAAGTGCTGAAATTAATGCTAAGAACATTTTGTCGTAATCGTAGAATAACGACGGATGTGCGAAAAATGCGACGCAGACTTTCTTTTATATTTTATCCGTAAAAGGTTTTATAAATGCTTCATATTCCAGGTTTGAAAAAAAATATATATATAACTAACTCAAGTATCAAAGGATGTACTTATGAACTTATCAAGTTATGACACAGTGTCAAAAAAAAATTAAACCACTCTTATGTAATGTTGACGAAAATCACATGCGTCGTTGTTCTACGAACATGACGATTAATTATGTTCATTATTATGTACCTATGTAAAATAGTTATTTCTAGCTCTTATTCATATTGAAATTGTTTTAAGCTGGTCACCGCACTAAAATACAAATTCGTAGTTAGTTTGGCTGCTACAAAATATATTTTATTGATTTCATATTTAAGCAATACATATTTTATGTTGGTCCAAACGAGTCGTTTAAAGCGAATCTGCATAAACCATAAATATGTAATGCCTACAACATGTTTCATTTATAAACTCATGTGCGTTAGGGTGGGCCGATAATTTTTATTTCCGAATTTTGTAATGAAAGGGGTCTAAAAAGTTGCCTTTTGGATTACTTAGAATGCAAAAAATATCAAAAAAAATATTCGATACTACTTTTGGACCTCAACCAGAGTTTGAAGTTTTCGAAAATGTCGATTTTTCGGAGTAAACCGGCTGTCATTTCGTATTTAAGTAAGAAAATCAGTCTAATTAAATGTTATAATGTGCATTAAATCTTATTAATGTATGTCATTAGCTGGTTTAAGTGCTTACTTTAATTAATTGTGTTACCGACAAAATTTCACACAAATATAATTTTGTCGTATGGAAATTCCGAGTTAACGGCATAATAGATGGATAATCTTCGGTAAACATTTTACAGTTTTATTTTAAGTTGCGCTTTGCGCTGTGGGTTGAGCTCAGTACTCAGTACTTTACCTTGTTTTCTTGTTGCGTTGCGAGGCGTCAACAGGTTGCTTATACATAATTACACTGCAAGAACCAGCACCGCTCTTGCACGATCTATTTACTGCCACATTACACAATATAATACTTTATACCATTTACCATTGATTCCCTAAATGGATAATTCCATCTCCGGGGATAGCACGCGATGGAAAGCCGCTAAAATTGTATAAAGATTCGAACATGAAACGTTGATAGCATAAAACGTTAATGTGATTTGATATATGTATATTTTTTTTATTTTATTATTAATAAATTTCCTAAAAGGAACATGTTTTTTAAAAATTCTATACATATCTACTTTTACACATCTAGTAAATGTTATCACTATAACTCTCCAAAAAAAGTGACTAACTCTTGTGCTTGTAGAGTGACTTCCACTGTTCTAGTTGTTTATTTATAAGAGTTTATATAATTTTGAATACGAGTACATGAGAAAAAAAAAACATAAGATTTATATAGAAAAAACATAAAACAATAATATATTCATACTAATTTAAATTTAATGTAGTTTTTAGACGTGTTCAAAAAATTTATTTAGATTTACTTTAAATTTATTTATTGATATATTATTTTTAATAGTTTTTAGTTCATTGGGAAGATTATTAAAAAAATGTACACCTTTGAAAACAAAGCTATTTTGACCATGACTTGTGTGGAATTTAGGAATATTATGTTGGTATCTGAGTGACTTATCTCAAATTCTTTTATTTTTTATATATTTGTGTCTACTGTATGAACCTTAAATATTTTATATAGACTTTCCGTATTAAATGTTGAGGGTTTCTTTAGAATTACTTTGATAATTAATCTTTGTACTATTTTAAGAGGGTTTAATATATTGGCGTATGAACCACCCCACCCTACAATACTATATCGTAACAACGATTTACTCAGCTATTTTTAAATTATTGATTTTTTAAATATTCCTTAATCTAATAAATATGAATATACATTTTCTAATTTGTTTAACTAGTTCACTAATATGGTCTTTCCATTTTAAGTTTTGGTCTATGTCTACACCAATGGTATGTTTTTTTCGATGAATCCGTGCATTATTAAATTATTACATTTTTCCATTGCAAGGGTCATCTTTGGGGAAATAGAAATGTAATGTCGACGTCGGAACTATTTAACCCGACAAGGGTCCCCCTAAATAACATTAATGTATTTAGAACGGTAACCGGGAAAATCGACGCACCTATTTAATTTTACTTTATTGTTATTCAAACAGTTTTTAATATTTTTAGCCCAATAAGGTTAGTTAAATTAATGCATAAAATGTTAGTGATGACTTTTGAAATTCTTGTACATTCGGACTCGTATAAAGCTCGTAAAAAATAACGTAATGTGGGGTAGGCAGAAATGATGGACCGCCACACACGTCTATCCTGACATACATTCTTAGCTTCTTCCACATTCAGAAATCTTATCATATATGCCATCCGGTTGTGCCTGCTTTTAACATGCCATCTCTCCTGGCATAAGAAATTTAATGATTCGTTTCTGATACAAATAAAATTTAAGCAGCGTATTTGTAATTATATACATATTATAAATTATGTACAACGGAAGTCAGTTATTTGTCTTGAAAGTTGTATTTTTCCTGTCGGTTTTCGCGGTTTCCTTTTTACCCTCTCCTTGGCAATTCAATTTACATTTCTATAGTCTAGAATAAATATAAATATTATGTGTCTACGCTTTTGAAGTTAATATACATCCATCCATTTGATTTATTCATATTGAAATCGTGAAAGTTGTCGCGTAAACCTTTTTTAAAACAGGTATTGTTAGGAAACGCGGTTTTCTAACCGCCTTAAAAATGTACGCGTTGTTTGCATAATTGAACGATCAATATCTTTTGATGAATAGAAACGGAAAAATATGAGATAAGAAGATTTGAATATTGTGGCAGAACATATTAAGGCTGTAGTCTGGTAAAACGAACGCAAAATTAGGAAATCATATGATTTTGCCATTTTAAAACGAATGTTTTTTTTTAATCGCGCAATAATAAAAAAATAAAAAAACATAAATTAGACAAAAACAATATTTTTTAAAGGAATTTCTGTCAAACAATATACTTAAAAGTTATATGTAAAAAAAACATGATTTTAGACCGGCAGATTACGCCATTTCAAATTAGGACTAAACTTAGATATCTGGGATCTCAATAAAGACTAAGTATTGAACTAAATTTTGTAGTTATAATTTGAAGGTAATAAATTGAGCATGAAAGTGGCCGAAGCCAAATTTTAATTTTTTGATTTTGAAAAGTAATGCAAGCATTTTAATTTATATACGCATATTTTTGTGACATTTTCCTTTATTTCTACGTAAAATTATGCATTCGGTAATACTTAATAAAAAAAAATATTTTAGTTGAAACGCTTTTTATAGAATTGTATTCTCTTTTTTTAAAAAAGAAGATTATTCTGGTTGTAAAATTTAATTTTAAACAATATCCTATTTACGTTTTTATGACCTTCATACCTGCGCTTACCGAAACGAACTTTTAAGTATATTTTTTAACAGAATTACCTTTAAAAATATTATTTTTATCTAATTTATGTTTTTTAATTTTTTTATTATTGCGCGATTAAAAAAATCGCTTTAAAATGGCAAAATCGTATGATTTCCTAATTTTGCGTTCGTTTCGCCAGACTACAGCTCTTATAGATATAGGTGTAAACAAAGTACGTATATTAGAATTAATATAACGTTTTGTTTACTTACAATGTTTTGTTTTTGTTTAAAAAATAATCATCGGAAATGCGCATTTTACAAATATTATAATTATCCTTTCCTGCAGTTCCGTGTAACTTCTTATTTTTAATAATGTTTTACTTTATTATTGTTATATTTACATATGTGTCCAGATCCGTCTATAAACTGGTTGTCTTAGCTTCCGCGCTGGTCCATCCAACTATATTTCATTATGAATAAATAATAGGAAAATTGTTTACCGGTTGCGGCTGCTCCCTTCGCCATGTTGTTTCGGCGTTCGCAGCTTCTGTGACAAATTATTATACCATTCGAGTTTTCTTATTTCGATCCGATATTTTCAGCGAACTTCTATCCTCATTTTTCGTATACAATGTTGCTAGATTCCTGGATATTAGATTCCTCCGGCTACATACTGGTTCCATACTTTGTTAGATGTGATTGACTTCACGTCCCACTATTTGTCCAGACACTGAGACTTGATATATTGCACAGCGATAAACCACAATGACTTACAATGAAGAATAGGGACGTTTCAACAAGTATTAGTTGTCAAATAATTTCTTAAATTTATGAGGCATTAAGTCAAAGTTCATTTAACAAAAAATAGTGCCGGGCAGATCCCACTATCTACTAACCATAGACGTGTGACTATCTATGGAGACGCTCTAAGCCAAAAATAGTATAATTAATTACCTCGCGATCGTAAAGAACCTTCATTAAATTATTAGCTGTAAAAAGACTAGAAAAAAGATAGAAAGATTAAAGAGGTGGAACCTTCCAAATGCAGAAACTTTGTTCGCGGTATTTATAGGTCAAACAGGGTACCATGAACCACGACCGAATCCAACAGGCACTTAAGAAGGTGGACATTAGAGTGGGCCAATGATGTATGAGGTTTTTTAATTTTTTTTAGACATCAAAGTGAAAGGGGTCTAAAAAGTTGCATTTTGGATCACATTGAACGTAAAAATTATTAAAAAAAATATTCCATACTACATTTGGCCCTCAACCGAGGTTTGAAGTTTATCACTGTCTGAACATTTTGTTAATTATCTATATTGATAAAATTATTTTGTGTTAGTAAAGAAATAACTTAATCACATTACAAATTTGAACGCGCTTTAAAACAACCGAAATGGAAAAAGTTTACACTCCGCGGAACTAATTCCTTCGAGCGCCTGGCTAATATTGACGAAAACAATGGCCTATTAAAACAATGCTACCCATTTATTACAAAACAAAGTGCAACTCACGCCCTTAGATGCTTATTTAATAAGATTTAATGCACATTATAACATTTAATTAGACTGATTTTCTTACTTAAATACGAAATGACAGCCGGTTTACTCCAAAAAAACGACTTTTTCGAAAACTTCAAGCTCTGGTTGAGGGCCAAAAGTAGTACCATCGAATATTTTTTTTGATATTTTTTGCATTCTGAGTAATCCAAAAGGCAACTTTTTAGACCCCTTTCATTACAAAATTCGGAAAAAAAATATCGGCCCTGTATATAATAGAATAGTGGACATGTTAAAAATTGTAATTTTCGGCTTGCGTGCATGCGTGCTGGGCAAGCGATTTCTGTATGTAAAGATAGGGTGGTGTCGCCTTTTATCTCTCTGCCTCTTGATTGTTTTAACTTATTTAGAAACATGTATTTACACATATTATTTAAGTTATGGAAGCTTGTTGTCTATGACTCAAATATTATTTACATAGGTACTTAAGTATTTACGTATATCTTCAGTCATGATTTAACACGCTTCATATTTCAAAACTTCTTTCGTCACTTCTGTAAACGTTGTATTTGGCTGCGGTGTTTCGGCATTCCTAAACGGTAATGAATTAAAAGTCGTTAAAGAAAAATATTCAGCCATAAATCAACAAATCTAAAATAATTGGAATTCGAGTTAAAATGTGATTTATAGTATACGTGGTACGGGGCATGGGCCACCTGCCCGCCAGACTTAGTGTTGATGTGGGATATCCGAAGAACAACCCGAGACAGCCAAGAGTGTATACATACATAATAGCCGGCATCGCTCCATTTGATCTCCACACAATTTGAATATACGTAAGTCGTGTCGGAAGGTTTATTCCATCCAATTATTATTTTCTGTTGTGAGTCAGATGGACAGTTTACATTTACTAGGATCTGCCAGTGGTGGCAGAGCGCCGCGCTGAGCGGACTGAGCGGTACACACCAACTCTTCGACAGAGGTAAAAGAATCAGAAAATGTATCCATTTTGTGTATTGTATCTACTCATACTTATTTAGTTACTCTGAAATCTGCCGTTTGAGATATTTCAACTATCTTAACGATATAACAATCCACAGAACACTTTTACGCACAGTTGCACATATTTGAGTGATTTTTTGTTAATGGTATCTTGGCATAAAATCGTTTTTTTACTATTCATTTTTTTTAATTATTCTGGTTATTGCCAACGTCGGGGGGACCCAATAGGGCATTTAAAGAAGATTATTTGTTGTGATTTTTTGACCAAAAAAGTAATAATTGGTATTATAGGTACAAAGTATTTTTTTAACATACTTGTATTTTTTATTTGAAAATGGTAACATTTTAGTGACATTGAAAGCATCCACCACATTCTCGAATCCGTTGTAAAAACTAACGCCTTTCTTCTGATTCACTCATGCAAGCGAGCATTTTTTTTTCTTCGTTACGAAGTGATATTATTATTTTATTCCAATAAAATTCAGTAAGGAAAAGCGCGAGCAAATGTATTTACATTTGATACTTTCAGTGTCCCTATCACTGTCACTCCAATCATCTTCATCGCCTACAAGGTATGTTTATAAATATTACAAAGTCAGAATTAGGCATCTTCCCCCGACTTACCTCACAGGAAATTTGACCCCTTGCGAGCCACCTGTCACGCACCGCCTCTGCAACTTGGCGAGCTTTTTATACTGACTCCATTTTGATGGAAACGTTTAGATAAATACTGATGGATGTATAGTTATGATAAATGAACGTATTTCAGCTTCTCTCCCATCTCTTATTGGAAAATCATTAATAGGAGAGGTGAACATCCTCGTACCTCTTCCCTCTCAGAACTATTTTTATAATTAGTCTCATTATTTTGAAATAACTTTTTTACCGCTTTTATCTATTTATCCATTCCGTTTCTTTTGATTATGTCTCGGCAAGCAACATGCTATTTATTTATTAATTTTATAAAATATGAAACATTCAAAATAATGTGTCCTGCCCAAGAATTGCGTAAAAATATTTATTAGTAACTATTTAAAACTGTTTTAAAACCGCGTACGTAAAAATTGCCTCTCTGTTTCCAGGCCGTTGAAAAATACAGCTCTGTGTGGGAAATAGAATTGGAATCCTGGACGCTTATTTTTTTTACTCAATGACTACTTTCAGGTAAAAATCCTGAAAAAGGAATCAAGTGGAAAAAGGTCCGCCTCGTAGTGTATCGGTTGGCGCTTTAGCCTACTATTCTTGAGGTCCCGATTTCGATTCCTAGAAAGGTCGATATGAAGTATTTGTTTTAAAGGTTGTTTTACACCGAAATGTCTAACTGTTCCTGGACTGGCACTTGAAGTATAAGACCGGTCACCTTGCCGTCCTGTAACCGATGACCAAGACCCACTGCATTTAGTTTAACAATGCAGTGCCGTATGCACCATTAGGTGAGCATAGGTATGCAGAAAGCAGCCAGCCATAGAAAAGTGAAACAGATTAAAGTACCTTTGTGAAAAGAGTGAATAAACAAATCTCAACAAAAGTTGGAATGTTTTTGACTTTAACGAATGATAAACAAGGAATATATTCGTTTTTTTTTTAACATTACAAACAATAATTTGATTATGTATTTTACCAGTTTTAATGATTTTTAAATTCTTTAAGATTTTCTAGTACTATGGGTGTTTTCTGCAAATTGAGAAATACCGTTTTTGTGATGAACACCATTTTCAGAAGGTGATTAAAACAATTTTTTGTATGAAAGCGGTCTGGCTGTTTTTAGCAGGACATATAATTGACCTTAGTGCACCCGATAACATAAATATATCATTTTTTCAAAATTGTGGACTGGCTGCTTTCTGCATAACTAACGTTCAATTGCGAATAAGGGTTTGATGATAAACGTTTGCCATTTCTACCTATACTCAAATAAATACATAAATATTGGGTATGAGTAATGAAATTCTTAATCTATTTATGTCCTATTGTTTGTCTCGATGATATGTTTCGTTATTCTAAACCCGATGAGTAAAATTATTTTTATCAAGCAAATCTTTTTTATATATTGTTATCTAATATTACTGCTCTACCCACTGAATTGGAGTTCTCTTATATCTATGGTTCTACCTATTTGTTTTGTTTTCAGTTCTAATATTTAGCTTCCTCTTAACATTTGCAAAAAACATGATTTTTTTGGGTAATATTACCACACGGTGGTATGCCATAATAAATGAAAAATGTATATGTACATATTATAATATATCTGGCAGGTATTCTGTCCGTGGCGAGAAGGCGAGGTGACAATTACTGCGGTCTCGACGATAAATGTTCCATTAGTCTCCACGAACTGTTTATAGCTGGAGAGAGTCGTTATGGTTTATGGGAAAAGACGTTATGTGAGAACCGAGAACACATAAATACGCGATCGTCTGTTCTTAAAATCGACATTCCCTCTGTAAGGACATGGGGATGCAGTGTGGTAGTTAAATATATTTTTTTTTAATCTTACCGGCAACTAATTGCTCGTCCCATCTCAACTCAGGACTTTTAGTCCCATGGAGTTGGAACTTATGTCTCAAATAATGTACAATAAACTTATTCTTTATTTATTTTTCGCTTCTCCTATTTGGTCTCCATTCTACAGGACTCATATTGACCATATCGAGTCTGTCCAACACCGTTTTCTAAGAAAAGTGGCATGGTTGCTCGGATTACAAAGGGGTAATTACACCTATTTTGAAATAGAGCAATCTCTTAATCTGTCTTCATTGGAGAGACGTAGAACTGTGATGGACCTTATATGCATTTTCAAAGCATTAAAATACTTAATGCTGTAAGTGATTTCCCATCTCTGTTGCAATCAATTTCTTTTCCTGTTCCCAACCGTGTCACCGAACTCAAATCCTGCTATTTATAAAATCTTCTAAGAGCAACTTTGGTTTTTATGCCCCAATGTCCAGAATGTGTAGATTAGTCAATTTATCACACGACTTGGAATTCTTTGGGATAGATCTTCCGGCTTTTCGTAGATCTCTTCGCGATCTAAACAGTGTGGGATGAAGTTGGATTGGCATGGTTTAGCTCGAAGTCTTAGGTCTTTCGTTTTTATGAATATATTGTATATAATTATTGTTTTGCCCTTGTTTGTCTTTGCTAAATAGTTTTATGTTCTTTTTTTTCTTCAGTTTCTTGCATTTATGTTTCTTCATGTAACTGTTGTAATTGGCTTAGGCCGTATATATAATAAATAAAACAAAATAAATAAATAAATGATTTTGCTTTTAGTTCTACATATTGTGGAGGCGAGGAGGTAACGTTTCTTCACATTCACAGTGATGCGAATAACCGAACAATGTACATTTTCGAATAATGTATAACTTGCCTTAAATAATGGATTAACTTTCAGTTTATTTTATCGATCCACCTTGGTAAAATTCCGTATTTGAAAATTCTTAAACATCCCTTTTCGGGATGTTTTAATAATTAATCTCAATTTATTTTTGTATTTTCAGGTCTAAACAATCAAATGGGCCCATTGTAGTTAAAGTGAACCAACTGACATTTTAGAAAAAACAATAGTTAGATGCTTTTTGACATTCTATGTATCCTAAAGTTTCGTAGAATACGTAGGTAGAATAACGCTAAAACATGATTTTTTTCGTTAATTTAAATTACGCATATGACTATCTTGTTAGGAATTGAAGTGGTGAATTAGTTTAAACTTCTTGACTCACTTCACCATTTTCAACGACTCACCTTATTCGCGCTGTCAGCCAATAGAAGGTTTCGGGACTACGGGTAGTAGTACCTAATCATGTAAGCCAAGTATCGATGATTTAAAAAAAAATATTTATGATAACTAACAAAAGTTAAAGTAAGCCAGGTGACATTTATAAGCGTAGGTAATGTAATGTCTAACAATTAATAAAGCGAGCCGTGTGACAGAAATGGCCAAAGTATATATAAGAACAAAAAAAAACTGATTATTTATATACAAATCATCCATGATAATCAAAAATATAAATACGTTTAGTAAAAAAAATAGGCAAAAAGCTCGTAGAGTTAAAATTTTGAATTCAAAAGTTTGACCATTTTGTTAGTTGGTCCACTTTATCTGCAATGGGCTCAAATGACAAGTGACTTAACTCATTCAAAAATAAAAAACCTATCAATTTATCGATGGCGACATTCAACATTCGAGTATTATATATCCCATTTTTGTAATGGTATCCCGATAACCATGGAATGCAGCTCCGGGTTAATTTATGCTCGTAAATACTTCACTATTCTACTAAGTCATATTTCTCACATCCGATAAAAAATAGTCATAACTAAAAAAACAGAATTTCTAAACTAACATATCATGTCTTAAAATCATGCTTATTTTACATCAATTTTTCGTTTTTATTTTCACCCTTTAAACCAATGCCGATGTGTCATGTATGTATATTTAGAATTGTCTAAAAAAAATCTAATACCTTTTTCAAGAAAATCTTGATTGTCATAAAGGCTGTGAATGGCAGTGTATATATAGGTTGAAGTGTGTCATAAAACCATCAAGTGGGTAAATCGTAAAGCAAGAATTATGTCTATATTTTAGCATGTGATAGTATTTTTTAAATTTATTCTAAATCATATGATATTATATGTAAATAACTAAAATTTGATTTTTTGAGTTCTGATTTTATCGGAGGTGCGACTTACAGCCAGAATACACACCACCTAACTACCGTAACACGCTCTATTATTACTCAATGCCCTATGCCCGGTTCCATTTCCCCGCCCCTTCACTTAATTACAGTACATTATTAATATTCTTAATATTTGCCAAGAATTTTACATAAATTCTTACCATCTTTCCTAATATTTACGTTATGAATGAATTTCGCTGAAATTCTTCAAATAGTATCAAACTCTCTCAAATTTCCTATTACAGCAGTGGCCTTATTCTGTAACTAATTCGTTTCGTCAATTCATTCGGATAGTATGAAAGGGAGCGAGAGTGAAATGCGATTTGATTGAGTTAGAGTGAGATGAATATATGACGAACGAACGAACTTACGAAACGAATTGGTGACAGAATAGCCTGCAGGGCCTCGATATTCCAAACACCCAAAATGTATACCCTGTTCGGATGTACGAAGCGTTCGGATTATAGTATGCAAATGTTTTGTAAGGCATTTTTCGAAATAAAACAAAGTTTTTTGTAACTGAAAGTATGTTTTAATCATTCGAAATGTTATATTACTAAAGTATAATACTATTTATCACACCTGTTTAAAGAATTCCAATATAGTGGTTTGATGAGTGTTATTTAGCGACATAGAAAACGCTTTATCCCTTAATGTACGTAAATGATTTTTTTCTGGAATTGAGATATCGCCCTCATCCTCCCATTCCAGGCGAGTATTCAAGGCAGACGCAGCTCGAGTACGAGGAATCCTTGCAACTTGCAACTGGTTCCGATGCCTCTAATTCTTTATCGTCTTCGCTGTCGTGCTCATTTCTTACTTTGTTCACTATGTCGTCATTAGTTTAAGGCCCCAGACAATCAATACCAGCATTGCTTATCGAGAAATTGTTAATCTCTAGATCTGAACAGCCTCTGTTTCGAAAAAGGCTCAATGGTAAGTGATCTTCGGGGTCAAAATCTACCGCATCTTGGCCAAAAATGTCCTCTGGTCCTAGAGGTATGAGGGTCGATCGGATTATAGAGGCGTTTGGATTAGCTATTTTAGTTCGGACTATCGAAGCCCTGCTGTACTTCTTTTGAAAGCTCACTATCCCCCACACGCTTTTACTTACATACCTATCTGAAATGTATCTTCTACTTCCTTACATGTATTCAGTTAAAAAACAATAAAATGATCACCCTTTTTAAACTATATAGCTATAAATATTTATTTAAATAGCAATCTAATAAATCTCGAAACAAAATAGCTAGGTCTAGGTGCATAGTGTTCTAAATCTAGTATAACAAGAAACCTAATGTTTGTAATAATACCGTTTTGAATCCTTATAAAACATTATATTTTGAATCCCCTTATATCACAAATCTCAAAATATTACAAAACACCATGAAAATAGAACCATCTTCTTTTTGTCAGTCTGTTTCTCTCCACTGCTTGGATATAAGCATCTTCCAAATTTGTGTGTTTCTCTGTCCCGAGCACTCTGCTTCCACCCATGTCCCGCGAGTTCAAAGATGTCATCATTCCATCTCCTCTGTAGTCTCCCCACCTTCCTTTTATTTTCCTAGGCTCTCCGATTCAGTAATCACCTATCAATTTCTTGTCTCGCCACGTGACCCGCCTGGTAAAAATAGTACCTACCTTTAATTTTGTAAAACATCCTTGTAACTCACGAAAATCTATAAAAAACAGAGTACCTCTTACTCTAAAACATATTATATTAAATTAATTATATACTAATAAATATTCACAAGTTCCTACATGATTATTTATGTATTTTGCCAGAATGTTATCACCATAAAACGAGGTGTCCACTGCGCACCATCCGGGCCTGTCCGCTGTCTACCGTTGCGGCATTCGCGTCTACTCGACTTTAATGCCCCTACAATTTGTCCAAAGTCTCAGATTTTAATATCAAAGCCAATAAACATTCGAGTTTATATGTTTGCGTCCATATCAGGTGTCGTTAATTAGCGACTACTTTACATAATATTAAACAGGTACCCGAACGCCGTTCTGGAGTAGTTTCGTAAACTCCGATACCGCATTATGCGAATTACGAAATAATATATTTGATAATCATAATAAAGTTGGTATTTTCAAACATTTTAATGTGTGATACATACTTACCTCTTACAAAAATAAGGTAAACAGTGCGGATTATAAAATATGTCACACTCTTGCCTTGAAAGTGCCACAGTACACTCAGATTTTAATAAAAAGTATTTTGTAAATAAGTAAGTACTTACTTTCAATTAAAATTAAAATAAAAAAAAAACAAAACACTTATTTAAAACTCATTTACTGTGTATTAGTCGATGACTTCACCAACCTATATTTTCACAGTGGGTAGGTGAAACAAGCTCAGCTCGATAGTTCTTACATTACAGTATAATGTTCTGGAATGCTGTAGATACAACCTGCAGTGATCTTGTTGCCTGTTCCGAAATGTGTAATTATTTAGATTGTTAAATTATTGCGGGCGATTATTATGCACTACGTGATTACGCTCTCGGTAATAAGGATTATTTTCATCTTCTCGACCATGTATCCAATTTGAGTCGTCAGTGCTTCGCGGGTAATTTACTTAAACAAACAAGACAGCCTCAGGCTTCTCGACTCGGCCTCTGGACTATTTTTTATACTGGATATTATATGGGTACTCTGCGTTCTCAAAACCACACATGACGGACTTTCTACTCTTAAACCCACTATCAATACTCTTCTGGAATAACCACCATTGATAATCAAATTAACCGAATGCCGTCGTGTGTGATGAAAAAAACCGCTAATGATTGCATATGTATGTTGTGTATCGTGATTTCCTATCTCTTTTTTTTTTATTCTTGAGGGCAACGCAATATTTGCTATTTCTTCGATGTAGCTAGTATAGGAATAACGTGTCTATTTATCATACGTCATTGGATTTATGAATATTAATTTGATATGTTTCACCCTCTTCACCACAAAATGAAGGTACTTTGTCGACAAAGGTTTGCGTGTTTGGTGTCACTTTTTTATGACAAGACCACAACACAACGTCTTGGTCGTTTTGTGTCATTCGATATGATACGATGCCACCCAGCTAGTATTGATCTTCCAAAGAATGTTGTATTCTCTCAGGAGACATCTGACCATATTATAATCCGAAAATAGATTAAAATACGCTGTATTTTTGACGAAACACTTCAATACCTGCCTATGAACAATTTTGGGTTCAGTTTTAGTTTTCAGTAATTTTATTGAGTTTGTATTTTTTGTTTGTGGATTACACATTCTTAAAAACAAACATTTTCGGCAATGTTTGCCTTAAAAACTGGCTAAAATATGTCCATTTTCATGATTATTTTGTTCGATTATTCTTTTAGTAAATATAAATACATATTAGTGTATCCACACATTTTTCAACGCTGTAAATAAAAAATACTATCGATAAATCTCGCAAACAGCGCACTAAATTCGGTGAACGCGGATTTGCAGTCGCAGGCCCTGTGGCATGGAATGCTCTCCCAACAGAGGTGCAAAGCTATGAGAGTGAAGTGAAATTTCGAAAAAAAATTCAAACTCACTTGTTCTCTAAATCATTTGAATAAATCCGAAGCATGTGTAACAAAATGAATTGTTTCACTTAAATTCAAATTTAAAAGTTTCAATATAATTAATTCATGTATAGAATCACTTTGAAAAGCGCACTTGAGGTATTATATTACGAAAATAGCGCTATATAAGTTAGCCATAATAATAATAATACTCACTGGTATTATAATATATTTCTCTAATCAGCATAATCCGAAAACCTTTTTTTATGTACCACGTTAATGTATAATGTAATGTATCCATGTTAATTAAACATATCAAAACAGATTAGTAAAAAAATGATAGGCAGAAAGCTCATAAAATTAATAGTTTGACAATTATGTCGGTTGGTTCACTTCATTCTTTTTTGAAAAAAAAAAATTCTTTATTTGGATAACCAACAGCTATATTTATCGTATATATAAAACAAAACAAATAACAAAAAAGCCTAATACAGGTTTTCGCAAGTAGCATCACAGTAAGTTAAAAAAGATTCTCGAACATAAAATGAACAGTAATTTAATGTAAAAATCCAAAAGAAAAGAAAAAATACTACGAATTTTTTCGAAAGCAAACGCCGTACGTCATTAAGATTATTTGCAAATAAATCTATGTTTAATGATTTAGTTATTACATTAAAATTTTATTAATAATAACATTGCTTATAACATTACTAACATTGATAATAACATTAATAGCATTGCTTTACCTGCAATGGGGGTCAATAATTTGAAGAATTTTGATAGATTCATTTTTAAATCCGGAAGTAGGGCACACATAAGCATATTCTTATGTGTGCTCTAATAATAATGATAAAATAGTATTTATTTAAAATAAAAATATATATACTGTCTTAGCGGGGAAGCTATCCCTAGTTAGGCAGTTTAGTACTGGAAAGAAAAACTTTAAACCAGATTTTCATTTCATATTTGTTATTAGTCATCTTTAGTTTTGTGGTTTTTGTTTCGGTAATAATATGAATCCAATGGATATTATTATAGTTCCGTCTAATCGATAATTTTAACGATTGATCGCAAATAAGAGTCGCTGTTTGATTATCTGCGAAGGGATTACTCCTCAGTCAAGAGCATTTTCCGACACAACACGAGTGTTGGGTTGATGATGATGCCCCTCCAACGAGCTTGGCAATTCGGCCTGTTACGGCTGTGATCGATTCTGATCGGGTGATAAGTGTAAAATGTATAGCATACTTGTGTAGCAGGAACACTGTGGAGGTGTGCGTTGGATGTCGGATACCCGTACTGCAAGTGTATCTGTAGGAGAGTACCTGCGCCGAGGGAAAGACCCTCAAACTATCCTACTCTGCGCTGATCACCTGATCAGGTAAAACTGTGAACTACCGGGTGATTCGCGATATTGTTAAACCAATCGTGTATTTCAACCACGGATGTGATAACATTAAAAATTTAACATCGATGTATGCAAGGGAAGCGATTTGCTGATGAATGTCGATAAATCAAATGTGATGGTTTTTGAAAGAAATAAGTATGACTAAATGTGAAATCACTGTGAAAGGAGTAATACAAGTACAGGAATTTGTGTATCTAGGAAGTATGTTTACTAGGGATGAAATGACAGAAATATATTGAAGGGGATGAGTGCCGGGAACAGAGTGAACGGTGCATTTAAATCAACTCTGAAAAAAAAAATGTTTGTTGCAAGAGGCAAAATTAGCAGTTCACAGTGTAGTCCTGGTCCCGACCCTGATGTATGGGAGCGAAATATGGACTTAGAAAAACAGGAATGAAAGTAGGCTGAATGCTGTCGAAATGCGATCTCTCAGGCGAATGTGCGGTAAAACTATGTACTATAGATGCACAAATGTTGAGATCCGTACATTATGTATGGCTGAGATAAGCACGTAGAGAAAGACATGTAGAGAGAATGGACAGCTAAGAATATTTATAGTGCGAATGTTGATGGATGAAGAAATAGAGGAAGACCGAGAAAGACATGGCATGACTAAATCCAACAAATACTTGAAGATGGACATGTCAAAAGTAGGAATAATCGGCGCGCGTGCATGAGAAGATGTATAAATATAGAGGAAGCGAGATCTGTATACAAAAATAGAATTAAACAAAGATAGATTAGAATGAATAAAATTTAATGCAGCGAGCAAAGTAATAAGTTTAGCAATAGTACATATACATCGGCACAAAAAGTAAACAAAGGCGTACTGTGTACTAAAGTTTTATGTGCCCTATAATGTAAGGATAAGAAGAAGAAAAAAAAGACATACTTATTTCAGAACCACAGAAAGAAAATTTGAGCGGGAAACTAGCGTCTTATGATAAGGAATAAAGAAGAACAGGCAGCATCCCTTAGTACTTACGCTAGCTACACGATGACATGTGCATCTACCATCTCCCGAGTCGCGAGCAGCTGTGAGCCAAATGCTTTACAATAAGGACCAAGTAAGCAGAGAACGACGGATGGTGAACACTTACAATGTCGGACATCGCTTTCGTCATCTTGCAAACCGTAATATGTTAAGGAATACTATAATTGTTTAGTTTTTTACAGTTTCCTTTTTGTGCCATTGCATCATGTACACTTGCCAAACATCGCCCAATGTACCTATTAGTATTATTTTTTTGTTGGGAATCATTTTTTAATTTCTATAATTCCACTCGTCCATGTGCTTTGTAGCTGCAAGACTTTTTCCGATGTCAACTCATATACATATTATGTTAATTAAATTAACACACAATTATTTCTAACTTAAACTTCAACTGTAAATAGTGTCTAGATTTTCAACCACCCATCCGCTCTTTAGCTGCAGGACATGTAATCTAGATTATATTTAAAAGCGATTATTTATTGTTTAAAAACTTTTCTTAGTCATTTTTTAAAAAGTCTTGCATCTCTGAAGCTGCAAGAAGTGTTGTAATCTATCTCCTATTAAATAACATTATCGGAAATAAGGAACTAGTGGAAGTAGCAACTAGAACGTGTTGGGATGTTTATTGCACAGTGTCTTTGAGGTAGATTTTCAAAAAAATGGCGCTATATAAATTATCCTAAATAAATAAATACAGGTGATGGTGAACACATACATTAAAATTACAAGTCAAAAATTTTAGTCGTCTACATAGGTACTGAAATTCCACCAAAACGTTTCACTAGGCAACCAACTTATTTGAGTGTTTTAAATACAGCTTTTTTATTCTGTCGTTACTTTCTTTTATTCGATAGAATCATAAATATTTACAGACCCCTTTGTTGAGTTGTATTATAAAATCGTTTTTAAATGAAAATTGTACTATATTTACGATGCTAATGTTGATGGATGCAGAAAACGAAGAAGACCGAGAAAGACACGGCATGACCAAATTATACAAATACTCGAAGACGGACATGTCAAGTCGGAATAATCGTCGCGCGTGCGTGAAATATATGAATGTAGAGGAAGCGAGAACTGTATGTACATAAATAATGATATGGAGTTCAATCCTCTCTGCCTACCCCCATGGGGAAACTACATGATGGTTTATTTGAAAAAATAAATCTATGGCTTTTCTACTGATTGCACGCTCTTCCTGCGATTTATTGTATTAAAATAGTGTGGCGGACAGAGTCCCCCAGAACTGCAGTTGCTTTCTCCCTCAGACCCCCCCTGTTGTAAATTCGTAAGATCGGTCTATGCAGCATGCGTCTTGGGTGTACATTATTTTTAGTCACCTTGTACAAGGTCCCGATGCCCGTCTTGGAAGATTTATCGGTCGCAATATGCGGTCGTATTTGTTCGGTCGAAAGGGGGCGTAGTTGTCAGAATAAATTACCTATAAAAATAATAAATAATACACGGAATACAGCCTTTCGTTTCTCATTTGAAACGACTCCAGATTTTGATCACTTACGTTTAATTATATCGAAGTATCCGAATTGCTTTCAGGATTATACATTACCGTAGACCCCATATTTATAATTGCTCGACTCTTTAATACGGCTTGTCTTTTATTATTGTATTTTGTATTCCGCCTGCCTAAGGCTACCCCTTATAATTACTATAACATTGCCATGAAAAAGCAGATTCAATTAATTTTAGTTTTTATAGCTTATGTAAATCTTTACTAATATATTGACTGAAATTTTAAGTGATTTTTTATTGCCATTTTTCTATTAATATTCATTAAAATACTCGATCAAAATACAAAGCTTTCATCTGTAGTTTTTTTATAAACGAAAACAGCATTAAAAGTAATGATTATCGGATTTGTAAAGTTTTTCTAAAAATATTTATTTAATAAATGTTTATTACACTGCATAAACTAGATTACTTTATGGCTATTTTTATTTTAACAAACAAATATGTAAATACATGTTTATTAACATTTCTTACTTAATTCACTTTTGTTTATTTGTTTGCAAACCAACAGGTCGCTAGGCCCAATTACAGCGATGAATAGAGTACAGAACGGGCCAGACTTGAACAAAATGGTTGTAACTCACCAGAAATCGAACGCTGAAACTACGTTAAGCTGATGGATATCGTTTATTTTATTGTATTTAATAAATTAATGAGTAATAATTTATGTTAACAAATTACAACAGGGACAGAGAACATTTTAGAGAAAGGAATATGAAGTCTAGTTTAGAGAAAGGAATATGGAAGTCTTTTGTCTACAAATATTAGGACAAACTCAAATATTGTAAAATTTTATGTATTTTTTTATAGCACAGAGATAATATAGTTCCATAATAAAAATACAGGTCATGTATTCATGAGCTTCACGTGGATTACATTATAAACAAAAGCACTTGTCACAAGTTAGTAAGAAAACGATTTTGAAAATATATCTGTTTTAAACTTTTGTCTAAAGAGCGCTTCTCTTGCACACTTTCACATTTCTGGGAAGGGCTTTTCACGTCAAAGGTCCGGTTTCTGTTAATGATAATATATGGAAAATGCGTTTTTAACAAGTTAATTTAGCTTCTTTCTACATAAATATAATACATACGCAATACGCACCAAAGTTCTGAAAGCTCCTCTCCGAGGTTCCCTCCCCACCCCTACACCGTCACATTCCACCGTACTCGACTCCCTTCCGCTTCCCCTCCCCCCTGGCCCGGCTAACAGTAACAGCATCCGCGGGCCGTGTCCGCCCTATCATCATCCTAAATTATTATTTATTTATCTTCCCCGATCGGCAATTATCTCCTGCGAGGCTCGTTACGACTCCGAACGACTTTCCAGCTCGGCGGAACATTCTCCATAGTTTTATTTTCCAAACGAAACAATACGGGCGCCGAGTACCTAACTAGGCACCTTGACTCTTCGACTCGTCAAACCTTTGTACCTACTCGCTTCTTGCTTCTAGTCGACGAGTACTTTAATAGGTGATGAGTTGCTTATTGTATGATTGGTTATGTTGCTTGTTGCCATTGCGTGTTAATAGTAAATGAAAGCGGGACTCTTTTCGTGCACATTATTACAGGATGTTCTTTAAACCCTGTCACATCCGAAACCACGATGATCAGGATGAGCAAGAAGACATATTGGCACTTTAAAATATTTTTTTAGAACGAAAAAGATTTAAAAAAATGAAATATCAAAAAAAGCAAATGGTTGCTTACTTCTGCAGGAGTGAAACAAGGAGGGGGAAGGGGGGGAGTCTGACACTGCGTCACGCTCCCCTCACTTCTCCCCTGCAGAAGTAAGCAACCATTTGTTTTTTTTAATATTTTATTTTTAATTTTTTTCTTTGTACTATTTTTTTTTTTAATATGCTAATATGTCTTCTTGCCCATACTGATCATCGTGGTTTCGGATGTGACAGGGTTTAAAGAACACCTGTATAATATACGAGTACATCGTCGCCGTTCAGGCAAAAATCACCAACCCAAAAAACATCATTTTAAGAAATCTCTATTTGAAATTTTGGAGATTGGTCTCCATTGGAAATATCTGATTTTTGTGTTTTGTAGGTTTTAGGTACTAATATTTGAAAGGTTTTTAAAGAGGCAAGGGGGGTAAAATTTGGTTAAATGACTTAGGCTTATTTAAAATCTTGTCACTGCAAGCTATAAGGGTTTGTGAAAGAAAGGAAATATTAGAAACAATTTATTATTATAATGTTTTTAAAAATATTTTTTTATTTGAAGAAATATTTTAATAGAACATGTTTTTTTTTAACGTTTCGATATAAAATAATATAAATTGGCATTGAAAAAACAAATAATTCGGATTTACCCGACTAACTTAGTTACCTTGGTGGCGTTTGTCTTTTAAAGAACATAATTTTACGCCTCGAATGGCATATTTAACTCAAAACTGTCATTTTTAGGGTTAGTGACTTTTGTCTAAACGGCGGCGATATTACGTACGTAAGGCGGACTTCGTGGTGTAGTGGTAAAAACGTTTAACCGACGCACAGAAGGTTCCGGGTTCGATTTCGGTGAGAACTAAAAAAATACGTGTATTTTTTCTCAAGGCTGGGTGTTCTGTGCTGTAATTCACCACTGTCATTGGGCCTCATGGCTTGTTGCGGTGTAAAAATATATATTCTATATTCCTAGGAGTTACATAAACTCATTCTGGGTTAAATTTAATTTTCAAAAAGGTCCAAAATTGTTTTTTTTTAATTTTTCTTTCTAAAACAACTTTCTACTTAAATGTTTTATGTTTTTGGATCAGTGTTGTGTGATCAATGGTGTCGATTATTTTTGTTGATAATAAGAAATAACATTAATCTACCTCAAACCCCAGCATCACTGATCACAGCCATTTTTTCCGTACATTTAAGATAAAATATCTTCGTATTTCCTTTTTGTGGGTTTTAGTAGTATGAGGTTAGTAATTCACGTTACTTACGGCGGCGACGCACAGTGTTTCGTTTCATACAAGCTAGAAACTAAAAATTCTGAATGTACTTTTAACTTACGTATGCGATTCATTTAATCCTAAAAATAGGTTTTTTTTAATTAAATATGTAATAATAATTCGTTTTATAAAAAATATGTCACATTTTGTTATTTAATAAACGAAATAAATTTTCTGGAAATTGATATCTGCATCCAATAATGTATTTAAGGATCATAAATAATTGAAATTATTACTTTAATTCTATTGACTGATAAATCGGTCAACCTATAAAATAAATAATTGAAAATTATATTAGATACTTAGGCATAAAATAAAGATTTCACACGAGAAAACTAATCTGCCTTCACTTGTTTTGTCAGAATAACCATTTTACAGCTGATTTTATTATGTTAAACATGACAACTGAAAGGGTTTAAATAAACTTAAAAGTTTGGCATTGTAAGGAACACAGAAGTGAGGCAACGGACACAGCAACCCTTGGTATCTACTGTCATCCAAGGCGTTTTGGCTGGCAAGGCCATGTACTACGTATGCCTTCCGAGAGCCTTAACCATGCTTGCCTATGTTACAAGGCATCAGGTTCTTGGCGTCCTGGTCGTCCGCTGTTGACAATTTGTGGGCAGTTTGCGTCAGAGTTGCGGTACGTGGACTTAAGTTGGGAGGATGTACGGGAGGTCGATCGCTTGGCCGGAGGCTGATTATGGAATCCATATGCTCCACATAGGGAGCGGATATGGTATGATGATGATAAGACTTAAAGATTTTTAAATAAAACATTTGTTATAAGTGATTTTCAAATAGATGTATTTTGAGAAATATAAAAAGAGCATGTAATGTAGATAAGCCAAAGGAATAAAATTCTTGTCGAGAAACTCTATTAATACTAATAGAGTTCATTTCACTGGGTTTGGCGCCACAAATATAACAGGACATGGTTGACTTATTTTCAGCCAAAACGTTGCGAATTTTACCATCTACCATTGTTAAAAGCATTTTAAATTTTATGGACAATACTACACCTCCAATATTAACATTAAAATTTTCAAGTTTTTCAATTGCATCTTGAAGTTTTTCGATTTCAGACTTAGTAAGAATATCAGTTTCTTTGGCGAAAATAAATTTAATAGGACGACAATAAGAGGTTGAGGAAGGGCTTAAATTTTGCCAAATTACTATATTAGGGTCATCATTAAGCCTCAGTTGTATTGGAACGAATGACATAATAAATAAAAATTCATCTATTGCATGCTCTGTGTAAAATTTCTGTTTATAATTACTATGTCCCGAGCTTCCATTTCTACCCCACTTGCATATAAGAGTCAGTACAGAACCTGAAGGAACTTTTTCTTTTAAGACTTCTGATTCTACATTTAGCAATCGTTGCACCGTATGATTTAAAATCGCTTGTAGCTGGATTTCTGCACTAGTTTCCGTTATTTTGACAAATTCCTCGCTCAGGCAACATGGTTTTTTTTCTTTTCTTAAACTATAAAATGCCGGATATATGTTGTGGCCGGTTTTTATGGCATTTTTACGCATAACTTTGTAGGAATGCGAAGATAATTTACAGTCAACGTATAAACTTACCGCTTCCTCAATTGTCAATGCCCACTGTTTGTTTACTTGTTGACGTTCGCTACGTATTTTTGCTACTTCATTGGGAGTAGCTTTCAAAATTTTCTTTAGGAGATCGGCAACTGTGCGTTTTCCTGATGCTCGAATAGATACCTGCGTGGCAAACGAAAGTTCTTCAGATGTCTTCGTACTCACTAAATCACGCACTTTTGTCCTTTTGCACTGATCACTGCATGCCCCAAAATCCTTTGCGGGCCTTCCAGTAGACGTAGATGGTTTATTCATGTCTACTGAAGGACTTTGTCGAAAGTTTTCACATATCAAAATATTTTCACTACCGTCGAGCCACTCAAATTTTTTTTAACAAATCTATCTAGTTTACAGCCAGATTCGGTCCATTTTCTGCTTATATTTAAACAAATAAGCTTAATTTGATGTTTTAACAGTTTTTCACCACTTGCACCGAGTTCACCGACTTCAAATTTACTAACAATATTATTTAACACTCCTTGAAGCCTTTCTTTCTTCGTCAAACTCGTCCACATCACGTACAATTCTTGCCTGGAAATCTCGTATCTGGTACCTGTAAAATAACAAAATAAGATAGATGCAACTTCGTGCGGTAAAATATTGAAACTGTAATGAATTAACAATAAATTGGTCTATTGAAAAATAAAAATAATATTTTGCTACTTTGATATACTCTCCGAGATAAATTCTCGAGAAGTTAGAAATTGATATTTTTTTAACTACTGAAAAATACATAAGATAAATTATTGTTTTTTTAAATACCTAAATGAAATACATTAAAATATTAGAAAAAAAACCATACAACATACCTTCCAAAATAGCTTCCATTTTTTTTTAAATCGAAATAAAAAACTTTAAACTTGATAAACAACCTTTACACGTCGGACGCCAAAATGCAAATAAATGTAATTAGGCTTTCAAAAACCAATTATCCGACTTTCATATTCTGGTATGAATCACCCTAAGCATTAATCACCCCAATTAGGCTTACAATCGTCACACTAACTATCTGGTAATGCCCCATGACGTCATCGTTTAAGAATTCAAAAGTGACTTTTTATCTTGTAGCTTGTATGGGTCAAAACACTGTGCGACGTCAAAAATGTAACATTTACAAGATCTCGCAGTCCAAGTATTCGTTCTTTACTCTCTGCATTTATATCATTAGAAATTCGTTAAAAATAAATGTTCTCGTTATAAATTTAGATTTTTATTATGGCTCGACTCTTCGAGTAATATCACCACAGCAGTATGTTTTCTACTGCTATGCTTTTGAGTATACATATTACATATATTACGAGTCAATGACAGTAATAATATCTTTACGTTAGTATCGGGAAGGCCCCCGTGCGGCCGTGGTGTGAGAGATAAGAGGCTTTCTTACAGAAGGGTTATGAGATGAGAGGAATTTTCTTATGCGCGTGATGAGATCTTTGAGCAGTAATTTACCGAGCCTCGAGGTTTGTTGTAAAGGTAAAACGATTGTGTTTTCATGAAAACGAGGCGAGGTGAGGTGAAGTGCATGTCCGTTGACGCAGTGATTCAAATATATGTATTTTTTTATGTTGATGGAGCATGTCACAAACTTTCCTCGCATCAAAAAACCGTGTCAACAATTTTATTGTACATAATTTACATAATATATTCGTGTATGCATGACCACTGCATTTTTTAGGTAAAGTTTCACCAACTTCTACTGTATTTTGATTAAGGTATATCCATTTTTTAATATTTATTTTAAATTATATTGATAAACCCTTAAGGGTTACATTCATTTACCAAAATATTTTTACTTTTGAAATTAATATTCTACTGTTAATGATAATATTTTTAACATCTTTTGTAAAGGTTGTCTGAGTCTTTTGTTTAGTTTTGTCTGGTAGTTTATTGTTTAATTTCAGTCCCTGGTTCATTAGTCTCGACTGTCCTTGTCCCGTTTTAGAAGGTTATACATGATGATTTTCTGATATTCTCGTATTGTGTCCATGTTCACGACATTTTTTTTCAAATTTGAGTTCTTCGTCTACAATTACATCAGTGGCTAATTTATGAGTAAGTTTTAGGGATTCTAGTTTAAAGAGTTCAGTTACATTTAATTGCTTAGTTTGTTTAAAGAGTTCATTAGTTGCTGTTAGATATGGGAAGTCATATACTTACTTTAATATTTTATTTTGCTGTCTTTGTAGTCTGTTTATGTCATTTTGATTTCCTGTTCCCCATAGTAGTTGCATATAACATGTTTTAGTTTTTACATAGGCTTCATGCATTAGAATTTTTTCCGTTTTTGGAACAATTTTTTTGATTTAATAAAAAAAGACTCGATAATGTCGCCACTTGCTAATTGAATTGTTGATATGAATTGTCCAAGTCAATTGTATGTCTATTGTTAGTCCGAAGTATTTACCATGTTCAATTTCAGTCAGTCGTTCATCATTTATGTAAGCATTTCATCAAGTTCAAGCAGTTCATTATTTATGTAAGAAAATAAAAACTATGCCTTTTTATGATTTTTCTGTTCTCTTTTTTTTCTACTAATCGGAATAGCAAAAATAATATAAATTATTTTTTGATTGCGAAGAGGTTTGTCGCGAGCTTAAAAGCGTAGTATATTCGTATAAATAAGAATATGATGTAAATTTGATCGCATCTAAAATTCAAATGTCATCAACGTAATGGCTGTTTCCATGTTTCAGGAAGGAAGTGGAAGATAAAGCAATCGGCATTCCCCACTTCGTAATTAATACATATCAGACACGTATGTACGCACGCTGTTCCCATTCGCAGCTACATTTGTTTTGCGAAATATTATAATTTCCGAAATGAGAGGATGCCAAGCTGTATTCATAACACGACACACGTGTTCCTGTTTCTACCTTTTCTCGAAATAATCTTACGAACTTTTTCCACCGCTTAGCCAAACACTACATCTGTAGGTCTAGGTATTCTTGTTTCCTGTCTACCCCAGCGTTAATGAATTATTATCTCGTCGTATTTGCTGTAATTCTGGTGCATATTTGTATGTCGGCGTCGCGTCGCGGGTTCATCGCGCGTGCGTAGCGCGGAAGAAGTCTCCGCTTGACTCAACAGTCGACAGGCGGTAGTCGGCAGTATAGGCAGTATAGGCACTAGGTTCGATAAGATGCGCGCCAGGCGTGAAAACGCCCGATCACTTCGTACTCCGAACTAATTGGCCCGACTTATTCACGACGATCGGGGCAAGCGCCCAGAGGCCGCCGCGTGTCTTGACCTTAATAGGTATAAACACGAGCTGTCAGACCGCGGAGGTATTCGGTATCAACGACCCGCCGACACTCGGCCGGCCTCTTCTGGCGCGGAGGAGGAAGCGGGAGGAGCGATCGAACATTTGTTTATTTGTTTATAGCTGCCATAAACATGTTTCTCGTTAGAGCCGGTGCCGGTGTTGGAGACTGGGAGACCAACCCAGAGCCGAGAGTCGAGACTGCGGCCCCCACTAACGGGGGCGCTAACTCCCACTTGCATTTTTACTATCGACATATTTCTCCGTATCGCTGTAGTCATGCTTCTCTTTACTATAACACTCCGTTGTCTCAGTTCACGTACTTTGCTAGGAAAAAATTACCTATTTAGAATGTACTTTTATTTTGTATTCCTACCTTATGAATCTACCATGTATTTGGATTATTTTAAACACATCGTTGCTGGTCGATTTTAACTGGCCAAACTCTGAATTCGTAGAATAAACTCTCAATAATTGAAAATGTCTCGTAAATTAATCACATTTTTAATGATTTGAAATAGGTAGTAAGGGACAGGAATCTAATCGGTCTAATACTAACTAGGAGTTTTTAAATTTCTAAAACTATCTGAAAACTTTATCAACACAGTTCAGTGTACAATTTCCTTTTACTCGTATACCTGCATATAATTAAAACGTGTATTTTTTATGTCAATTAAAAAATAACGTCCCAAAGCGACAATGTTTACGGCAGTTTTGTGTGGTCAAAATTGAAATCAAAACTCGTTGTCGCCTGTAAATAACAAAAATAATAAAAATATTTAAACGATACCGAAAGTTCATTATCGTGATGTGTACTGCGTTCGGTACACACGATAAGCTAACAAAAAAATACGAGTTGAAAGTTGAATTCTCTAGGTCTAAATTGTGCACCGGAAAGAATATAAGAATAATACATTATTTGCGAGATCCGCCGCGCTGAAGTCATAATTAACTATGAATGTAAACATGATGTCTTATTATTCAATGTTTGGACTGAGCCGTTTAACGCGGATGAAGGAATGTCGGAAGCCCACTGCCCACTGCCGACCACACGCGAGATTCATTACTTTCCGGCCGCGGACTATAAAAATCTGTTTTTATTTATTTACGGCTAAACAAATAATCTGTTTCCTTTCGTCTCATTAAATCCTGGAAGATTGGCGTCTGCACGCATCTCGATTCAATTTACAACTAAAATATCGCACTAATTAAAAAATTCTTTTTAAAACAACCAAACTCATTTGAAAAACGACGCATGTGTTGGGTTTTTTGACGTTAAAACTTTTTGCACTTTTTTTCGTTGACGCCTAGTGTTTTTTTCATCGGCATTTTAAAAATATCTTTTACTTTTAAGTTCCTAGTATGTAATAGATTATTTGTCTATGTATTTATATAAAAAAAAAACATAGGTACACGTTTTAAAGTAACCAATTACAATTCAGTATGAAGAAAATTGTGCTTTGATATAAAATGGATATAGTTTATTTATTTATTTTGTTATTTATTTGTTTATTTAGTTATTCATTAGCTTTTTACTTCGTCATATTATATCTTCAGTTAATACTACAAATTACAAATTCCTCTTCCTTTGATAGGTTTTATTCGTTAGAATAAAACCTATCAAAGGCAGAGGAATTTGTATTTTTTTAAGAAAAGTATGATAAGACGCGCATCTATCATCTATATCATGGAATTCTCTCCCAGCGACTATAGGTGCAAAGCTATGAGAGTGAAGTGATTTTTGGGAAAAACTTAAAACCCACCTGTTCTATAAATCATTCTGTCATCATTCTACATCTGTTGATGTTTGTGGTGTGAAAGAGCAGAAACCCTTATTTATGCGGGTGTGATTCGTGTAATTGAATTATTTTGTGTGTAAAATGGCCACTTAAACCAGCCAATGACAGGTCATAAGCCCTATAGATGCCTAAACTTCTATATTACCTTCTCTAAAATGTTCTTCATCTCTGTTGTAATATGTTAATATTAACAGCTCCCCAGGACGTTGAATCCACTCCTTGTCTACAAAAATTTGGACAAATTCAAAATATTGTTAAAAAATTTTAACTTAAAATTTAATTTATATTTATATAGTCATTTTGTTAACCGCCCTTGAGGTGTTCTTTAACGAAAATTGCGCTATTTAAGTTAACTATAATGATAATAAAGACGGGGAAAATATTTTTTTATCTATTTCCTTAAGTTAGTTAATATTACATGTGTATTATTTACAATTGTTTTAATGACTTTATTTATACTAATTTTTACAATACTACATTATTACAGTAAGCATAACACCGTTTTATTAAAATCAATAAGTTTTCTTTCATTCTTCATACTTTCAAGCATCATACTGTTTTAACCCTTTATAAACAAACAAACAAAGAACTATCACGCCGTTTTCCCGTAAGGGTAGGCAGAGAGGATAGAACGCCACATCACTCTTTATACATTAGCTATTTTGTGTTTGGCATCAAACGAAGCAAAATAACACACTAAACGCTAAACGGACGGACTACTTCTTTATTTTAAATGAGGCGATTTGTGTGAATAACCAAATAAAACACAAAACTCATTTGTTAGTTTTGTGTACCCGCATCTTTAAAATGTAAATAAAAATCCCTAATTTTAAAACAAGAAAAACTTTCCGAAAACCCGTCTCTGAAAGATTCTCTTTCGTATTAAAATAAAGTAGGAGTATCGATGTTTGTTTTTATTAATTGTTATTTATTTGTGTATACTGTTGTTAAAAGCATAATTGGCCATGTTTTTTGCAGATGGCCGAAAATCCAATTTGCAGTTAGTTAGGTACATCGTACGAACGTAGGTAATAGGAACCTCCTACGCTTGCAATTAATTTTTATTGCGCGAATCTCGGGAATATGTGAAATTCGCGAGCATTAAAATGAGTAAGTAGCTAATTTGGCGAATTTTCTTAAATGTATGGAAACCACCATAATGGAAAATGTGTTTTTGGAAATTTCACCCATTGAAAAACGAGATCACTTTACGTGACATGATAGGTAGGTTTACCTACTCGCATTTGGAACAAGGACGAAAAAATATTTAATCGATTAAAATTATCCCTTATCTCCCAGTAAACGATGTAATATCTTGATGTACCAAGAAATAAATCATTAAATTGGTGCATTTTTATTGTAACTGCGGAATATTTTAGTACACCGTATCATAAACGTGAACTAATTAAATAAAATCCTTCATTTTCAATAATCCTTAATAAAAAGCCATTATGAAACGGTCTTTATAAAATAACAAAGCTAAAATTCATCAACTTAAATGTAATTTAAGCTCTATGACATCAATATGCACGCATTATAAATTTGTATACTAAGTGTAGGCTTTTGAAAACTAAGTGCGTTCAATACTAGACTGCTGTACAAACGGCCGTTTATGTTCGATCGCAACCATAACGGCATACGGCATTCTCCTAGAAGATAAATAAAAACTAGTTTTAACAAGTGTTTCTTGTGCAAACAAAAATAAGTGGTATATGTGTGTATGCGTACAAATGGTGCTGAGAACATAACCTCGCGACATGTCAACTCAAACATAGCAGCGAAGGTGAAGAGTGAGGAGCGACTGGGACTTGTTGATAGCTAACTATTTGTAAACACCATGAGCGCAGTACTAATGTTGATGGTTTCTGTTTGTTCTCTCCCACTAACACCGAGTTCTGTAATGCACCCACAACTTGGCCCACTATTTTACAACACGATTCTTGTACCTACTCAAGCCGTCTTCTATATGACTACATATTATCATATATTATTGTAGTACATAAGTTGTTGTATGATCTGGATAGCTGGAGGTTCACCAGCTTTGATTGTTACCTATGATTCTAAATCCATGCAAAAGTTTGAATATTTTTATGAAATTTTGTGGGTAGGTAAATATTCCATATTCAACGAAGGTAACTAAAATTTTGAAACTTTCTAGTCTTCGCAGTGAGTGGAGATAATCTGAGTAAACTTTATCGATAAATTACGTACCACTACTTCGTAAAGCTGGCTCCGGGATCCGATTATAAAGTGGTGTTGATACATTTTTCGAAATTAGGACAAAGCGCCAACCCAGACGGAAAAAGTGCATTGATGTATTTTGTAAAAGAAATAAAAATATTTTAAAAGCTTTTATAATGCTCGTAAATTTGCTCTCGGTCTGAATTGAACGTGTACAATTCTGATCAAATCGAGATCAGATGACTTTCAAATATGCGTATTTTTGTAGACCGGCCTAGTAAGCATACAAATAATTTTCTTTTAGGCGTTACCAGATAAACTAATAATATTATCGATTCAGGTGTTGAATTCTATAATACTTAATTAGTCATTAGTATTCTTTAACGCGATGAATTATGAGCGTGTTTTTAGGTGAACTCTTGCATGGATGATTTAGGGCAAGAATAAGTTCTATTTGTTCTGGCGGTAGGCCCACGCCCCGCGCCAGCACCCCGCACCCGTGTACATATTTACCGATACTCCGACTTGTTTTATTTTTGGAAGTCAATAATACCCAGCAACAGAGCCGTTGTTTACCGTGCTGAACAGTAATGGTTACGATTCAAGATTCCAGTGTGCGTTACGATCTCCTACTGTATGTTTACACTACAGCGACACTTGTAAATAAATAATGCATCGACTGTCAGAGCTGCGGGACAACCAAACATACAAAGCTGGCATTGAGTAATATTTCGTTTCCAACTGCAAGTCGGGTCATCGTACTAAGTACAGTCTTACAGCCAGAACAGCCCGTACCGACTAGAAGACCCATAATACATCTTACTACACTGGAATAATCATAAACTCGCTCGTTATGTTTGATGGATAGACTTTGTGCTGTACCTACTGAAAGTGCTCTCTTTTGTTACCGCTGTGCATGCTAATTCCTATTTTCAAGCTTAATCCTAAATACGACTGACAGCACTAGATATTTTCATATCCACAAATAGCGGAGTAAGAAGTAACAAATGGTGTTGATTTGATTAAGATGGATTGATCAACGGACGTGTAGGATTTTACACATTTGGGCACATTAAAAATATTGTTGATTTGATCTACACAACGACCGCACCGCATAAAGTGCGTATTTTTCAAAACTTTGTAACGCGTAGTGTGTTTTTTTCGTATATTTAAAAATATTATATTATGTATTTAGGAACTACTGCACATCGCTATATAGTAAAACATTCATAGATACACTAAAAAAATATGTTGCGGGGCAGTTCTTACTCCGTTCGTTACTGTCCATAATCTTAAGATATAAAAAATATAGAAAGAAAAAGAAAATATAAAAATACAAAACAGAAGAAAATAAAGAGAGATATAAACCGTGTTCCACTAGAAAGTTCCCAGTCTTATACCTTTATGGGACACTTTTTTTATTTACGTCTTCAAAACCAAATTAAATATGTTATTTTTTAAGATAATAAATAGTATTTCATTTGAAAATCTGAGTGGTAGACTGATCTACCAGCTTACATTATTACGATACTCTTGTGACATAAGACTTATTAATTATAGAAAATATAGACATCAATAATTCTGGTGGTATATGTGAGTACCACTTTGTTCTAGGTGGTACATACATATACCACCAGACCCATGTTATACGAGCTTAAGCTCAAGATTGGGACCGTGTTACATTGTATTGTAATTATATTGCAATGTAGGATATTCCTTCTTCTAACTCCTAAATTGTTTGTCCGCAGGTGGGTGGTGCTAGCGGGCACATGGCGCGCGCGCGTGGTGGCGCAGGCGCGGGCCCTCAGCGGCGGCACGGGGCCGAGCCCCGCGGCCAGTAAGGGCAGTTCGCCCCTCCAGGTCGCGGCGTGGGGCCTCCCTGCAGCGCAGACGGTAGCGGTACTGGTGCTGAGGGATGTCGACGGAGACGAACTCACTGGTAAGGCCATCATCTTTGTCCCCTCGATCTTTTGTGACGTCATTTATTACAAATCGTCGGGTCAATGCCAAAGTCGCGAATGTGTAAAAACATAATTTTGAGATATTGAGGTTTGAAGTTTAGAACTGGTGTCTTAAACCTATTTGTATTCTCACTAAACTAGCTTCATATAATTGAATATCTAAAAAACCCATTAATTAAGATAACTTATTCAAAAATAAATCATTTAACATTTTACTTTATTTTTATCACTTTTTGTGATAAAAATAAAAATTTATGTCGGAAATGCATTAATTGTTAGTTATCGATCGAAACAAGATTTTAGCCGAAACCGGATTTCGGCTTCTGTTCTAGTTTCGGTCGAAACTAAACTTATTTAAATAAGTCAAAAGTCACTTCAAAACGCCCAAAATTAAGCCATACCATAAAAAATAAACCTTGCAAAAATAAGTGTTAAATACATAAATAAAATACACAATGAAATAAAAGGCATAAATTTAATGGTTCGTTGTTATGTTTAATACGCGTAACTTTTACTGGTATGTAACAGTTCTTCAGTTTACGCTAAATGAAACTTTAACTTATTAAATATAAAGGATTTACTAAAATATTTAAAATTTCAGGCTATTTTCCTACAAGTCTCAAGTATTTCTTTTTTTAAAAATAAAATGCCAAAGTCCCGAAAGAAATATTCGCGAATTTGGCTCTGCTAGGGCTAGGTGGATGTTCAGTCAGATTGGTGAAACGGTAGGTGGTCAAAAGTAGCAATTCACGGTGGTAATTCGCTGTTTTGGTAGCGTGTGCTTCTGGTGCTCCGTTTAAAATGAAATTTTGTCAATAACAAAAATATAATTAATAATATGAATTATGTACATTGTACTTGGCAGTTAGTAGTGCTGTATTGTCATTTAAATAAATAAATAAAACCAGCAAAAACGCAGATTCGGGACTTAGGCATTGGCACGACGATATATGATTATTATATAGTATGCAAGTAAATAAACCTTACCTACATTCATATTTTATTCAATTATTTCATCAATCTGTTGATTTTTTGTATAAAAAGAGCTCAAGACACTTATGATAAAATAATGTGTGTAATTGTCTGTCGGAGTTCGACGAGACCTATTAAATTAAAATATAGCGAACTGTTTTCATGGATATTCATAAAATTTTATGGATAATGTGGTATTCAGCAATCTTGCTAAAAGCCGGTGTAAGATTTGTTTTTTCTAATAAATACTGAATATTCCAATATTGAAAACCAATGTTGCGTTTTCTATATAAAATAATAATGGTTTATTAACAAACATAATAATTCCTTTATCTACTACATTTTTTTTGGTAATTGATTTCTCTGGATTATGTGTGGTCTGCCTACCAGGTAAAACCTGTTTTAAGGCAGACATTTTTATGTGAAGAACAAAATCAACAAAACATGACTATCTTCTAGTGAATTAATTATAAAACTACTCGTATTCTATTTTAATCATCCTTTTTTTTCTAAATTTGTTGCAACAGAGAGGGAAAACATTTTTAAGCACAAAATACGGTTGTCTAGGCATTTACAGGGCTTATGACCTGTCATTGGCTGGTTTAAGTGGCCATTTTACACACTGTAAAATTCACAATTCTGTCTATGTTTAAACATCCACATTTCCTCAACTCTTCCATCTGTTGACTTGTGAAGTAAAAGACTCGAAACCTTTATCATGTGGGTGAGATTCATCCGGCTGAACACTTACTAGGCAACGCCTGAAAACAGTTTTTATCCCTGTTAGTTAAATCAACAATGTTTTAGTATAGCCAAATGTTTGTATATTATTTACGAATGTGCTTTATGTTTTAATGGTTTTTCTAATGTAAAAAAAATCGTTATATAAACAATGACAAATTTGCTACAAATGACTTGAATATTCATTTGTTATATCGTATTTTCTAACATGCATATTTATTATCTTGTTTCTTTTTACCAAAATATTTTATAAAATGGACAGGAATCTACATATTATGTATAATCGACACGAAGCATCTTGGTTTAAATGCGTGTATAGGTTTGATTTTATTGCAACTATAATAAACGGAACAGTTTTGGTATATGAAAACACTAAATCGATAGTCAGCGGCTTCTAGAGTAATAATTCGATTAATAACTTGGTGGCAACGTGCTTTTCAGAGTTGTATTTTTCCCATATTAGTAATATGATAACATCAAATAAAGATAACGCAATTCGTTTGAGCAAACTCACAATCCACAATACCTATCTATATTTATTTACACTTCTAGAATGAGTAACTCGGTAGGTAGAGGATTAAACATTTCAAACGCGCGCATCTTTGTTTAATTAGGAACTAATCTTGGTACGTGTTACGGTGTATTTAAACCACAGGCACGCGCATCTCTGCATAACTGCGATACTGACTACTTGTAGCTTGTAGTTAAGTACGGCAATCTAATCCTCGATGGGCTCACAAGTCGTGGGTCGCGGGAAAAGCTTTCACGTAACTGTTTTAAACACCAACAAAGCTTAAATAATATGCACAATTATCATTATTCCCTCCTGTTTGTGCCGCTTATCTATTTTTTCATCTCGCCGCCATGTTTGTCGTGACCGCCATTTCGTGCCTCCTGCTTTCGAGTTGGTCCCCGTTTTACTCTCCAAGCATGTCGGAGAGAAGAAACAGCGGGCCCTTTGTTTTCGTAAGGGAATTATCATATTTGCATATAATAAATTACAAACTATAGATCTTTATTTAAACGCCGCGCCCCGCAGCATCCATAAAAATATTCTATTTTGGTACCCATATTTACGTACAATGGGTACCTATATATTTTAGTGTTGAAATTTTCTTAATTTTTGTTTAAGAAAGGTAGCATGTACACTAATAGCGACTATCCTTCAGGATAATCTTTAGCATCAAATACGATAAAACCTTTGAATGTATGAATTCATGTTTTGTCGGCAATAAAAACCCTTTTTAACGTATTCTATTTTTTACGATATTTGATTAATAATAACTGTGTTGGTAAGTGAAAAGATATTGTGCAATTATAATTAAATAATATAATTATAAATACATAACAGGAACCGAAATTCTTAATAAATTATTAGACCAAGGATTATTAAATTGATGCAGTCAATTAATAAGTAATTGATGTGTATTAAGCGGGGTTACATGCATGATTATGGGTTTTATTTTTTTAAGACTTTTTGGCGTCGGAGTAGGAAATTTTAAAATAATTATATTAATAATATTATTTAATGAACAAATTACAACAGGGATGGAGAATACCTAAAATAAGGAAATATGGAAGTCAAGGCATTTACAGGGCTTATGACCTATCATTGGCTGGTTTAAGTGGCCACTTTACATACAGTGCAACATTCACAATTTTGCCCATGTTTGAACATCCATATTTCTTCAATTCTTCCATTTGTTGAGTTTAGTTAAGTTAAAGAGCTGAAACCTTTATTGTTGCGAAGAGATTCATCTGACTGAATTATTTCACATACTAGGGAACGCCTGAAAACAATTTTTCAATTTTTAAACTTCTTCTTGGACCAGTTGGTTTCATTCTCCATCCCTGTTGTAATTTGTTAATCTTAATGACTCCCGAGGGGGTGAAATCCAGTCTTTTGTCTACGAACATTTGGACAAACTCAAATATTGTAATATTATTTAATGTTATTAAATTTTTAAAAATACTAAAGGTGTCTCGAAACCTACTTGAATTATATTTTTTTACTAAAACACATACTGCAAAATATGGACACGGAGTTGAACACAACATCCGACAAATGCCCGCTTCGGCTTTGTTGGCAACGTTCACCCTTATCACGAAATTTTCGATCACATTTTGACATAATTGTGGATGAATTTCGTCAATAACTCGAATTTCCGCTTTGAGCTCCGGAATTGTCTGTGGATTATTTGCATATACTTTTCCCTCATGAAACCCCCAAAGAAAAAAGTCCAGAGGTGTCAGATCACACGATCTTGGTTAACTTCTCCCCGCGAGATAACTCGTCCTCGAAATTTCTTCTGCAATAACTGCGTTGTTTCGGCCGCAGTGTGGCAGACTGCACCATCTTATTGAAACTAAATGTCGTCAACATCAATTTCATCCAACGCAGGTCACAAAAAGTTATTTAGCATGTTGCGATAACGAAGACCATTGACGGTAACTGCATTCCCGGCCAATGATTCCGCCAGGCCAAAATCCACACCACACGGCCTTACGCGGTGGATGCATAGGCTGCTGATGGATCTCTTGTGGGTTTTCGGTTCCCCAAATTCGATAGTTCTGTTTATTCTTATACCCATCAAGTTGGAAGTGCGCCTCATCGCTGAAGATATATTTTTTTAAAGTCACCATCGACTCGTTGATGCTCCATTAGCCAACTGACTTATGTTTGGAGCTGCGCATGGTCTGTTTCCTTGAGATTTGAATCTCGTAAGCGTGCATGTGCAGGTCTTTAGTAATTCGTTGCAAAGAGCTTCTGGAGACGTTTAATTGTGGATGAGTTCGTGTACACTTTCTCTAACTGCCGCAATGTTTTCAAGCGATCGACCCGTACGAGGACGACCACCTGCATTCACCCAGAACGGAGCCAACAGTTTCAAATTTACTAGTTAAATTCTCCACAGCGGCTTGAGATGCATAATGATGACCGAAAATTGTGCGACATTTTCGAACCATCTCTGTAAAGTTCTTACCATTTCGGTGGTGAATTTTTACATTTTCTATGCGTGACTCGACTGCAAAACGCTGGCTGCTTAACCTCAAACATTGCTCAAGACAACTCTAAATTTAAACGGGGTTTGAATCGGGTTGTGGTCCTGTGGCTAGTGTCTCGGGTTCATGGACCAAAGGTCCGTGGTTCGAATCCCACTCTACCCCAACTTGATTTCCATTTTCTAATAGTGAGTTATTTACAACTTGTTGAAAATGGCCCTCTAAATTAAATATTCGGGTAAATCATAAGAACGCAAATATTTATTTTTTCTAAAGAAAATAATATTTTAAATTCGAAATTTAATTAGGTTTTGAGACACCCATTATAATAGACGTAGGCTATTGTGATACAAGTAAATACAGTTTTTGCTACTATTCGTATATGGTCATGAGGATGAATGAAAATATCCAATAAGGGCCCTCCATATAATTTGACAATCTCACAGTGAAAGGGGCAGTAAAAGTAGTATAGTCATATTCAATTTATATCGCTTTATATGAAACTGAAATATTAAAAAGAGTAACTCGTTTATTGACAAAAAACAATGCTTTTTTGTATGGGTGTGACCGGTAGAAAGAACCACGGTCTTGAAAACGGTTTAGGATATGTGGAGGAAATACTTAAAAATACCAAGGATGTATAACGGTGACTGGTGAATCTCCAACCAAATTCAGTATTGGAATTAGTATTTTTAGCCCCCTACACATAGCCCGGTCGCCCAGTCGCCCGGTGTGTCTGGTTAATCAATACTGATAATAAAATATGTTGTGGCCTCTATCTTGTTGACTTTAGATAGTGGAACCGTTACCGGAAATTACCTACAGACCAAACTATTCGCCCGAGAAGATGCCCCACGAATTTTATCGAAGACACGACTTCTTAAAATCACAAGCTTGTTTGATTACCTTATCGACTACAGAGAAGTTATTGTGCAAAACTCGTGTTTGTACGAGTTTTGTAAATATTATGGAGTAAGGTGTGCGAAGGGTAAATATGGAGAAACATTCGCAAACTATCAATCGTCATGTCTATATTCACGGACCCTGTTTACTTTAACCGAGTAGAAATGTTGAATGTATTCAGGAGTCAGAAGTTATTTGGTAGCCTGGAGCGCGAGGCGAGCGTGCCGCGTGGGGATACGAGCCACAATAGGAACGCTAGATCAGATATCCACAAACATATTCGGGACATTGGAAGCTTTTTGAAGAAGATAAATAATATAAAAAATATGTTTTGATTAAAATAGCACTTCTACTTCTACTATATTTTTTGTTTTCGTTAAAACAATGCACGTTTCTTTGATTTAGTTACACCTATACATCAAAATGTTTTCAATCAGGCTTTAATTAGAATTTTTCCCATAGTTTTTTTTCCTTTTCTAGATTTATCGGGACAAGTACCTTTAAAATACTTACATATATTTATATATATGTTACTGTAGAGTAAATATTACTATTGTACTACGTTTTTAGATTTGTTTCTAAATTAACCTTAAGAGTTTGAGTCAAAAACGTATTTTTTAAATCCAATCGACAGATTTTTAAAAGCCCTTATGAATTGGTATTAAACATATAAAGGTAAATTGCTTGAACTTAACCTAATCAATCATAGAAACTTTTTAAAATTACAGTAGGTATGGTAATGGTACGAATTACTATACCTACTGTAATTTTCAATCTAGGCAGACATGGCGAATGTGTCATTTTTAAGTCGGGAGTGATACACCGCTCGCTTCTGGAATGCTTGCTTTTGCTGCAGGAACACAACATTCCTGATGGTTCTCCGACACTGGCTGAATTAAAAATGGTCGTGTCAAACTTAAAAAGCAGAACGGCACCGGGAGTTGACGAAATGCACCCGAAATTTCTCAAAAGCAGCATCACCTGCGTTGTTGGCCCTTTACACCAACTAATGACCAAGGTGTGGGAACAAGAGAAGTGCCCGAGAGATTGGTAAATGGGGAGATCACCGCATTGCACAAAAAGGGTGATCCATTAAACTGTGATAACTATCGTGGCATCACGCTACTTAATGTAACGGGGAGAATGCTTGCAAATATAATACTGCAAAGAGTTCGAGGACCCATTATGCAAGTATTAAGGGAGAACCAGGCAGGTTTCCTACCTGGTAGGTCATGTGCGGATCATATCCTCAACATACGCTGTATTCTACCGAAGAACAAGGAACTTAACAGTTCCTTGGCTATGTGCTTCGTAGATTACGAAAAAGCATTTGATAGTCCGCACAGACCTGCACTCTGGAAAATACTTGTAGCATATGGGGTGCCCATGAAACCAGTCGAACTTATCAAAGCCCTTCACTCAAATAGCGAATGCCGAATCAGAATCAACGATGTTGCCAAGATTGTTGCCGTTCCTTTTTATAATCCTTATAGACTTCATCCTTAAAAAGTCGATTCCACTAGATCAAGGAATATCCATCTCCTCCTCCCGAAAACTCCGCGACCTAGAGTATGCCGATGATGCTGTTATAATTGACGATTCAGTTCAGGGGTCTTCAGGCCACTGTAGATAGCCTATATAGGTACTCCGTATGCATGGGTTTAAAAATCAATATTGCAAAAATCCATTTACTGTGTAATACTTCATGCCTTGATGTCCAAAATCCGCCATGAATGTCCAGAATCCGCTCCTGCGGTGGTTTGACTTTGTGAGGAATGAAATAATAAGAGAACGGACGGAGCAAACTCCGGTGACAACTGTCATCAAGCGGAGGCGATGCGGTTGGCTTGGCCATGTGCTGCGGATGCCTCCTGAGAGCCTTAACCACGCTTGCCTACTTCATAAGGCATACGGTCATCGACGTCCTGGACGTCCACTGCTGACTGCTCGTCGGCAGTTCGTGTCAGAACTACGGGACGCGAAACTGACTCGGGAGGATGCACAGGAGCTGGCAGCCGACAGAGATGCTTGGAGGATCTTTGTGAACACCATATGCTCCAACTAGGGAGCGGACATAGAATAATGAATAAATGAATATTATTATACAATCCACTGATGTCTACCCCCTCCGTCTCTTTAGATTCTTTTATCACACACTTTGGGGATCTCTGGGGTAGACAATGCAGAAAGCGGGATATGCAAATGTTTTTCCGCGTGGGCTGCTCCTCTGACAACTGCCAGCTCCCCACTCCCCACTCCCCACTCGTAATCTCCGCAAGTCCTGTTGCTAAACAGGCTTTTCTTTGTCATTTTAATAAGGTTGCTTCTGAATTTTAGCCTTTTCCGCCGCTCAAAGTTTTTTTTATATTGAAACACGGTGCATTTACTAATACCACTATCATCACGTCATTTCTCCGTAGGGTTATTTGATTTACCAATACAGTGCTGTATGCACCACTGGTTGCGGAAAACAAATTATGTTGTACCTATCAATTAATTGATATACCAAAGATTGGCTACTTGCTCGTGAAAATATACACTTTTTTGTTAAAGATACACTCTACGCGATTTTATGGAACAATTAACAACCCAATCTTTGTAGACAAGCCCTGGATTTTACCTTCCTGTAACAGATGATGCTCAAATTACGCTGCATTTACTTCAGTGAGGAAGTGCGCCATGCGCTTTTATTTTATTTTTATTTATTTAAATTTTACAATACGCCCAGGGCTCATTTACAAAAATAACACAGGTAATTATAAACATAATAATTTTAAAAATAAACATAAATACATATAAACCAAAAATGCATACTGCAATGCAAAATAAAAAGTAAAAACTTTGCGTAATAAAAAATAGAAAACTGTGGATATAACGTAACATTAATAGTTAGGTATAAAAAAATGCATTAAAAAATTAATAGTAATGAAAAACAGTAGGTATATAAAGTAAATAAGAAATATTATAAAGCAAATTGTAAATAATATTTCTTTCCTTTTTAAATAAAAAAAAATGGTGTTACTAAATTATATTATAATAAAAATTAAAAAACAGTATGTGTAAGTATTAGATAATAATGGTACACATATTTAAAATATTTGAAAAAATAATTTTAGAAAGAGTATAAGACAATAAAAATACACACCAAGAACAGAGAAAAAATGAATGTAACCATGACATTTCCACATAGGGGTGAATAACGGAACATCAAACGCATCTTCTCAGTTGTCGGCCTATTTTCGCAGACCTTAATCGTGCAGCCGAAATCGCCTTCACAGCCCATTGTATTTTTTATTTATGTATTTTAATTTTACCGAATTATAATCGACATTTCGCATCTCGTTAAATGTATTCGGTTATCAGAAATCTCTGGCAGAACAGTAGCCGGAATCTACTATTTACTCATGCACTCCGCATTCCCGACGAAGGGAGACCGAAGGGCATGTAGAGGGTGAGAGGGTGAGAGGGAGTTGGTGTTGGTATTGTGTATAAGCAGTTGGGAGGTAGTCGTCACGATTGCTATCTGCGCCTGCGGTAGGAAAATAAAAACAAATTCGCTCGTCTATTACTGGGTTCATCCAATGACGTATATTTAAAGCTTATCGTTCCTCTCCTCGATGGCGATGGAGGTTGAATATTCTGACTTTGTTGGCACCTGCCCTGAACGAGGACTGAGTCCTGCAAGCTGCAATGGAACCAGTCTCGCAAGTTCTTCAGCCATGAGATGCGCCTTCTTCCTGCACTGCGTCTTCATTCAATCCTTCTTTGTAGAATGGCTCGTAATATTTTATATTTTTCGCCTCTCATCGAGTACTCAAGTTTTCTTTCCTTAAGACTGCAGTCTGGTAAAACGAACGCAAAATTAGGAAATCATACGATTTTGCCATTTTAGACGAATGTTTTTTTAATCGCGCAATAATATAAAAAAAAATTAGATAAAAACAATATTTTTTAAAGGTATTTCTGTTAAAAAATATACTTAAAAGTTTTATGTAATTAAAATATAATTACTTTTAGACCGGCAGATTACGCCATTTTAAATTTAGACTAAACTTAGGTATCTGGGATCTCAATAAAGACTAAGTATTGAACTAAAATGTGTTGGAATAATTTGAAGATAATAAATTGAACATGAAAGTGGCCGCGGCCAAATTTAACTTTTTTGTTTTTGAAAAGAAATACAAGCATTTTAAATCACATACATTTTTGTGACATTTTCCTTTATTTCTACTTAAAATTATGCCTTCATTAATACTTTGAAAAAATATATTGAAATACTTTAGTTGAAACTTTTTTTTATAAAATTGTATTTTTTTTAGTTTTAAAAGAAGATAATCCTGGTTGTAATATTTAATTTTAAACAATATCTTATTGACTTTGTATGACCTTCAGACCAGGATTACCGATAACGATTAGGGCTACCCTATATCGAGTGCAGAAATATCTGCCTCGTAGTGTAGTGGTTGACGCGTTGGCCTACCGTGCTTTTTTTTTACATTTTTTTTTTTGCACCACAACAGGCCAGGAGGCCTAATTACAGTGGTGAATTACATCACAGAGCATCCAGGCTTGAGAAAAATCACATTTTTAATTTTAGTGTTCTCACCGGGAATCGAACCCGGAACCTTCCGTGCGTGAGTCAAGCGTCTTGACCACTACACCACGGAGGCCGCCGAGGTCCTTGGTTCGATTCCCGGAAGGGTCGATGTACAATATTTGTTTAGTGTACGGTTTTACATATACTGCAATTTACTGTCCCTGGACTTGCACCTGAATCGTACGACTGACTACCTTACCTTCCTGCAACATATGATCAAGTTCCCTTTACATCATCAGGTGCAGATGGGGTTTGATTATGATGAATGATTTTATCATTTCTATAAATAATTTCTTTTGAAATTCCATTCGACGCACAAAATAATATATATATGAATAGAAAAAAGACGCTGAGGGGATGCTGTAATGCGATCCGAAACATTGGAAATGAGTGCGAACGACACACGGCATAATAATCTAGAAAAATTCATCGCGGCCGCGAAAATCTGATAAATTTTAGCAAAGGTGGTATTATGATTTTGCCTCTTACAGAGAGAAAAACACTCAATACCTAAATGTTTATTTTTTAATATTTGTTATTGAACCAGGTAACGGTCAAGGTAACTCCGGGTATTTTTATATACAATTTTATGATTGGGAACACGAATCATTATTTTATTTTAAAATGCCATCTCAACCCAAACAGATATTTGCGGTCAGAGCTGATGTGACCGCTGAAATGAGTTTCTGTCTTCGTAACTTATATTATTTAGGGTTCATTAAACTATTCTAAGCTTATCAAATCCAAATCGATAAATTGTTCATTGTTTCCAATTTCTATTTCAATAGTATAGTTATATTTATTTAGTGTTTCATAGACTTTTGAATGTTGTTTAAGTCCACCCCCAAATTCATCAGAATGTACTCGCAAAGAAACGGTGTTTAATAATTTGGATTTATAATTTTGCCTGTATTTATTTTATTGATAACTAAAGTTAATTTGAATGAAAACCGAAAAATCACAGGGTAAAGTGTCAATATAATATTGAAATATAGTGATAAAACTTTACCAATATCGTTGAGTTAAAAAGTGTGGGATTATGAGCCTCGCGTCGATTTTTTTTATTTTTAATCCACTTTAACGAGACTAAAAGCCGTTCTATCAATCATCAATTTTGTTGCTCAACAAAGCGGCGCATTATGCAGGGTGTCATATACTTCCTCCGCTTGCCCAAGGAATCCTTTACTCTATACTGGCTCAGAAGGGCAGTGTGAAAAGGCAGTCAAAGTCCGGGAAGCCTTTTGTGCTCAATCTGAATTTTCTCCATCAGGGGATAGAATAGAATAAGGAATAAGGGAAACGCGAGTCGACAACTGCGCCACCTTCGTCTCGGAATTCTTTACAAATGCCACTGCACAAAGCCGCGACGGACAAAGGCTTAACCTAAACCTTTAGGTGACATTCAAGGTGTGTGAAACCTGGCAGCAGACTTGCAAACATTTAAAAATAAATTTTCAAAAATAAATCGCAATCAAAAAAGAAAATACCGTGAGAAAAATTCATAAACCTTGCACCGCTTGAAATCTTAAAAATACAACAAACCCAGTTAAATTCGAATCAATTTGGAAAAGGTTTATTTGCTCGTCTTTCTCGGTCTTCCTCTATTTCTGCACCAACCGACATTCGCATTGTAAATCTTTTTAGTCGTCCTTTTGCTGTCCATTCGCTCTACAAACGCTCTACACGTCCAAAAACGTTTTTTATGTAATTTGAAAGGCAATACTTATAAACGATACCAACTATTCAAGTTTATAATTTTCTTTCTTCTTTCTATAGATCTTGCTATCTTTTCAGGCATGATATCAATCTTGTTTCTGTGATGCAGACGTTTAACTTTCTTTGTCTGTTTGGTGGTCGTCCTGGCGGTCTCTCGAGTCTCGCGCACCACGAATACGGAAACCCTCGCTGGGTCCTTCCTCTCAAAGTAGTCTCTCCAGAATCGTCTTCTCTGTCCTGTAAAGCTCTTTATTATGTATCCTTTATCTGAGAATGCAATTCTCCTCCACATTCCCAGCCACGCAAGCACAATATGCACATTACTCTCATCTACCTGAGGCCTGGGACTGGCGATTCGTGTCACTGACCAGAGCAATTTTATTATTGTCCAATCACGGACACGAATTTATTAAAATATTAAATAATATCACTTAATACCTGTCATTCACATTGTGTTTAGACAAACCGATAATCATAACAAACTACGTCAGAGATGCAGAACATTTAAGAGAAGGAAATATAGAAGTATAAGCATTTACACAGCTTATGACCTGTCGTTGACCGGTTTAAATGGCCACTTACACACTGTGTAAAATTCACAATTTTGCAATGTTTGAACGTCCATATTTCTTCTATTCTTCCATCTGTTGATTTTAGTGAAGTTAAAGAGCTATAACCTTAATGATTGTAAAGAGATTCATCTAATCAAGACCTTTTAGATTCAAACCACAGATTTATCATAATTAAGTGCACACATGGCACTGCGTGTTGCCCAGATGGTGATATGAAATATTAAAATTGATGTTGATGTTTATGTTACAATTTTTATTTTGATGTTTTTAAATAATATATATATATTATGCTTTCACTTTCTATTTCATACAAGGCTTTTGGTCTATACCTTACTGTTTTATAAAATATAATACAGGTACCTACATATTATGCAACTTTTCAATAAATAAATTAACAATTAAAAAAGAAATATAAACGATATCGTTATTCAAATAGAAAAGAAAATAACCGAGGCGAAAAGCAATATAGAGCTTTGTCGATTCAATGGCTTTTCGTTGCCACTGTCCTCTGTTCAGAAATTCATGGGACCAATCGAATAATTGTGTAACACATTCAAAAGGGACTTTGTTAGCTTCTTTTTTCGATCAACTAATTTTTAGATAACCGCCCGTGCCCTCTTGCTCGTTTAAAATTAAAACAAGATCATATATACAGTATTGTGCGAATTGATAGAATAAAATTCCTTGTAATCATAAAATACGTTTTTTATTAATATTTTGAGTTACAGGTGACGTACAATCCTAAAATATTTTGTATTTAATAGGATGTATGTTCTCCTTTTGCTTTTATAACAGCCTGAACACGTTTTGGCATGAAATCAATTAAACTTCGTCAACTTTCTTTTATTCTGTCATCTCGAAACCACATCTGAATAACAGCTTCTATCATCTTTATCTTGGTGGTGCAGTCCAATTGATGTATCCTAGATTTACAAATCGCCCACAAAAATAGGGTTGAGGTTAGGTGAATTTTCAGGCCAGTCTAAAAGAGTTATCTTTTTATCATTGAAATACTTAAGCATAAACTTCGATACATGACAAGGAGCTGAGTCCTGTTGAAATACAGCCCCACCATTAGGACAATATTTACTCAGTTCTGTACTCAAGTTCTGCTCCAATGGAGCTTTATACCTCAGGCTTTTCATCATTCCCTCTATTGGTATCAAAGATCCGGTCCCCATATACGAAAAGCAGCCCCAAAACATCTTCACAGGATATTTCACCGTTTGGTCAATATGAGCCACAGTAAGTTTTTCATGCCCATTTTTTCTAACAAATTTTGTGCGATATCCCTGCATGAGAAAGTGGGTTTAACTTACTATATCTGATTAAAGATATTTCATCTCGGACACTAGTTTTCCGGTTTCTTCCACATTTTCCAATTCTCTTTGCTGTAACTGACCCTGTTTCTCTTATCTGCTTAATAACCTTGCTGACTGCTCCCTGACTCCCAAAACATTCATTTGCAATCTCCTTTCGAGTCATTGATGTATGTTCACTTAAGATTATAATATTAATAACCTTGCTGACTGCTCCCTGACTCCCAAAACATTCATTTGCAATCTCCTTTCGAGTCATTGATGTATGTTCACTTAAGATTATAATCTTTTCCCTTTCCCTCGACGTGGTATCCATGATTTAAACCAACTCAAAAACACTGTTTAATATACAATCAATTTATAAAATTAGTCCTTTATTGAGAAAATTAAAAAACAACAACCGATAGTGCACCAAAAAACACTAGTATGAGCTCCCAAAGCATTAATGAACTGTAAGTCATAATTTTTGGCGCTAAACAACTGTCAAATTGACATACGAGTGTTGCTATACGTAAAAAATGACGAAAATTACTCTTATTCCATTAATTCGCACACTGTATGTGTACTTTGTTGAAAGTTTGAATCTTTCAGTGATTTTTGGCACCCGTAAGATAAGCATTCGTGCGTCCTGCCGGTCCCGCGATAGATGGAATGGACATTTTCAGTCACCAAATCTCGAAAAAATTTAGTATCCAGTATAATAACAAATGTCTTAATCAAAACAATTAGAAATATAATTCGCTCTCTAACTTAAGCTGTTCGATTAATAGCAAATAAAACTGCGACGCACTGTGGAACCAAATTCAGAATTCACGATAAAAAGTAAAAAGTGTAAGGTTTTTTTTCCCTTTCCCTTTCCGCAACATATTTTTATTTGTTAATGAACTATTAAACTAAGCCAATTTTTGTATTAAAAAAATTTATGTATTGTATTATAACCGCTATGATTTTTTAAAGTTTTGAATTTTTGAAATTACTTCGCGTGTGACGTCTCAAGTTCTCTTCCCCTTCTTAGTGAGTTCTGCTAATTCGTCAGTTGACTTACCGTAAACCGGAAACCTATCAAAACTGTCTTATCCTTTTTGGTAAAAAAATTTTTTAATCTTTTTTTTCATACACCAAGAAATTTCGCCGTATAATTCAGTGCTCTCATTTTTACCTCGCCTAAGAATACATTTTTCATATCCAATTTTACATATCTTGCGTTATTTTACTACGAATTTTCGCAATAAAGCACACGAAAATATATTTCTAGCGGGTAGAGGTACGTAATATATTGTGTCCATACGAGTATGTGTACGTAGTATTTTTTGTAAAAAGGATTTTGTTATTTATCAATATCCATACTTATACACGTAGTCAGATATAGATAGAGTAGATACATAATAATATATATCTCTTAACAAGGAGTGAATTTATTATTTAATACATAAGTTCAAGCCTTAATTTTCTTATACATTCTGGGTGATAAATCAAACCACTTCTCGCTTTCGACACAATAATAATTGCGGCTCAAAATCTAAAAGTTTAATAATAGGTAGGTACTCGTAGACAAAACATGGCGGGAAACATCTACAACCTCCTCTTAGTTCAAAATCAATTTAATTTATGGTAATCGCTATCTTAAAAAGTTCGCAATGCGCTTGCTCCACGCCGCGCCGTTTGATATCCTAGGCTAGTCAATTGAATAATAGTCGAATTAGATATTATCAGAGAAGTATGCAGCGAATAAGACGGTTTGAAAGTATGAACTAATTGTATAGGTCCCTTATTTCGCGTCTCTGCTTTAAATCGACTTGAAGAATGGATCAAAGGAACCGGGTGCATGAGCCAACACTATGGAAAGAATTTATTTTATATTACTCAAAACAATGGCTGCATTGAAGTGCATTTCGGCTTCTAAAGACGACAGGAAGCGTTTGCCAGTCGCCATGGTTTTAATTGATGTTATTGCTCATTATTTTTTTGCTAATAAAATTATTTATTTATTAAAAACATTATGCAAACCATAGAATTTAATTCAATGATACAAACATAAGTTGATTACAGAGACACAATTCATAGTGACGCAACCAGGAACGACCCATGCCTGTGAACCTGGAATTGGAAAATCCCTAGCTATAGTTTACGTGATTTGTATCTGCCCCAAATAAAAATCTATAAATGAAAATAGCTTATTGTGTAACCTTATTTTTACACAGATTATTCAATTATCATCATTTTACACCGAATATTTGGTTACCAAATGTATTTCTTGAACCAACAAAAACTGTTCTGGGATTACGAATTTGATCGAATTGAAAAAAATATTTGTTGAATATTAAGTATATTACGAGTATTAAAGAGAAAAAAATAACACGTGTCCTTCAATCAGAAGTATTATTAAATTCTCACTTTTCATTGAATAATGGTTTTTATCAATAATAGTGTATCGGAGACGCCGACACTGATATTTTTTTAAAGATCAGGTGTAAAGAGCCACACGGTATTTTAAAAACTTTAGGAATAAATAAGCTTTCGCATAATTCTAAAAAAAGTAACCATTTCTCAAGAATTTTTTTCTTTTTATCAATAAAAGATCTTAGGGTGAGGTTTTTTAAAAATTACGCTATAGGCAATTTAATTCAAAAACGTTAAGGTTGTTTTAAGAACTGATTTACTTTTAAAGTTAGAAACAATATTTTGAGTTTGTCCAATTTTTTGTAGACAAGGACTGGATTCAACTCCCTGGGGAGTTGTTAATATTAATATAAGTATTACAACAGTCACGAAGAACGTTTTAGAGAAAGTAATATAGAAGTCTAGGCATCTACAGGGCTTATGGCCTGTTATTGGCTGGTTTAAGTGACCACTTTACACACTGTGTAACATTCACCATTCTGCCCGTATTTATTTTATTTTATTAACATAAACGGCAAAACTGCCTTTTACAAAAATTTATAATACTAACATATTTGGCTTAATATATATATATTTTTTTAAAAACATAAATATCCTTTAATCCAAGATTTATAAAAATACTCAACCTAAAAATTATACAACATATTCAGTTGAAAGTTTAAACAATTCAAGAATAAATGTAAAAACAAACTAAACAATAAATTATTTTAAAGTAATATATTATGAAATGCATAAATAAATAAATAAAATTGAACATCTATATCCCTTCAATTCTTTCATCTGTTGATGGTTGTGAAGTTAAAGAGTTAAAACCTTTATTATGCGGGTGAGATTCGTGTAATTGAATTATTTTACCTCGATACTGGGCAACGCCTGAAAATTATTTTTTTCAAATTCTATACTTCTTCATGGTCTAAAATTTTGTAGACAAGGACTGGATTCAACTCCCTGGGGAGCTGTTGATATTAACATATTACAACAGAGATGAAGAACATTTAAGATCATGTAATATAGAAGTCTGGGCATCTACAGGGTTTATGACCTGTCATTGGCTGGTTTAAGTGACTGGTTAAGTAACTTCAGAAACATCAACAGATGAAAGAATTGAAGGGATATAGATGTTCAAATACGAGCAGAGTGGTGAATGTTACACAGTGTGTAAAGTGGCCACTTAAACCAGCCAATGACAGGTCATAAGCCCTGTAGATGCCTAGACTTCTATATTACCTTCTCTAAAATGTTCTTCTCTCTGTTGTAATATGTTAATTTAAAGTTAGATATAAATTATACAACTATTCACGTTTACCTCAAAACAAAATAAATTTTGAAAATAGGTAGGTACTTAACTGGTCGACGGTACTTTACCGGGTGCATGAGTTCTCTTCGGTTCTCTCTTACGCATTTGTGTAAATATGTTCTGTCTCACTTGTACAACATGTATTATCACTTATCACACAATACAAACAAAAAGACCAGGTACCCGTGCCCCCACCCTATCCCCCTGTTTTCATAGATTCATTGCTTAATGCTCTCTTTCTAATTTTTAGCTCAAAATGTTATGCTTACTTCAAATACGAAACAATCGACGAAATAATACGAAGGTGTCACAATTTACATTCTACTTTTATTTATTTATTTTTTATTTTATTGAAATAAACGGCACTTAGTGCCTTTTACATATTAGTTACAAATACAATTAAATATACATACATGTAAACATAGTTATAAGTAATACATAGCATTTAAAACTTTTGCAATTTCCCAAAAATATGATTTTTTGAGCTGAGTCGTTTTCGTCCTAAAGGTGCGACATGATAGATGGATGTCAAAAAAACAAAACAAAAAATGGTACAATGTCTTAACATCAAGTAAAAATAATTTGCTGTCCTTTACCTGCAAGTGAATTCTGAATGTATAATAATATGAAGTTACATTATGCAGAAAAAAGGCAAAAATATTTAATATTATTTTTTAATTTTATTCAATACTATAAAGTAATGCCTAGTTATTGCCTAGTATACATATTCATACAAGTTGTTGAATATTTATTGTGATACACCTACCTGTTTCGACCATTAATTTGAGGAGCTCGTTAATTTTTTTATCCCTTGAATTTCGTTTCGTAATAAAGTCCCAGAAATATCTTCTTTAGAACATCAAACTAAATCGTTGTTTTTTATTTCAGGAATTTGTTTCGTAGGAAACCAGTCCACTCGCTCCCTAATGGCGCTCGTCATAGTCCCGCAGATACTGTACCTGGGGGCGGGCTGCGTGCTGTTGCTGCTGGGGCTGCGCGCGCTGCTGGGCGCGCCGCGGCCGCCCGCGCCGCTCGCGCACGGCCCCGAGCGCGCCAGCACGCGCCGCCTCGGCACGCTCGCGCTGCTGTACCTGCTGCCCGCGCTGTGCGTGCTGGCCAGCTGGCTGTACGAGTACCTGCACCGGGACTCCTGGCTCGCCGCGGCGCGGCCCTCGCCCGCCCCCGGCGCCGCCCCGCGCCCCGCGCTCTGGGTATTCCTGCTGCGCGTGCTGCTCCTGCAGGCGCTCGGCGTCGTCTCCGCCGCCTGGCTGCTGGCCGCCAGGGCGCCCGCGGCGTGGCGGCGCCTGTGCGGCCGCATGGGCCCCCCGGCGTACAAGCCGGCGCCCCTCAAGTGCCCGCAGCCGCCGCCCGCGCGCTATTACAGCGCGGCCGCCGTTCACGCCGCCCACCGCGCCCCCGCGCCCGCGCACTCCTTGTACTCCACTCACAGCCATCGGAAGCCTCGGCCCCACCACGCTTACCCGGTTCCTCTTCCTGGGGGCGAAACCATGCTATAAATTGCGTTATCGACAGCCATAAGCTTTGTGGTGAAAACATTGGGAATTGACACGAGTGAGAAGAAATTTATGATGACAAAGCCGATATATTAGTTCCTTACATAAATGAGACTTTAAATTAATTCTAGTTGTACATAAATATATTGTCATAATTTGCTGTCAACAATGGCAGGAATTATTTATGTGTCGATGATTATCAAAGTCGTCTAAGGTTGCGGTGATTGTTTGCTGTTTAAGAAAAAAAACAATAAATTCCTACAAATTAATATTTTTATAATGAGGAAGTTCAGTGCTTTTATTTTATTTATTTGTGAATAGACCATCAAACTAATCCAAAAGTTTAAAATGATTTTTATATTCCGTAAATTGCTACGATTTTTTAAAGTTTTGTATTTTTTTAATCACTTTGTGCGTGACCACTAGCACTCTTCAGTAAGTTGTCGTGATTGGTAAGTCAGCTTCCCGGAAACTGGAAATCTATCACAATACTCTATCATTGGTTGATTTAGATGAACTTGCGACATCATTTAAAACATTTAATTTTTACTATTTTTTTATACATTTTAGAGAAACTTCGCAGTAAAATGTAATGCTCTAAATTATTCTGCATTTAAGAAAATATTTTTATATCAAATTTCCGGGAGTTCTGAACTTCCTCATTGGTTTATTGAGAATTTTCATAAATGGCCTATATTGGTTGTTTCAAATTGCCTATATTGGTTGTCCCAAATTGTTTGACTTGACGAATTTGAAAATCATTTACAAAATTTGTATATAAAAAGTATGATTGCGAGGAGATAGTTCATATTGAATTATTTCTATGTGAGGCCAGTGAATGAAATGTACAAATGTGGTAATATAATATTTATTTTAAGTTTTTCTATGTGCCATTAATAAAAATAAATAACAGTAATGAAAATTGTGAAATGAAACTGTATTACAATATTACTAATTATTGCACGATTAATATATATTTTTCATATCTACCTATACTTAATTTTGTGATGTTTTTTAAAATGTAGAGTTTGTATCTGTATATTACATACTATTGAAACCTTGTGAAAGAAAGGAGAAGATATATTTTGAGATTTTTTCACAAAGTTTTAGTGCTGGATGTTATCTTTTACTGAAAAAAAAACCAAGTCCACCAATATCTCAAAGTTTTTTTTACATAATTGATAATTGTATATTTATCAAGTTAGTCTATGAACATCTGCTATCGGAAATATTGACAAAATCTAAACACTTTCATACTAGCGCAATACATTGCTAATCCTTTGTCTATGTAAAGCAAAAGAAACTTAAAATCAAAAGTGTACTAAATAGTAAAACTATTTGTTTGTGTAGTAAACTTCAAGCTTGATTTGGCAACAAACAAGGAATCAGACTTGGCCAGTTTTCCTTGTATGAAAACTGATATCTAATAGTTATACATATAGTAATATTTGAATGCCATTTGAATTTGCTATACTATATGTGAATGAACTAGGAAATGTAAATGCATCTTGTAGCCTACTCCAAAGTCGCGTATCTGTATCTGCATTTTAGATTAGATGTACCACGAAAGTTAACATCAACTATATTGTGAAGCTGGTTTAGTACAATATTAAAGTAGATTTATAAAACGAGTATCAAACCTAAACACATTTTCTCAAATAATATTTTTGCAGATATGTAATTTTGGCAATATATGTACTATAAATTTTTATTTCCTATAAATAATAAAGTATAACAATTTAGTCCTTCTTTGAGATATAATAGTTTATATGTTTTTGTACCTTATTTAGATAAGAAAAGTTAATTTACATGAGAATAATTAGCTAAATATGTATTTACTACAAAAGTAATCTCAAATATACTCCAATTTCAGATAGAAATATTGAGTTCACTGTATCAATAAACATCAATATCTTACTGTCATTTTGATCAATTGTCATTTATGCCTATTCCCACTTTAAGAAAATGAAATGCAAACTCATGTACATATATTTATTTTTCTATGTGAATTTCTTATAAATTGTCACAGTACCTCCGATAAGTTGAATAAAAATAAAATTGATGCAGATACAATACATCATATGTCAACATTTCTCAAAAACTGTAAAGTCTGACCTAGTCTCTAAGTCATCGTGTGATGTCCAATTTTGATATAAATTTAATACATACAATTAAAATTACTAAACAGTTTATCCTCCCTCCTGTAAAGTTGCTAACATTCTACCTATTTCATGTACCGCTATCCACGATGAAATGCTGTATTTGAAATCTCATTGGAGAAATTATCAACAAGTTTTTTTAAAATAAAAAGGTACGTTTTGTAAGAGAATGTATGTTTTTTTTAAATACTGGAAAATAGGGAGCTTCATTCTCATTTGAATTGAACAAACTTGACTAAAAAATGCAATATTCAGGCAAATCATTTCCTTTTCTGTCTTTTTTATAATCAAATAAGTAGGGGAGCACGGGTAGGAGTGAACCACTTTAAAAAAAAAATGTTGTCCTGGGAAAAGGAAACAAGATAAACCAGCAGAGTAAACTGCCTATGTTAGTTAAGATTATTGTTTATATGATGGTAATAAAACAAACTTGATAATATGTTTTAGTTCTTTGTTATTTTAGTAAATACAGCAAGACACCTACTGGCTCACTTCTACCCGTGTACGGTTAGGATTGAACCAAATGGTAGATAGAATTGAACCATTTACATGATGGTGCTGTTATTGAAATAAAATCAGCTAAAAGTAAATATTTATTCCACTCAAGGTTGTATAAAAATAATATAATCAAAAGTAAAAATTAAGAGAAATAAGTATTTAAATATTATTACAAATTAACGAAGGTAAGTGAAAAAGACAAAAAATCAACGAAAGTTAATACAATCAAATTGAACTGGAAATTTGCAATGGCAGTATTGTCTTTTTATTGTGCCTGAATACCTTGGCTGGGAAAGTGTCAAATCTAACATTATTTAGAGCTACAGTAGAAATATCAAGAATGTCTGGCATCATTAAAAAAAATACCCTTTTTACAGAAATCCCTTGTCTTAAGCATTATCAAAACTAAATACATTCCCAACATAGTATATATCGGACTTTTTAGCAATAGTAAATTTAACCAAAACGAAGCTCCCTTCACCAGGATCAAAAACGTTAAGATTTATTGGTTGTTCGGATACATTTTGGGTAATGTGATGAGTTGTGGAAGAGTTGGACTCTTCTTTATCCATAGCTCTGTCTGTAACAAAGCTGCACAAAAAATATACTTTTGTGAACACATTTTTGTCGAATGGAAATATTCCCGTTTTTTTAATGCAGCTTAATAGCTGTTTAAAAAATATAATTATTACCAGGAGTCATGGCTTTTTCATAAGCAATTCCAACACATGATGTCACATTGTAAATTTGAAATGTTTTGCCAGAATTATGAAGGATTCATGCATCTATAGCTGCATTGTATCCAGTTTAAAAGGTCCCGAAACACCCACATCAAGTGGTTGCTATTTACTTGTTGAGTGAGGTGGTAAAGTCAGAATTGTTACTCCATGTTCTTTTACCTCATTGATTACTGCAATGGACAATATATCAGTAACAATGGGTTTTCTTTGCTGCTGGAAGTGCATTTTATAAAATATGTCATCACTTCTATGAATGAATCATGGTTCAATCCTCCCCAATCTAAGTTGGTTCAGTCCTCTTCAAGCACCTAAAATAAGTTAAATAATTTCAAAAAATATATTAAATTTATAATATGCACCACAAACACACAGTTCTAAGTACTATATAATTTAATACTTACTTTTGAGTCACTTTTCGTTGTGTATAACTAATCAGCAAGGTGTCAAATGCTTCATAAAAAGTACGTAAATTTTACTTTAGCGTTAAAAAGCGTGAGTGATCTTGTCAGCACGTAAACCCGTGAAGAGGTACAGGTGGAAACTGGATGTGCAGGATGAGCACGAGTATGCGACACGTTGGTCGAGTTTGAACATGTTTCGAATCGTATTTCACAGTAATATGGTAAATGATTCACTCCTCCCAGTGGCTGACTTATACCCGTGTTCCCCTACATTTTTATAGATCTCTTGATAAAATCTATGGAAACTAAAAACATTCAGTAAGTACCGTACCTATGGTATCCAAAAATATTTATCTGATAAATGTCAATCATTATTCTAGTAACAACTGCCTAATATTTAAAACTTTATTATTGTTTGCACAATTTTAATTTCATTTTTTGTAACTAAGTAAACGATACATTATGAAGGTACTTGAAATTTTAATTATTGTATAAATACTTAAAATGTTATGTTAATTCTATGTTTATCAAAGTATAATGGTGCCACCTGTCCATATGTAAAAAATACCTTTATGTTAAATTGTATTATAACTATTCAACAGTAAAATATAATGATATTGAAATTATTATTTTTTCATTTATTCCTAGTAACTCAAAAAAAAAAAATATTTTACCGTAAAATGTTTCAACGTTTGGGCTATTTTCGATTATTTATAAAGAACTTAACAATTGAAAATTGAAAACTATTGTGGTTAAGGTTTTATATTTAAAAGATGGCGTTATATGAGTTATGCCCAATATAATAGATTTGGGTTCGTACCTCAGACTTCTTATTTATTTTTTTATTTATTTAACTTTTTGTATATAATGTTATTTGTACATTGGCGGGCTTACAGTATACAGTAAAATATCGTCGTTGCACATCAAATATGGGCCGGGCCATGTGACTCGGAAGGTTTTATATTTAAAAGATGGCGTTATATGAGTTATGCCCAATATAATAGATTTGGGTTCGTACCTCAGACTTCTTATTTTTTTTTTTTTTTTTATTTATTTAACTTTTTGTATATAATGTTATTTGTACATTGGCGGGCTTACAGTATACAGTAAAATATCGTCGTTGCACATCAAATATGGGCCGGGCCATGTGACTCGGAGCACATTCAGAGAAAATCATCAAAATGCGACTTTTTGGCATAAAGTAATTAATATTTTAAATAAATATATTACTTTATTGAAAAACACTGTTTTTTGCCTACTTCGTCCATACACAGAAGTGATATTTTCGATTTAGTTTTTTTTTTAAAAATCGTCTATCAATTTTCTTAGGCCCATATTTGATGTGCAACGACGATATATAAAGGTAGATAAAACTTAATAAAGTGGAGGCGTATAAAAAGAAAAAAAAAAAAAAAAAAAAAAAAAAAAATTAACTAGGAATTTAAGTAAGAATGAATATGTATGCATTTTTATTGGCGCCACAGACATTTTTTTTGCATACTAGTTTACCTAATAATAATGATATTTGGCTGATATAAATAGCGCCATTTTTGTAAAAAACCACCTCAAGGGCGCTTTACAATTGTATACTTAAACTTACATTCTAACTAAGCTAAAGTGACATTATATTTTCAGATTGAAAATTGAGGGTATGATAATCTGAAGAAGTGATAGTTTAGTTAGGATCTGAACTGACTGGGACTGTTGATGGTTTGTAAGTTTGAAGTCAATTGGTTCTAGGCAGAGGGGCTTGCAACTGCAAAAGCACGATCTCCGATTCGAGTGTTTGGGGAGTACCGGATTTTGACAAGTTTTCCTCTGCCTGAATCAAATGCTGATCTAAGAGTAGATTATCTTTGCCATGTATTTTCCCTAATATAAAGGTCCAATAGGTATCTTGGAGCCATTTCATGAAAAGATTTGAATACTGTCCAGCAAAGCTTGTGTAACGTACGCGTTACCACGTGTTTGTGCGCTGGTTCGTCACCCGCGTCTGCCGCAGTCAAGCTTCCCGGCGTAAGTGGGAAGCCGCCCTCCCAGACAGAGTCAAAGACAAAGTCGGAAGGTAGGAGCACAGCTGCGCCGACCGCAAGTCAACCTAAATAGCCCTGAAAAGGACTTTCCACCCGGTCCAAGTGGTGTAGAGAGGCGAAGGCAGTCAGCAGGCAGAAGTGCAGGAGGGCGAACAGGGCGGAGAACGGAATAAAACACGTCTGAACTGTTCAGAGTTAGGAATTCAACTGATTTATTCATACAAAATAATCACCTTATAAAGCAGTGCGCGTCGGGCTCCGTGAGTCAGCCGTCCCACCTGCTCCGGCTGCCTGGGAGTGGTGGGGGTAGCTCACCCCCGCCACTCGCTACATGCCGCCGGCCGCAGGTGGCGTAAATACAGGTGCCTAGCGCCCGTACGGGCTATTTCGTCGGCAGCCGCGATGCGCGCATCATGACAATACAATATACAATATAGGCAATACAATATAGGCCCTTTTCTGGGCCTTACAAACATGATTAAGACACAATTTGAAATACATAAATACAGACATAAAGGAGTAATCTTTGGCTATATTCCCCCGGTATTACTGAGGCCAGGCTCGAAAGCGAATCATTTATCTTTATTGGGAGCCTAGCGCTCAGTCACACAAATACCGGGTTCCTAGCTACGTTTATTAATTCACTCAGTTATCATTTACATACATCACTTTCATTTGTCCATTCTAATATTATTCGCGTGTCCGGAACAGCTTGTATTTTATTATCTCTGATATCTTTAACCAGTGCAAATCTCGAATATGTTGTGAGATGTGAGAGTATTTTTTTACTCCCGTAATAAGCCTCGCTGCTGCATTGAAAACAGATTGAAGTTTGGTATTTTTGGTACTTAGGGGGCCTAAAATAAATATCTAATACTAAATACTGCATTTTGGCTTTTTTAACATTTTTTATTTATTTAAATTAACTTACAAAAGTAAACAAAATCTAGATCACGCCAAACTAATATCATTAAAATTAAATTATCACAAAATATCAAATAAACACAAAAACAAACAACAACAAAAAACCACTGTAAAAATTAAACAACACAAATGTATTTTGACTGGATAAACGCAACTTACTTTTCTGTTATGTCAGTTTTTAACTATGAACCTGTCGAAATCAGACCCTCCTAAAAGCTCCGGGCCCCTTTGGGCCGGGTGGCTAGGTTCGCTACAACATGTCAATAACCAAAAATAAATAAACCAAGACAAAAATTCGATTCATAAAATAGTGATAATTCAGCCTGGTTCTGTATAAATTTATTCAAATGAAAATTAATTCAATTTATCCAACTTCAGATCTCAATAGATTAACATAAATAATAATCCACAAATACTTGAGTCTATCTTTTGTGAAATAAGTGGTCACATTTTTAATCAATCTAAGCAGCTTTACTGAACACTCGCGGCCGAAGAAAACACCTTTATGGCGCTATTCAGTAAATAAATGTGCGCTATAAAAGCGTTCTCTACGACTGCGAGAGCATTTAGAATAGCAGCCCTGGCCGGTAAAGTATAGCCAGCGAAAAGGACATTGGAAATAAACTAAATACCTACTTTTTTATATTTGAAAAATGGAATCAGGTTTTTATGGTACACGATACAGCCGATATTTTGCAGAATTACTTCTGGGTTCTATGAATGATTTACACAAATATTATTTGCTTCAAAAAAGTCAACAGAGTGAAAAGATGAGGAAATATGAATGAAACTATTAAATGTTACTGTCTGTAAAATAATCACTTAAACCATCTAATGACATATCATAAGCCATATAAATGCCTGTATTTTATAAATTTTATAATCTTCGTTTTACGATGATTATTTTTATGTTAAAATGAAAGATAATATATGTTATAAAACAAATCGCTTACGTATCGAGTGATGTATGGGTTTATTTTATTTTGTAGGATTAATTTTGGTTTGAAAAATCAGTTTAGCTTGGGAGAAAAAAAAGAGGATTATTTAAATCATTTGAAAAAAAAAAAATTCTTATTTCCATTATTCGTAAAATATTTGTTTTGCTAAAAAAAATTCATTTGTAAACGATGTACACGATCACAAAACAAAGTAATTTTTTTCTATTTTCTATGGACTCTTCTCTATGTTTTTTAAAAAATATTTCGTCGTCTATTAGTTTTTTTTCTATGAAATTGTTGCTTCCCGTTGTTTATTGCTGGTTTATTTGTTTATAGTGATTTCATCGCTTTGTATTTTTGTGCTTTCGTCGTTGCATTGACGGTTTTCAAAGTATTCGAGAAAAAAAAAACCCAGTATGGCCAAATTAGGATCGCTTTGTCGATTACTTACGAAAAATCTCTATTTTATGGAGTATCGCTACCTGTAAGTTGACTTTCTAACCATAGGTTTGAAGTTTTGTTTTAGGTTATACTCAACGGCGTTGTAGAATAATAATGTTAATATTTTCCAGATTTAATTCTCCGCAATTAATATGTTCTGCCAATTACGCTCAGACGGCAGAGGACAAATTAGGAATCGAAAAACCTAAAAAACCGATGTCGGTATTTTTAAGATTTTCAAATCAAGTGCGCCCCACTTTAAAGGCCAAAAACCCTGACGTTGAAAATACCGAGTTATTAAAATTGGCAGCAAAACTTTGGCAGCAACTTGGCGAAGATGTAAGCTATTTTCTGTTTTGCATTGACCTATCTATTTGCACATTTTACCTTTGACTTTTTTTGCATATTTAAAAATGATTTACTTTATTTCAACTTGGATAAGTAAACGTTTAAATAAATATGCTATCGTAATATTAATCTTTATAAACTAAAACCATGGTTATGATTATGATAATTTAACAAGAAACACAAGTGGAGTTACCTGCTTTCATAGTTTTTTTTTTTTACAAAATATAACAAATGGCAATAATTTTTTTTTCATATGTGTACAAATATGCGGTATATAATGAACCAGCCTTTCAATCATAATTAGTCGCAATATATTATATGCTTGTATTATTGTCACAAGTTTATGACAAATAATTAAATGCACTTAAAATTTATGTTACTTTGGTCTATGAGTATAAGTTGTGTTTCAACTGTCCTCTATTAGGACCTTATAGTAACCACATTGAACACTTTATTTATTACATGCTAATGGCAATGCAAAGAGTTTAGACGGACACAGTACTAAAGCATTGTAAATGCGAACAGCACGAACATGTAAGTTTAACATATTATAGATGGAGGACATTTAAGAGAAGGAAATATGAAAGTCTAGGCTTTTCGAGGACTTATAACCCGTCAATGGCTGGTTTAAGTGGCCACTTTACATACTGTAAAATTCACCATTTTGCCTGTTTCAACATCCATATTTCTGACTGTGAAATCCAGTCTTTTGTCTACAAGTATTTGGATAAACTCGAAATATTGTTGATTTAACACATAAATATATTTTTTTAAATCATTGAACAAAAGAGGTTGAAATAAGTATGTAATATTTTTTTAAAAAAAATACTTATTTTGAATGAGATAATATAATTATTGTAGAAAACTACATTGTGATAAAGTTTATTGCATTAATACGTAGACAAGGTAAATGTTTATTACCAGTTTTAGATTCTTCCTCTCTAACTATGTATTATAATGTGTATTAGTTGTCTTTGCTTTGCGTATTATAGTTTTTATGGACTACATGTTGAACCTTAATAATCTATTGTGCACTTTAAAAAAAAAAGTTTTTGTAAATACCTAATTAAAAATATATGTTGTAATTGGCAGTTGTGCTATATTGTACATTTAAATAAATAAATAAATAATTTAATGTTCTGTTTATGTATTCAGGCCAAAAAGAAAATCTACCAGGAATTTGAGAAAGAATTTGAAGAATACAAGAAAAAAATGGTTGTTTATGAAACCTCACTCACACCCGAACAAAAAAATGAAATAAAGAACACTAAAAAAGATATGGCGGCCGCTAAAGAGAAGCGAAAATTGAAAGCGGTAAGATCGCAGATCAGTGTCACTCGTTAGGCTTTTCAAAAATATTTTGTTCTTCAGACGTGAACAAAACACGGTCAGAATAAAGAAAATTTATGTACGACAGGGTTGAAACAAGATAAAATCCAAAAAAGAATACCAATCTGAAAAATATAATACAGTCAAAAAGTTTGAAAAAAGTTCATTAAGATTGTTTGGTCATGTGGAACAAATGAATGATGCAAGGGTGGATAAAAAAGGATATGTGACAATGAGTATGGAGATATTGTAAAATTAACAATGTATTATTAATGTTAAATGAGGTAAATTAGTTGATTTAAAAAAATCATCTAATTTATAATGATTTATTTGTCTCTGGCTAATGGAGGATAATAGAATAAGTAGAGTAATTTTTTTGATAAACAAATTTAAAAAGGTGTATATAACAAAAAGCAAACAAACCATCCCGCTGTTTCTCCGTAAGGATAGGATAGCAGAGAGGATAGAACGCCAAATCGCTCCTTCTTTGCATACATATCTCGCTTCCTGTACATTCTTACATCTTCTCATGCACGCGCGCCAATTATTCCTGCTTTTGACCCATCTTCAAGTATTTGTTGGATTTGGTCATGCCATGTCCTTCTCGGTCTTACTCTATTTCTGCATCCATCAACATTCACACTGTAAATATTTTAAGTCTTCTTTCGCTGTCCATTTGCTTTACATGTCCAAATCAGGAGTTCCTTTGTTGATTTTGTCAATGATGCTTATCTCAGCCTTACATAATGTACGGATCTCAACATTTGTGCATCTATCATACATAGTTTTACCACACATTCACTTGAGAGATACTTTAGATTCAGCCTACTTTCATCTTTCTTTTTCCAATTTCATACTTCGCTCCCATACATCAGGGTCTGCACCAGGACTCTATTGTGAGTTGCAAATTTTTCCTCTAACAACAAACATTTATTTGCGAAGGTTGATTTAAATACACCATTCACTTTGTTCCCAGCACTCGCTCTCCTTTCAATATCTTTATCAGTCATTCCATCCCTAGTAAACATACTCTTCAGTAGCTCAATCACGTGCTAACAATTTCGCGATCATTCGCGATCACAATAGAATATCCGTGAACACTTAATATTAAATGTCAAAATATTTACATTTCGCGTCGTAAATTCCTGCTGCACAATCACATATTTGTATTTCACCGGTGTAAATATGTAAAATATTCCAAAACTGCTATTTATTTTATTTTATTTATTATTTAGCTTGCTATTTATTGCACTAAGCCGGCGGCTGGCAAGCCAAATAGCGTGGTTTTAAGCACATCGATAGTTATTTGTGATTGAGCTACAGGTACACAAAGTCCTCTACTTGTTTTAGTATAACTCGTTTAGCGCTCAAAGGGCTGATTTCTTTTTAATTTCCGCATTCCACCGTTGAACCTGAAATGAACATGTATTAAACAATTTTTTTAAATTTGTCTTCCTAAATATTATTTGTTTTTAATTTACTAGAAGTATTGATAGAATTCGATGAAAACAAGAAAGTTAATTAACAACATATTTTTTATAGGAATATAAGGAATTAGGCCGCCCCAAAAGACCGATGAGTGGATACCTTTTATTTGCTCAGTCTGAAAGGGAAAAAATTAAAAATGTAGAATTTACAAAGCTCCAATGTCTTATAGCAGATAAGTGGAAGAAAATGACAAGGGAACAAAAAGCTGTATGGGAAGGAAAATCCCAAGAATTAAGAGAAAAATATATGTAAGTTTTGAACATAAATAATACATCAGTCTATGTGATAAAGATAGTGGAAAATAGCAATTAATAATAATATTCCTTTCACACTTCCAAGCTAAAACATCTAGAACTCTTAGTTTATTTTACTTTAAATAAAGTAATGATAATATTTTTTTTAAATAAAGATTAAATAATCATTGGAATATTAAATACAATGCTGAGAAAAATAAAATCTAAAGCCAAAAGTACATTATTTTGTATGGACATTATCTAATAATATTTAGACTCACAAAAACATCCATTCTCTCATTTATTTATGGCCCTGAGCATCAGGCGCGTTCCGCCCATACATACTGTGGATGTGGTGCATCCCTCGAATATTTGAAAATAATAACATGTATTTTATTATTTAAAAAAAGAATAATCTACAAATATTCCTAAAATTATCGCTGATAATATTTATGCGCTACCGATTTACAAATTCAAATAATATTTTCAGTAAACATTCCTACCTATATGTATTTATGTTTACTTTTTTCCCATATCAATGTTCTGAATATCAAGGTACCTTAGCCTTAGCCCGCTGAAATCTGGATACAACTTTTCATTTTGAGTCCAGTTGTATTACAAATGTTCTAATTTCCGGGCACGCGTATTAAGGTTCATAACGTTGTCGTATTGTTCTACGAGACTCATAGAGATAAGAGCATCCAACTCGTGTAATGTGAAGAAAAAAAGACTCATACCGTATTGCATAAAGTTACAAATAGCGTATTATTGTAATTTGGCCAAAATTTAAGAACATCTCGAGTTTAAGGTACTGTCCTAATGTTTACAACTTCACTATATGCGCTTGCTGCTGTGTTCAGTTAATTTATAAAAGATCAAATATCAATTATTATTATTATCAATGAAAAACTTATATAGCACCATATTTGTAATATAATACCTCAAGCGCATTTTACAAAAGTGATTCTATGCCATATTTATTTTAATTAGATATCTACCTATATCTACTATCATACTTGAAGTAAAAACATGATTATTGGTTGTCAGCATCCCTACCGATAATATTCACTGCACTCGCCTGCAGAGCATATCTTTTTTTCAATAAAAATCAATGCTTGTTCTTATAATTTACCTAAATGTTTCGATTTTCAGATCATTTCCTAAAAGTCGTGAATAACTTAGGGAATAGGAAATAGGAAAATAGGGAATAGAGTTGTGGTAGAGTGGAATTTGAACCTCAGATCTTTGATCTGCGAGTCCACAACACTACCATGGAACCACAACCCGGTTTAAAATATATTTTTGTTTTCTTTATAAGCACAGAAAAAAAATGTCTAGTTTATTCCTATTTTCTTATTTATATATTTTTTCCCTCTTAGTTAATTTATTAGCAAAAATGTGCCTACTACCTATGTATACATACTTTTTTCCTATTTATTTTACAGTGAAGCAATTTCAACATTGAAAGCTATTTATATGCATTCCTACCAATGTATTTATTTATATATTAATACTGAATATATTGTTACATAATTGAAATTTAAAATTAAGAAATTGAATATTATGCGATGATTTTTTTATACCCACCTACATTGTTATATCACTTCAGAAAATACTGATTATGTTGATTTTTTTATTTTAGAAATGATCTTTCTCAGTGGGAACAGAAGATGTTAAGGATGGGGAATATAAATTTAATATCTAAGAAATCATTATTAGAGCAACGTGCGAAGCCTGCGTCAAAATCGGAATAGGAATTTTGGTGTCTCAACTCAGAAGATAGAATGCCTAGTAGTGGAAATATAAATGTGTTAAAGGATGACCCAATAAATGAGAATGTTAGGCATGGGCAGACATATGGCAATAAATCTGTAAATGAAGAAATATCGGACAAAGCGTCAAAGAGTTGGGACACGAGTGAGAAGTATATTTCATCAAATGCTAGTAATCCATCATTGCAAAAAGATGAAAAAATTGATACACCTAAGACTTCTGATAGTAACAATCATGAATCTAATAAGGGTGTGCTAACTTTTTTCAAAAAGTTTTTTGTTAAGTAGTTTTAAAATATTAGTGTTACATACCTACAATAATCAGTATATCATCATCATTCAGGCAAAAATCACTAACTCAAAATACACCATCATGAGAAATCACCTAGTATCTCAACCCACATAAAACTGCTAAGGTTGAAATGGGCTGGACAAGAACAAAGAATGCCGGATGCGCGAGTAACTAGGAGAGTCATGACTGGACATCCAGGGCCCTGATTACAATGGGAAGTTATCATTTATCTTCAATTTTATCTCCAAAGTAAAATTTAGTTTTCTGTATGAAAAGCAGAATATGCATACAATTTTTTCTTCTTAACATTTTCAATTATAGGTTACCGACGAAGATACTTAAAATCATCTAGACGTCCATACTCCCTTCTCAATAATGTTTTCCCTCTCTGTTGAAATAAATTTAAATACTTTAAATGTTCATGCAAATATATCTCTTCTCAAAAATGTTTTCCAAAAAATTCAAATATACTCACTTTCGTACACACATTCAGTTTCTCTATAGACAGTCAAAGATAGCTCTGTTTACTTCTCATTGTAATCGGAGCCCAGGGGATAAAAGGAGGATTGGAAGACCTAGACTGAGGTAGGAGGATGACGTAAAAAAATATGCAGCACAGTTTCTACAAGTTGCTACGAATTGGAAAATGGCTGCTGAGGACAGGCGGAGTTGGAGGCAAAAGTTGAGGAGGCCAAGGCTCGATTTGGGCTGTAGCGCCATCGAAGAAGTAGATTTTTGCCTGAACAGTGACGATATATAATATACATCATATTGATGCCCTATACACAAATGATATGACTTTACCATAGCAACTTTTCCCATTGTTACCCTGTTTTTAGTCATTTATCTAATAATCACATATAAGTACTAATTCTTTTAAATAATGTATTAATTATATTTGTGTTTCCTTTTTGGTTTATTTTGATACCCCTTTATTTAGCCGGAGCCTACTTTACATGCAAATAATGAATGCGAAATATTCATGCAACCGCCATCGACACAATGTATTATTTTTAATAAAACCTTTTTCACCCTCTTTAATACATGATTCTATTTACCCTTTATTTTAATAGAAGCCCACCAAGTATCTATATCTTATACATTCGGGGTTTTAATATAAAAGTAATATTATTTAGTTCATTTCTTGAATATTTTATTTTTGTATAATGCTTAATGTATTATATTATATTTCACTGAAAATAATGTTTCTTTGCCTAGGTTCTATATGTAGTGTTTTACTTGTGACTCCCATTCTATGTCAAAAGTATATTTTTTGAAATATACATACAATTTTTTGAACTTTCGAGTTTTATTACTCCATATCCCAAAATTGCTATACTTTTAAAGCATTTAAATGTTTCTTTTCTATCATTGTGGAATTTTAGTACAACAGAAATAATGTGCATGATAGACTTGTAAACATAATGAGGACTTCAGCCCTACGGGAAATTGAATACAAAAAATGATTTCTTGCGCGCAGTAAAAGATAAAGCATTAAATCGTGCGGCAAAGTTTCTTGAAAATGTACAAAAAAAAAAATGCACTACTTTGATTGACGTCACTGGTTCATATGAACCAACCAATGATGTGACAGCTGTGAAGGATATCCGGTTAGCTTACCGTAAACGGACCAATGGGAAGAACTAACAGTGAACAACCTCTGACATTACACGTGGAGTTATTTCAGAAATACAAAACTTTAAAAACTCATAACACTGATAATACAATATGTAAAAAAGAAACAAATTTTTTTTTGGCTTAATTTAATAGTCTATTAACAAATAAAAAAGGAACTGAACTTCATTTCATATACATTTCATATAAATTACTATTAACGCTTTTTGTAGACTATTCTTAAACCCAGTAAGGAAGTGAATAAATGCACTGAATAACTTTATTCCTTTATTATTTTATTTAAAAAAAACCTTAAACATTGATACACAGTATGAAAATATACTCTCAGATGTTATAAAAATTACTATTCGATCATAATCACATGAATAAAGATATATTTGGTTTTTTGATAGGATAAAGGTATGCAAATGCTTTATTTTACCAAATGCTGCTTTTCACAGAATGAAATATCACAAAAATAAAAATATATAAACATGCATCTTCGAAGCATTTTCGAAGAAACTGTAGTATTTTAATAATATATGAAGCTTTGTGGGGTGCGATCCCACTTAATGTTAAGAGGGTTGTGATTAAAGAATTTGATTTAACAGGCACGCCGAAAAAACATTCTGATATCTCGAATAATGATAGAGGAAGAAAAAAATAAACATTATAGACAGGGGAACTAAATAGACTAATGAAATAAATGACGACAGCGAAAATCATAATTCTGTATTTTTTACTCTCTGTTTTTGGATCTTCTGGGTTTTCTAAAATATTCGGTAAAGCATTTTCATTACTAAAGAATTTGTCCTCGTTCCTATTAAATACGGAAGCATCGTCGGGGTAGTCTCTTGAGAGTACACTGCCATAATCTGTCTCGACGGTATCATTGAAGACTCCTAGAAACACAAAAAATGTAAGTTTTTAATATAAATTTTCCAGTACCTGTATTTTGATAAACTTAGATTTTAGCAATTTGTGTTCGTAATTCCCTATTATTTTATAAGATCTTATTTATCTTGCAATAAATGAACAAACTTACAATAAATGAAAATGATTAAAGTAAATAAAAAAATATATATGGCATGAAAAATATTTGAAAAAAATAACCTAGAATAAAAAAGTAATTTACATTATACGATCTAACCCATAAGAAATTTAACCACAACCAACGTACAGTCATTTTGCCCTTCTAATTGTTCTTTAGGTATTTGATTATATTCAATGAAATAATCGTCAACATGTCAAAACATCGCGATGTTGGCACGTTTAGCTCAGTTGTTGTCATTTTACTAACCGTTCGCTGGAAGTGTATTGTCAATTTTTCCGGTAATTACTTGGAGTCTGTTTTGTGAATTTTGGAGAATTTTACGTCTTCTAGCTTCTGCTCGGGCCGCGTCAGACATTTTATTAGGAATAATATAATATATAATCAACCTTTTTAAACTTTTATAATGACAAGAAATTAGGATGACGCTCAAATTAGGTTGGCAACCATTATTATTAACACTATTACCTATTTGGATTAGATATATCCGCTTGATATTTTCTTATTGAATTTATGTTTTATTATTCAAATAATATTTTTAAAAAAACGATTTGCATACAAAAACATAACAAAAGTAATTTTCGAGAATTTTACGAATTTATAAGACAGTTTTAAAAAAATAAAAAGCATCATAATTATTCATTCCCGCCATATGTTTAAATTTTTATTTCCACTCGAGTCAAGGAAGAGACTAGTCGTTTTTTTTCTCGCAGTTTGGCGGGCAGAATTTGTGCCTCGCTGTAAATTTGTCGGTTCTTCGTTAATTCGGTGATAAATTTACATTAAAATGGGTGATAAAGGCGATGGAGGTAAGATAATCAAATTTTCAATCATTTTTTGAAAATTCAATAATGTTAATCGTCCTTTTTTTTCCATCGGCCTGCGGGTCAGCGGCATAGCATTGTGTCAAACGTATTTGATTCGGCGTTTTTGTGCATTTATCAACAAACGTTTTATTTTGACAAAATATATCTCTGACGCGTTTGATTTATATCCTCAGAAACTTTCGATGATGCCGTAGAAGAAAGAGTGATAAATGAAGAATACAAGATATGGAAGAAGAACACCCCGTTTCTTTATGACTTGGTGATGACCCACGCTTTGGAATGGCCTTCCTTAACCGCTCAGTGGCTCCCAGACGTAACTAGACCAGAGGGAAAGGATTACTCAGTTCACAGGTAAGACCAGAGAATTATTGCTGACTTACTGCAGGGTAGCCTCCTCTGCTTGGATTATCCTTTTTTTTCCTTCGTCTTTTTGAAATAATTCAGGTATATTTAAAAAATATAATAGTCAAAAATGTGCCCACTTATACATATAAAATATGCCATGTAACAACACATTGTAAAAGTAATATTATTTTGCATTTCCTCTCTATTCAGAATTCGAATTACTTAATATAGAATAAGGTACTGAAAATCATTTCTGATCTTTTGAAAAAATTGTTAAGTAAAAAGGGCAATATTTACCCATCTTTATAAATTTTAACATCTTTATAGATCTGCATATCAAACCTTTTTCGCAAATCAATCAACGAAAAAAAGACACTGGTTAAATAAGGTTAATTCACTCATTTAATTGAAAATATCAAATGCATTGAATATGAATCTATTGATTCTAAAGACAGTGCGAATCCTTTAGTTTTTCAATGATTTGAAAAATCGAGTGTCTCAATGCATCCAAATAGTCAATAACTGGATGTCATCATACATATTCAACTTATCTGAAACTGAGCGACAGTATTTTTTAGACTGATTTCCTATTCCAATCGCAGGTTGTGATCTTAACCCTAGTATTAATATTAAACTACCGGGTGTTCATTTCGATTCAGATATTTCTCTTCATTCTCAGTTCAATAAAATGGTATGTGCTGGTTTTTTTCATACCCGACAGATAAAATCCGTACAGAGAAATGTTCCTATGGACGCCACCGAAGATCTCGTCTAGATTACTGTAATGGAATATGCGCAAATCTCCCAAAATACCAAACAGATAAACTTCAATCTGTATTCAATGCAGCAGCAAGGCTTATTATGGGAGTAAAAAAATATTCTCACATCTCACAACATCTTCGAAATTTGTACTGGTTAAAAAACCCCGAGAGAATAAAATATAAGCTTTGCTGGACAGTATTCAAATCCCTCTTGAAATGGCTCCAAGATACCTATCTGACCTCTGTACATGGAAAATATATGTCACAGAAAATCCACTCTTCGGTCAGCATTTGATTCAGGCAGAGCGAAACTTGTCAAACTCTGGCGCTCCTTGAACACTAGGTTCGGAGATCGTGCTTTTGCTGTTGCCAGCTCCTCTGCCTGAAACCAATTGCCTTCACGCTTGCGAATCATCGACAGACCCAGTCAGTACAGATCTTAACTGAAATCTCACTTCTCTCGTTAACTTTAAAATCAGAAAGTATAATATATGTAATGCTAGCTTAGTTAGAATGTATGTTTAAGTATAAAGAATTGTAAAGCTTGAGGTGATTTTTCACAAAAATTGGGCTACATAAATCAGCCAAATATAATAATATTAGTGATCTCACATTTAGTCATACTTTTATTTATTTAAAAAGAAACATCACATTCAAATTACCAACATTCATTAGCAAATCTCTCTCTCTCGCAGACCATTGTTACCAAGAATTGCAGGTCCTCTTTGTTGCTAGCAATAAGTACGGCATCATCACCATACAAAAGGCAATTTACGAACTTTGATGGAAGCATAGATATTTTCTTATACTTTTAATCTAATGAAATATTGTGTTTTCAGGCTTATATTAGGAACTCACACATCCGACGAGCAGAACCACCTTCTCATTGCCAGTGTTCAGCTTCCCAATGAAGATGCTCAGTTTGATGCCAGCCATTATGATAATGAAAAAGGCGGTAAGTACCTTTATGATTATGCTCTGACATTACAAATTCTACACATTTAGTATGTCCAGATCTTTATACAAGTACGGGAATTCACCATCTATTAATGAAGTTTTCAAAAACACAGTTGCACTTTCAGGTGTTTCCTAGTAATCACTCTACACACAGTAACATTCACCATTTCGCCTATATTTCAATATACATTAAAGAAAAACTTCTATCCTTGACCACTGTAGTGTAATGATTGACTGGGGCGGAAGATTCCTGGTAAAAATATTATCAGTTTTTTTTAAGTCAAGAGTTTTCTCTGCTGTAATTGGCCTCATGGCCTTTTGTGGTGCAAAACAAACTAAATCAAATAAATAGAGCAGAAACCTTTGTTGATGTAGGTGAGATACATATGATTAATATATACATAAAGTGATTAAACTTAAACCAGTCTATGACTGGTCATAATCCCTGTAAATGCCTAGACTTCCAAATGCTCTCCATCCCCGTCTTCTATATTATAAAATGGTTTATTCTTTACAGCTACATCGAGTTTGAATATTTAATAACCCCATGTTAACCCCTGTCAGTGAATCAAGAAAATATATCAATTTAGTTTGTGTTAGTAGGCACACTGTAATGATTTACATGAAAACTTATTGTTACGCTCACAAAAAGTAGGGGTTATTACAGATTTAAATGCACTGTACATTGTTTTGTTTATTTTCTTTCAGAATTTGGTGGTTTTGGGTCTGTCTCTGGCAAAATCGAGATCGAGATCAAGATTAACCACGAAGGGGAGGTGAACAGAGCTCGCTACATGCCCCAGAATCCGTGTGTCATCGCTACCAAAACCCCCTCCTCTGATGTGCTGGTGTTTGACTACACCAAGCACCCCAGCAAACCCGAGCCCAACGGAGAGTGTCAACCGGACCTGAGGTTTGTCTTATTTATAATATTTTCGGGCGTTTTCTAATATGTATGTGAAATCATTCAGATGATCTCACCAATATCAAATAAGATTTTAGCTCTATTACTACAAAAATGAAATGAGTTTAAGAAATACGGATGTTCAAGCGGCCAGAATGGTGATGGTTACACAGTGATCACTTAAACCAGCCAATAACAGGAGATAATGTCTTGTAAATGCCAAAATTTCCAAATATAAATATGTAATAAACTAATCTATAATTTTTTTTCATTCTAATTAATTTAATTTTTTTTTTCATTCTAAGTAATCAATAACTTGTATTTTCAAAGTTACAAAGTAAAATACATGATAAGTCCTGTAAATGTCTAGACTTCCATATTCGCTTCACAGAAATGATCTCCATCTATGTTGAAATATCTTAAAATTATTTACTGTGTTATAGTATGTAGTTAAGTAGTCTTCTACTATTCTAATATAAATGAACCCATAATTGGACGTAGTTATGCAGAAAGCGTCCAACCCCCAAAGTGCTAAAAATGAAGATAATGCCGATTTCGATAGCATACTACGATATCTTTATGTGCTGAAAACGTCCAAGCTCCAAGTGCAATACTTTTTTGCTAATTAAAGAAATTAAAAAAAAAGAGCTGCAGAAAACAGTCAAAGTCAGTTAATATAACGGTGATAGTCCTGATATGGGTTAGCCATTTTGTTAATTGGCAAAAAAAGTATAACACTTGGAGCTTGGATGTTTTCAGTACATAAAGATATCGTAGTATGCTATTGAAACCGCCATTACGCATTTTTAGCATTTTGAGGGTTGGACGCTTTCTGCATAACTACATCCAACTATAGTAACCTATGTAATATTTTCTCAAATAAAAATGTTAAGGTGAATAATTCCACTTTTTAAAAATATTTTATATATTTTAACTTTGACAATTACATTTTTTAAAAACAATTTTGATAATTAAGATACACACGACTTTGGCTTAAATATATATATTTAAAAAATAAATCCTCATTTATTCATTATTCCCTTTCTGCACCTAATGGTGTGTAGGGCACTGCATTGGTACACCAATCGCAGTGTAGCTTGATTTTTTTTTTTTAAATAGCGCCGCACCATTTAATCAGTTTTTTTTCTGTGAACTTTAAAATTAATATTATTTTCCATACAATATTTCACATTTTGCTTAATATATTCTTCCCTGTTTGCTAGAATTATTTTTATTTCACCATATTTAATAAAATTTTACTTTATTTTAGATTACGTGGACATCAGAAGGAAGGTTATGGGCTTTCCTGGAATCCTAATCTGAATGGATATTTGCTATCGGCCAGGTATGTTTCATTAGTAATTTATGATATTAATTTATAAATGTAAATTAAAATATTTCTTACTATTACTAATTCTTTTTGAATTTTGGTTTAAGTTTTAGATTCTAGATTTTAAATTTTAATTAAAAAGTAACTCTTAAAATGTTGCCAGTTTTGGTTTCTATTAAGCATTTAAAATATATCGATGTTTTTAATTTGTTTTTCTTTACTTACTTATTTTTTTTTGACAATTGTAGTCCGCATAACTTTATGGGCTGTTCCCATCACGTAATGCAGACAGTTAATATAAGTTAGAAGTTAATCCATACTATCCGCAGAAGCCGTACTCAGCGAGCAAATTGCCCTATTAATGGGTAAATTTTTACTTGCATTTTTACGGCTTCTGGGTGTATAATTATTGGAAACATACAAACTGATCTCTTTCAGTATATTTGCATTATATATACTACTAGAAATCAGCTTATAGAAATGTTTCCCAAGAAAATGTTTACGATGAGATTGTAACGTTATTTGTAAATTTATAAATAGTATAAATCACTTTTCTGTGTTCGGGCGAATTGAGAATACAATTCTGTGTGTGAAATGAAACAAGAATCCTTAACGAATGCTTTCGACCTCGATGGCTACTCTCAGGTAAAATTCCTGAATAAGAAAGTAGAGGTTGGCATGTTCACCTACCATGCTTTAGGTCCCAGGTTTGTTTCCTGGGAAGGTCGACACAAAATATTGTTTATAAAGGTGGTTTTATTATATTTCATTTTCCCGGGTTGGCACCTGAAGTGTAAGGTTGATCACCTTACTTTTATGTAACAGATGCTCGATATATGCTGCATTTTGTGTACCAAAAAGTGCCCTATGCACCATCAGGTGTGGACAGTATGATGATAAATCACTTAAGATAAAATGTCGAGTTAAAATAATTGCAAAAGTGCATGCATGTCGTTCGCACACTTTAATAGAGTGCGAACATCACATGGCATGATGACCCAGAAAACATCAGTTTGCATCTAAACTGCAGCTAAAATCTAGCAAATTTGCCTGCTAATGTATTTGAATTTTCGCTATTTTATTTCTAACAATTTATATAATTGAAGACACGAGTGGATAAAGGTGTTAAGGGATAGAAACGAAAAGCAGAGATATCTGGGGTTATAGATTTGAACACCAGTACAATTATTGACCTTCATTCACCCTCAGAGTTGGTTTTCTGCTACTTTTTGATGGTGTAATTGGTTTTATATGAAAAAAATGTTAATATATGTGAAAAAGTACATTTTTGAACATTTGCGACATAATGTCTTCATCCACTCATGTCTTCAATAATTATGAACATGATATTAATTGGCATTTAAAAAGTTTACAATCTCATATCTTTATATCTCTTTAGAAAAAAATATACAATGGATGGTAATGAAAGGTGGAGTGAACTCTACCTTTAACAATGTTTTGAGTTTGTCCAAATGACATACTGGATTTCCTCCCCAGGGAGTATTTACTTAATACCTGCCTGCAAACATTTTGACAAACTCGAGACATTGTTGATTGAACTAACTGGTATTAGAAATCTGAAAATTGAAAAAGTGTTTTCAGGCATTGCCTAGCAGGTGAAATTATTCAGCCAGATAAATCCCAATCACATCAATAATGGCTTCAGCTCTTTTATTTCACAAAAGTCAATATATAGATGGAAGAGTTACCGAAATGAGAATGTTTAAACATAGACAGAATGGTAAATGTTTGGTGAATAGCCACTTTGACTAGCCAATGAGAGGTCACAAGCCCTGTAAATGCTTGGAGTTTCCTTCTCAAAAAGTTATCCCTTACAATTTTAAACTTAGTCGCTAGAAAATCCATATTGAGTCAGTCCCTTCAGAATATTTATTCATTCTAAAGTAAATAATAAAATTGTAGTGATGACCACACCATCTGCTTGTGGGACATAAACGCACCCCCGCGTGAAAACCGAGTAATTGACGCCAAGTCCGTCTTCACCGGACACACGGCTGTAGTGGAGGACGTCGCTTGGCACTTGCTGCACGAGTCCCTCTTCGGATCTGTGGCTGACGATCAGAAACTCATGATATGGGACACCAGGTAAACATTAACTATTTCTTTTTGCGTAGTATTTAAGGATGAAAGTAGGCTGAATTCTGTCAAAATGCAATCTATTTAGGCAAATGTGTGGTAAAAATAGTCTAAGTTGTCCACCTTCTATACATAGGTATAGAAGGTGGACAAATGTTGAGATTAGTAGTATGCTATGCTGAGACAAGCATTATAGACTAATTTTTTTGTGCTGCGTTGGTTTGGACATGTACATAAAATGAACAAAACGAAAGAAACGAAAGAACGGCTAAAAAGATTTATCATGTAAATGTTTTTGGATACAGAAAACAAGGTAGACCGAGAGAGATATGGCATGACCAAATCCAATAAATAATTAAAGATGGACATGTCGAAAGTCAGAATAATCGGCGTGCAGTTTAAACCACTGCAGGTCACAGGCGGTCTACTAACACTGAAGTTAGTAATGTAAATCCAAAAATAAGTTTAAATTGAAAATTAACATAGGTAATACCTTAGAGTAATAATTCGCTCCCGCATAGAACAAAAGCGTTCCAAATTTTTGGTTTGGTTTTTAGACAACAAATGTGTAATGGACGGTTTCGGTTTGGATTTCTATAAACCATAGTTAACTTCGAAGCTTTATCCGTATAGCTGACTATTAGCTGGTGGCGTATTATTACTCTAAAGGATAATACCAATACCGATTTAATATCAAGCTATTTTAATAACAGCAATTAATGATGACTTTACACAAACATAAAAATAGTATGTAAATAAAACAAGATGTTATTTTATTTTTATTAACGCAAGCAAATATGCTTATTGTATGCTTCATAATTCGTAAATTTTGAATATTTATATAGTATCAGACAGCGCGCTGGAAACATAACATATTTTCAGCAAGTTTATCATAGGTTAGTTCATGGCTACCCATAGTTATTCGTAAACATGCTTGTCTGTCAATCGGGAGCGATGTTTTGTTTTGATTGCATTCATTGCATAAAATGTAGATTTGCAGAGGAAAGTTGATAAAAAGAAAGTGGTGGGCAACTCTGAATGGATACTCGGTTGACGCTTTGGCCACACACTTTGGATATAGAGGAAGCGAGGCCTATATGCATAGACAGAATTGTGTGGCACTCAATCCTCACTGCGTAACCTCCTAAGGGAATCGAATTGTTGATTATTTTGTATTTAAGGTGTGAAAAATCTTAAGCAATTAAATAATTGTTGTTTATATTTTATTTCACTGTTAACTAACACTGCAAAGCAGTGCTTTATGTTAAATTGTATTACAAAGGCAATTTTTAAGGAAGTTTTGCAAATATCATTGGTAATAGTCTAACACCATTGTATGTTAGGTATAAGTTTAGGCAAAACAAAATAAAAAAATAAAAAATTTTCGAAACCGAAATTCCTGGATCACAAAAAAGACTAGCCATTTTAAAGCTAACTTAAGTTGAAGGTCTTTCCTCCCGCCAAATAGGTTAAAAAATATTGATTTGTATACGACACTTTTTAACTTTTAGATGCAACAATACATCGAAGCCTTCTCACACAGTGGATGCCCATACTGCTGAAGTCAATTGCCTGAGCTTCAATCCTTACTCTGAATTCATTCTTGCTACCGGCAGTGCTGACAAAACAGTAATGTTTTATTTTATAATGCCGTTATTTCAATACCTTCAAGTCAATGCCAAAATCACAAATCTCTAACATTAAAATTTAAAACTGGTATAGAAATCAGTTAAAATTGTATTCAACCAGCTTCTTCAAATCTGTATACTTCGAAATTGTCTAAAAAATAGGTTCACAATTAAGACATTTGCTCACCCATGTAATAAGGTTTTTTAATAATTTTTAAAAATATTTCACTGTAAGTATTAAGTTATTTAAATGTGTCACATAGCACATTTAAAGTTTTTAGCCATACAACTCATATTTTGTTCGTTTCTCTTTAGGTTGCATTGTGGGACTTACGAAATCTAAAACTGAAATTACATTCCTTCGAATCTCATAAAGACGAAATATTCCAAGTCCAGTGGTCTCCCCATAACGAGACAATCCTCGCTTCCAGTGGCACCGATCGCAGGTATGTTACTTACAGTGTATATAATATGAGTGTTTATTCTAATAGAAAGTTACACAAGTTTTAGTGTGTGATATATCAATGAAGAAAAATATTTTCACAACTTTTTATTTACTGGTTGTGTTTTGTGTTAGTATCTCTTGCTGAAGTTTCGGACAGTACTTTAGCGTTCATCATCATAACCCAGATGATGGATGCTGATTTAATTTCTTAGGTTTTTTCATGGCCGTTCAAGTGCAAATTGTGTCGTTCACACTCTTAATTACATAAACCCTGATTGATACTGCAATGCGATCTGAAACAGAGGCAGAGTGTGAACGACAAATGACCCAGAAAAAACTCTATCTGCGTGCTACAATACTGTCTCAAATGTCAGCAAAAAGTTCTAACACATGGTACACACAGTCAGTAATTACTTACTTTTACAAGTTTTACTCATTCTTCATTAAAAAAGGATATTACAAGTAATGGCATGATTTTGTTGTTTCAGACTTCAGTTTGGGATTTGTCCAAGATAGGAGAGGAGCAAAGTATGGAGGATGCTGAGGATGGTCCCCCAGAGTTGCTATTCATCCACGGTGGTCATACTGCCAAGATCTCAGACTTCTCGTGGAATCCTAACGAGCCTTGGGTCATATGCTCTGTCTCGGAAGATAACATCATGCAGGTAAAATCAAATGTCATAAAAAGTCTATCACTGTTTGAATAGAATACAAACTTATATTATCCAGTATCGATGCTGCTATATGTTTTCAATTCTTTTGGAATTAGTACATTATTAATAACGAATTTGATATTTAGTATGATGCAGCAACATACGATATACAGTAAAACCTTGTTTTTACATTCCTTCATTTTACGTTTTCCCGCTTTTTACACAAAAATGTTCAGGTCCCATTTTTATTCTTACATTTTCATATAAATATTTTCCCCAATGAATGTTTTTTTTTTCATTTTTTGTCACCCGCGGTTTTGCATTAAGAAATTTTCAAAATTCATTTTATGTCTCAAAAATGTCAAAATTATGCAGCATAATAACGGTACCGTGCGCCACCGCGTGTGCCCAAAAACACTGAAGAATAAAAGCAGGTAAACAACTAATAAAGGGTAAATTATTGTCTTAAACTAAATTCAAGTAGATGCAGTGTAATTGACCTTTTTGTTTTAGTGTTGAATTTTCTTTAGGGCTGTTTTGCATTTAATTTGATACATTTTTCAAACAAATACAATATTAGTGACCAGACCACCAATTGCCGATTGCTGGCCTAGATTTTATTTTTAAATTTAGTAATATATAGAAAACTATATCTTGATTTATTTTTTAACTTTGTATTTTTGCTGTAATTGTAATGGCTGACATTTTCTTGAAATATATCAATTAAAATTAATATAATTTTCATATAATTATTCCATTTTTTTTCCATACATTTTTCATTTCCTCATTTTAGCGTTTTCCTCAGAACCTTTTTTTTATTGCTCTCTTGAAAAACGTAAAAAAGGGTTTTTACTGTATTAAATTTGTGGATTGAATTTTAAAGTGAAATTCAGTCCAGCCCTTTTCACCCTTCCCCCTTATATATTTTTTTCCGCTCTTCACCAATGTAATTTATTGATTTTTAATATTAATCCATTCTCGACTAATATAATGTAAAAAAAAAAAGGAAAAATGGGATTACATTGTGCCGAAAACATGAACTTTTTGAGCTGTTTCCTTTTTATGTTATTAAATGACCTTTTTTCTATTTTAGGTTTGGCAAATGGCGGAAAATATTTACAATGATGAAGAACCCGAAACTCCAGCCTCTGAACTGGAGCCGAGTGTGGTTAACCACGGCTGATAGAATAAATGTGCTCTAATCTACTAATTTTGATAAAACTAGAATAACTTTTGCCCGGCCATTTTATCGGTGATCTGGTTCATATAGTCCTACAAATTCTTAAAATATTTCTTTCCCCACACTGCATAAGTCATTTTATATAAATGAAAATGTTAATGTCTAACGTCTTAACATTTAGAAATATCTTAATATTAATGAAATAAATATTTTAGTAAACGCTACACATTTTTAACAAGTATCTTATTCTGTAATATATTTTTATATTTATGTACTGTCTCGTCAAGTATTGGCATATGTGAAGGCATTGTAGAAGCGATAGTCGTAACTATTATTATTTATATACATATGTTATTAAACACTTTGGCAAGATTAACTTTGTTTTATATTGCATCTCCATCATTTTAAGACCCAACGGCAGTTGATTTCCAAGTTTATTTTTGTTTTTAAAAGAGTTCCACATAGGGACTTTTCCTAAATAACTGCGTCCATTTTGTACTCTATTAACCAATCGTACAACCGGTTGTCCGAAAGTACCGTATTTTTCAGACCGTAAGATGCACTTTTTACTTTGAAAATTCAACCAAAAATTGGGGTACGTCTTATGGTCTCCAATGTGTCTTATCATCCAAAACATATTTTTTTAAAAATATCATCATCATCCCCTTTCCGCACCTAATGGTGCATAGGGCACTGCATTGGTACACCAATCGCAGCGTATCTTGATCATTTTTGTTATGTTCATTTTGTTTGTTGAAGGTAAGATGATCAGTCTTACGCTTCAGGTACCAGTCCAGGGACTACGAAATATTATAGTGTGAAAACACCCTTTAAATAAATATATATATGTCAACCATGTCGGGAATCGAACCCGAGATCTCTTGCATGGCAGGCTAATTTGCTGACCATTACACCACGAGGTTGATAATAAATTAATAATAAAAAAAAAATTATATATAAATTTTGGGGTGCGACTTATGGTCCGATGCATCTTATCGTTTGCAAAATACGGTAAGTTTGGGATAAGTCAGTAAGCAGCATTCGATTGATTGCAATACTGATTAAACTTTTTTAAAATTTTATATATGTTGTCTGTATATTACAAATTGGATGGAATAAATACATTTACATAATTAATTTTTATTTATTCAAAAACATTTCACCAAACTTCATTTATGTATTTATTATAAAAATGGAAGAGTGCGTATTGGTTATATTAACTTAATGCATACATTATAAAAACTATATAATAGGTTATGATTATAGACTAAAAATATTTTTTAATTATTGGCATCATCATATTTATAAAGCGTGTTTTGTTAAACCCCGTCCCACATCGGATGTGTGATCGATGAAACTATGATGATTGGTATGAGCAAGAAGACCTAGCATATCAAAATAAAAATAACAAAAGATAAACATTTGATTTACATGAAACAACCGACCAGTTAAAATGTTTATTTCAATATAAATAAAAATTGCTTCTAAAAAGAATAAAACGTTAATTTTGACAATGAGGAAGTTAGTGCCATAGAACTCATAATAAATAGGATATAAAAAAAATAATATTTTCTTAGGTGCGGTAAAAATTAGAGTGTAATTGTATGTCAAAGTTTCTTAAAATGTATGAAAAAAATAATCAAAATGATTTTAATAAAAAATAACTATTTTGAATGACGCCACTAGTTCTTTTGAATCAACCAATGATAGAGTTGTGATAGATCTCCGGTTTACGGGAAGCTAATTCACACACGCGGAGTAATTTCAAAATCACAAAACTTTAATAAATCATAGCGCTGATAATACGATGCATAAAATTTTTTTTTTTTAAATTTTGGCTTAGTTTAATAGTCTTTTAACAAATAAAAAATCTAAAAAAAAAACACCAAACTTGCTCATTCAATGCGTGTTGTGAATTATATTTTTAAAATTCAGAGATGTTTCTTATGTACCTAATAACAGAATAATAGGGCACAACAATAGTTACAACCAGCGTTGCCAGATCTATCGATTTTTCGGTAGATCTGCCGATTTTGGGATCAATCTACCGAATTCGATTGAAATTCTACCGATTTTTATAAATCTCCTTGTTTTTTCCACAGAACAAAATTTCAATGCAAATAAAACAAATTCATATGAATAATATTATAATAATTTATTGCTTGTTTGCTCACTTCGATTGCCATCAGTTGCTTATTTAAAAAACTGCTTATCTATCGTACATAAGTATCCAATGAATGATATATTCATTATGGAATTGGCTAGTGTTGTTGAATATGGTAAAATAAATTATGGCATAGAATTTCATGACATTATTGAAAAATGTATATATGTCTATTTTATGAAGTGAAATGTAGAGGGATCACTTTTCATATTGAAAATAATATAAATGGTTTTATCTTCAGTTAAATATCTAAATAGATATGTAAATAGGATAATAAATAGGATTTAAATAAATTTAGTTGATCATTGTTTTAATAATTTGTTCAGTACTTCAGCAGTTAGCAAATTTTATTAAGTTTTAAGTAGCACTGAAAGAACTTTAAAACATTAATTATTTCTTTGTTTGACAATAAAAATACTATATATTTCGATAAAATTGTGTCATTCATTCAATAAAATAATATTTTGAATTTTAATCTATGTATTATACTATTATTGTTTATAAGAACCAACTCAAATATTCCTTTTCTTAAATGAATATTTAAATGTTGAAATGAAATATTGTAATTTACATTTTTTTGTAAGAAAAAGAAGACATTATAAATCACTATATTTTGGTGATTCACTTATTGCAGTCCTTTTAATTTTCAATTGTTCATTTACCAAGCGTTTTCAACTATTTAAAGCAACGGCCTTAGGCAAAACGGCACTTAAATTTCGAACAGCTGTTAAATTAATTTTTGCCCCCCTCCTCCCCTCCTACCCTCTCTCCCGAATCTACCTTTTTTCGCTTGATCGTGTCTGGCAACGCTGGTTACAACAATGCTACTATGTATATCAAACGTAGATATTATGTAATATTGTTATTATTTTTCTGAAGGTTATAATGAATCTTCTATACAAATGTCATTTTTTTTGTTACTATTGAGAATATGTATGTAGTGTGAAGAGGTTTTGACTCTACAACATACAATTTTATATCGAGAGGTTGGTGAATTGTTTTTTGAGCGATTGCCAACACTGGTTATAATTTCCATCTAGCTTTTGGCAAGTTTCCTCTCCCCATTTAGTAACAGCCATGCTTAGTGAAGATTCAAACATGAACGCCTGAAATTCAACAGATAAATTTGACCAAAAATCTTCTTCTCATTAAATTAAATAACTAGTAAAAAGATATTCCCAAAATCTCCAGCGAATAAGGGACACTAAAAATTACAGCCACGGAATAATCTTGTGCCTCTTATTAGCTGACATAAAGTCATCGACTATAATTATGACAAACTGATTTATTGATGTCAGAAAAGTACTTTTAAAAACAAATTTTGAACAAAATTGTGAGTTTATTAAAATCATCAAGTCTAATTATTGTAGATATGTGCTATACAAAATGAAAATGTATATTTTTAAAACTTATATAAATATGTAGTGATTCATCTAATGAGGCATTATGAAATGTTTGAAAATCTTCAAAAGTTTAAGAATAAAGTTCTTACTGCACTTCTTAGTAAAGACTTCTGTTTACCTGCGTTCCTGTTGCTATTTTCTGTGGTACAAGTTTTGCTGTGGTGGCTCCCCGAAAGCAGTCAGCGTCAGGTCCGTGAGGAGTCATCATGGAGTGCAGAGAGGCACCTCCTGGAAGGAACCCTCCTTCCTTTGCTTCATACCTCCCAAGAATCAGCCCCATGAACTCACTCATGCAATTTCCTGTCATTCAAATCACGATAGATTTATCCTGTTTAAAGTAGGTACTTCACTGGTAAATTAAATAAAGAAATATTAGATGTTACGTGGGATGATTATTCATTATTTTTATTTTCACTTTATAAATAATATGAAATAATGTGAGTTGAAAATTCCTTTAAAATCTCGGGGTAGTTTCATTTTGCAAGTGGTGCGTGTGATTGAACATATAAAATACTTTGAATGAGAAACTTCAGCCCTACGGGAAATCAGACACAATAAATATTTTCTTGTGCATGGTAAAAATTTGAGCATTAAATTGTACAGCAAAGTTTCCTGAAAATGCCCAAAAATACTAATAGAATTGCATTACTTTGAGCGACGTCACTAGTTCATATGAATCAATAAATGATAAGACAGTTATGGAAGATTTCCGGTTTGCTTGCCGTCAATGGACCAATAGGCAGAACTGATCGAGAATAAGCGGAAGAGAACCTCTAATGTCACGCAGAGTTATTTCAGAAATTTAAAACTTTAAAAATCATAGCGCTGATAATATGATATATAAAAATTGTAATAGTCTATTAACAAATAAAAAAGACCACTGAACTTCCTCATTATGAATTTTGTTATTATGTATTTTTATATATAAAGTAAAATATTTTTTTAATTGAAATCAAAGTTGTACATAATTTGTTTTCAAAATCAGAGAACTCATTCCAATTAGGAAATTCAGTGTTTTTTTTTATATTTGTTAATTGACTATCAAACTAAGCCAAAAAAAATAAAATTTATGTATTGTCCCTAAGTTTTGTAATTTTGAAATTACACCGCCTGTGCATGAGTTCAAGTTGATGAGTTTCCTGACATTTAAAAGGAGAACCATGTACCTATCAAAACATGCTAAACGTCTAAAAACATCCACCCGGCTAAGCCACCCGGAAACCGGAAATCTATCACAACACATAAAAAGGCTATAATTGATTATTATTGATATTGTGACGTTTCAAAGTAGCTAATTTTTCAAAACTTCACTTTACGATTAAATGCCGCTCTTTACCGCTTGTAAGAAAAAATATTCATGTAAAAGTTCCTATAGCACTGAACTTCCTGATTGGGATAATCAAACAATTTTACATACTTTTCTGAATCGGATAGAATAACTGAATGTTTCAAAATGATTTACATACTATGATAATACGGTGGTCTGAAAGTATTTTCTTGCACGGACCATCTTGGGGGGAATATAACGAAGTCTGCAATAGCCACTCCAGGCTTTGTGGACGGACATGTCAATACAGTGAAGATTGAAGGATCCTAAAATTATATTACACCAACATTCTGCTATTTGTAAATAAATTATTATTGTCTATTAGTCCTCAATTCTGTCATAACAGTAATCTTTAGATTTACCAAATCTGGCTTGATCAAAATATTTTAAATGCCTTAAAAAGTGTTTTCTATTGAAGACTTGAGTAAGAAAAAAAAAACAAATTGTTTAAACTAATTCAAGCTTCTGATATATATATGACGAGCAGCCAATGTAGTTTTTTTTTTTTTAATAAAAAGAAATATTTGCGTTCTTATGATTTACCCAAATGTTTAATTTTGAGGGCCATTTTCAACGAGTTGTAAATAACTCACTATTAGAAAATGGGAATCAAGTTGGGGTAGAGTGGGATTCGAACCACGGACCTTTGATCCGTGAATCCGAGACACTAGCCGAAGGACCACAACCCGATTTGAAATAATTGTATTGTTTGTGCCGGCCTTAATGTTTATAAAAAATATACTGAAATAGATAGACTGCATGTACGTATCTGAAATATGAATTGTAATGACCATGTAACAGAAAAGCTTTTGGAAATCTGGTAAATTGAGTCTAGTGCATAAAAAAAAAGTTATTTATAAACTTACGCAATGATCAAAGGAAACAGAGTTGATAACCATAAAGTTTTTCAGGTCATATTTGTAGGGAACGTAGTTACCATGCCATGCAACTACATCAAATGGGGTATGATCTTGTTTAGCCACAAATAGAGCACCTTGATATTTGTTTATTATTTTGAATCCTAAAATATAACAAATATAACTTAATAAAATAAAAAAATTATGTGATTATAGTTTATACAGTTCATAGCAGTAAAATTTTTACATAGCGTGATATTCCATACTAGCCCGAATATAATGCGATGTTTTTTATTCAAAATATTTTTCTAAAAATGACATTCACATTGTATTCGGGGTTTAAGATTGGTGAATTTTTCCTTTCATTCCTGCTCCAAATATATAGGTCCCGTTTTATTCGAGGCCGTGTTATATTCGGGCTAATATTTTTCTATGGGATATATAATTTTTTAACCTTTAATGTCTTTATCTTCAAAATGAGCGACGGGAGTTAAAAAGTCTCTCGGATTAGCCAATCCATTTGCTCCAATGGGACCCAAGTCAGGTAATTTAAAATGTCCATCAAATACCTCTAAAATATACCCTCTGAAAAAAATGGATTGTTTTCAGATTATAAAATCTATCAAGAACAATAGCTCTCATTATTTTTCCACAGTTAAAAATAAAAAAATAATGAGATACAGTAAAAAAAAAATGTATTTATAGTGAGGTCAAATGTTTAATATGCAAAACCAAGTGAACATGCAAAATTTTATTTGTAAGTAGGCACACCAGAATATTTTATTTGAAAACGTTCTGTCACACTCACATAAGTCAAGTTTATTAAAGATTTGAATGGGCTGTACAACATATAGGGTGCAAATAATGCCTTGATGTTGCTAATTTACCTAGATGGAGTATGTGTTTCTATGTTAAATCTCATTCCTTGTGGTATAACACATATTTCATTTGGTCCGGCAGTAAGTAAACCAAACTCTGTTTTAACAGTCAAGTCTCCTTCTTGAGGCACTAAAATTAATATAACAATATGTAGTAATTTCAAAGACTTCTAAAAAATAATAATTTTATTGATTGATTTGGTGTTTATTTTGTAGAACTCCATATTTAAACTTATAATTAGAAAGACTCAAATCAGTGTTTGATTTCTAATTATAAGTTTAAATGATAATTTTATATAAGCAACAATGAAAAAGTTTTTTATCAACTGATAATTTTTTTTGGTCTGCTAAGAGTCATGTCTTGAGCATGCCAAGAGTTAAATTTGACAACTACCACTCTCCAGAAACGCATCTAGTCAGATGCGTTTCTGGAGAGTGGTAGTATGTATGATTTCATACATAAAAAATATTATTTGTAGTACTTGGTTATAATCTCCTCAAAATATCTTCAAAAATAATTACTGAATTTAAATATATTAAAGTAGAATGAATCCTACCTATTAAGAAATCACCATCGCTGTTATAAAATGCGGAGTCAATCATTGAAATATTGCATGTATAAATGTGAACGGCAATTCCATTCCTGGTACGAGGATCACCTGCTCCGCACACCGTATGTAATCCGGACACAAAATCCACTTTGCCATCATTTTCTTCAATCGGTATATCAAACGGATTCCACCTCAACTAAAATATAGCACGATACATCAATAGAAAATTGCACACCAAAAAATACATTTGCATACTGATTTAGGTAGACAGTACTGTATTACACACCAATAATAAGACGGCGGAAGGATCTTGCATTTGATATTGTGAAACATTATAATATTATGTTATGTGGATAACTTCGATGCATTTAAAAAAAGGACTCTATTTTTCTGTACCTGATTAGGATTAGGGTGCTGCTCATTCCAATTATGAGATAAATTTTCTCCACCCAGGTATTTTGTAAAAGTTCCATGAACTACAGATGGACGAATTCTAAAATCAAAGTGAATCGATAATGTGATAAAAATAAAATAAAGAATTGTACATATTTATTGTTTTAAAAATTAATCTCAATGTCTTAAAAATATTTCAAATTTCATGTTTCGAAAGAATAATAAATCAGTTATTTCAAATGCCGGATTTCAACCAGTTTTGTTGACGTTTTCAGAAAATCATGAGTCAAAAATATAGCACATTTAGGAAAAAAAAAAAACTGTTCTCGGTTGCTCTGTAAATGCAGATTTTAAAATGAGGATGCCTGAGAGTTAGAATTAATTTAAAAAGAAGAATTTTTCAGTTTCAATTTCAGGTACGTTTACTAATACTACTAATAACAACCTATATAACCAAGAGCGTTTATTTTCATTGCGAGGTGCTGTAAATGCAGATCCTGATAGCTGTTCTGCATAAAGTCCGAAAGGGGCTGACTGCGGGGAGTTTTGTCCCCGAGGAAGGGCTCCCTCATATCCTGGAGCCTCAGATTGTAATTCGGATCCAAATCCAGACAGATACTTGAAGAAAAAAAATATGGTTATCAAGATACATATTGTATATCTGTCCTCCAAATGCCATGACTTCTATACTCTTTGTCATGTCTCTTTTTTTTGTCGAGATATTTAATTAAATTTAGTAGGTTTTAGTTATATTTTCAAAATGCTCTTTGAAAATAATAAGTTATATTTAAAGAAAATAGCTCATTAGTGCTATAAAAAGGAAAATAATATTTTTCAGTGACTCATTACTAAAAAATTGTATGTTTTTGGAAATTATAATGTCAAACAAAATTCTTCACAACATGAAATCACATTTTTGCAATGCGGAAATAAAAATAGCTTCATTTAAAGTGCCCTTTTTTAGTTTTATTTGGTCTATAAAAATTGTAAACAAGTAAAGGGTTTTAAAATCTTACCTTGAACTGTGCCATATTTATTGTAAAATATAGGAATTTAAGCACAAATGTGTCTTTTCTTAAAGAATTGTACTCATATTATGAACAACCTAGCATCAAAATGACCAGTTTTATATTGAAATATTCAAGCATTGCATTAGTAAACAACTTAATATATGCAAACATCCAGTTTTCTTCCACTTTACCTACCTTTATCTTTGAGAACGTAAATATACATATTATTTGTCGACAACAGTTTAATTATTATCAATATTAAAACGAATAACCACAAATGCTTCAAATATAAAATTTACTTTAATTATTGTCCAAATCGAAAGGTTTTTACACAAGAAAAAAATGCAATTTACATTGATATTTAAATAAAAATTTAATTTGAAGTTAGTTAATTAAAATATTCTTAATGATTCTTGTTGGCGATTTAAATACTTGAGGTTAATTTTAGACCGGTATAAACTCAAATGAAAGGAAAGAAGAATTTGTATTATTAATCAACATATTACATAAATATTTTTTAATTAGCACATAGTACATTTTTAACACTAATAGTGGATAGAGAACCGCAATTGGGACACCAATAACATATTAAAAAAAAAAATAATTTCAGCAAATATGAGAAAGAAAATATCCATAATTATATTTTTATTAAAATATAATTTATAACCCCTTATTTTAACAAAAAGGATTATTTAAACACATATATTGTTACAAATATATTTACGCAGAGCTGGGATTTGGTAGTCATATAAAATAGCTTTATTATTATATAATATTATACTACAATCAAGAATGCTGCATAATAAGATCCTACTCATGTTCAAGGAAAACTAGAATGAAATGAGCAGAAGACCAATCAAAATCCAAACAAATGCCACACCTGAGAAGCATTATGTATAAATAAATACATTATGTAAATATTTCATCATTGAATTATTCGTAACTTGTACGGTCTCCTTTATTATCATTAATTTCATCCTCACTAAACTAAATGAAGAATTCAGAGAAAAAAACATGTTGCATAAAAAAAAATTACAACTAGTAGGTATGAATGTTTTATAAGGCTCTTAATTAGGAAGTTCAATGCTACGGGAAATTGGATATAAAAATTAGAGCATTTCATTTTACGGTGAAGTTTCTCAAAAATGCACGAATAATTCATCTAAATGAACTACGTCACAAGTTCTTTGGAAATTACCAATGATAGCGATAGATTTCTGAGCGAGAGATTTTGAACTTGTTCATTCATTAAGATAGATAATTTTGACAACATTTTGAAGTACATATGTACAACAAAGATATAATAAACACAAATTTAAAAAATAATTTATTTATTAAAAAAGAATACATAAATCTGTAGAGGATTATTAAATAGTCTTTGCTTGTTTCATGTGCATAGAGAACCGCAATTGGGACACCAATAACATATTAAACACTTTATAATTTCAGAAAATATGAGAAAAAAAATATCCATAAATATATTTTTAATAAAATATTTAGTAAGAAAACAAATGCTGCATTTGAATTTGCTTTTGACGTAAATATGATTAATTAAAAATGAATATTTTTACACTTCATTCCAGGAAGATAGTTTAGTATAACATTTCCAATAATGTATTAAGTTAATGGGTCAATTTGACCGTCAATAAATAAGATTGAGGTTTAAAATCAAATTAGAAGTTTAATACCGAGTTGTGTACTTAAAATATAAACATGTCTTGATAATCTGTAATCTCTCGACCATCACGATGATGTCCTTTTTGTGAGTGTGACGTGGAGAGAGTGCACCAAGCTGATGATGAGGAAGCTTCATTAATTCTATCCATCTGAGGCTGGCGACGGGCCATGGACACCTAAAAATTGAAACGAATTTGAATATAATTCACCATAAAAAAAAACTTACAATTACTATTCCTATAAGAGAGTTGAATAAAAATAATCCTCCATACTAAAACTTAGTAATTACATAAATATATGGTAAAATTGACACATTTTATTATTTTAAAATATCAAAGAAAAAAATAGTATACAGTAAATTTCTTTAAAAAAAACCTTCAAGGTGAAACTATTCCCAACTTTTAGCAAAAAAAATGCCAATTTGTCTCTCTAATTTTTTTATATGTAATATTATAAGTTATTAATTGATATTAACCATAGTAAATTATGCTTGTATGAAACAATAACAATAATTTAATGTAACTTTAAAAATATCTCGCAAAAAAGCTAAAAACGGTAAGTAAAATTGTTTTTTTGGTGTTGAAAATGATGCAGAAAAAGCACTTAGATATTATATTTCAACAAAACGAGGTTTATTTTTAAAACTCCGAAATACAAATCGTATTCAGTTACTATTAGTGGAATTTAAATAATATACAGAAATTAAAAAGCTTAATTCATTATATTTCTTATGTTTGTAAATTTATTCATTCATTCATTTATTCATTCAGACAAATTTAAAAATAACATTAAGCATACGATGACTACACAAACCAGACAAAACATGACTTGACATATATCTGTACCTTAAAGGATAAACTACGGTAGTCACACGCAATCATCATTCCCTTTCCGCACCTAATGGTAACTGCTTTGGTAACCAATCGCAGCGTATCTTGATAATTTTTGTTGCATGAAGGTAAGATGATCAGTCTTACGCTTCAGGTACCAGTCCAGGTACGAAATATTTTAGTGTGAAAATACTCTTAAATAAATATTTCATATCAACCATGTCGGGAATCGAACCCGAGACCTCTTGCATGGTAGGCAAACGAGCTGACCATTACACCACGAGGCCGACAAAATGGATAAGCCGATAGTAAAAAATAAGTAAAAATATTTTTTATTATTTTCATAAGAACATCAGCATTCATTTGTTATAATAGAGACAAAACAAAAAAATACTCCCGGTCACTATTCAAAATCTCAGTTGATGAGGAATTAGATAGTAAAATTCATATGGTTCTCGAGGTATCTACCGTTTCGAAGATTGTAGATCTTCCTATTTGGCCGTGCTGGTTGGACGTAAAAAGAGTTTTAAGCTCGTAAAAAGTCGATGGGAAATAAAATGTTTTGCGTCCTTGTTATTTTTGAAAAGGTCTACAGTTTTCAAATTTTTACTGTTAAAGTTGGTCTTATGAAGAAGGTGCTCGAAGTTGCAGCCATACAGCAAATGAGAAAAGGTGTGCCATTGGTATTATTTTTTAGAGCTACAAAAGGAGCTGAAGATGATTCGTTTAAAGAGCTTATATTGTTCATATCATATAACTCCATGTTAATATTTTAAAAATTCTTGGTCCTTTTACATGTTCTTACAAACTGGACCCAATCCCATGGAGTCACTATATGCACACCATCCAGCTTCCAGTGTTCAACGTCAACCTCCTTGTGGGTATGGCGTTGAAATATGAATTTATGATTTTTAGCGTTGGAATTATATTTAGAAGCCAGGTATATGCAAATACAATCATTATATTCCTATTTCGACAAGACCAATTATCCGACCAAATCGTCAGCTGCCCACTTAAGCAAGCAGAAGTTCATTTCCGCCCCTTTTGACTCTTGTTTCATCCCGCATCATTGCTGTGGGTTCACCACTTGTGTTATCGTGGATTGTGTAATTCAGAGTCCACATTTTAGATAGAAACATAGGGTAAAATGGGTAATGATTGTCCACCCTATACTATAGTGATTGCCCGCCATAACTTTGATCGTTCTTTTTTAAAAATCGCATGTACATAATTCACTAAAATATTTAGGATGTCTCTATTATTACAATACGAACAAAAAAAAAACTGCTTTACTAACCAAAACCGTGATGCTGCTGGAACGTGAAAAAAAGATTTAGTAAAGCTCATTGTCTTTTTTTTCAATTTATCAGGTATTTCTTAGGAAATTGATTCCCCTTTATAAATGATTTAAAAATAGAAGATGAAATCATCAATGACATAGTCGCAACAGGCGAATCGTTAGAGCTGCTATAAGTGTTATGGCAAAACAAAATGAAAATTTTATGTCAGAATTCAAACAAAAAAATTGTTTGTTTGAGAAAAAAGAAAAAGGCTTAAAAAAAAATTTCAATAACTTTTTACTAATGACTTTTTAAAATCCATTGAGCAACACCCACCTTCTTTAGATTGCAGGGACGTTTTTGCATGTTTTCAGTTTCTTTTTTTGCGACATCATTTTCAGTCAATAATAAACATAATAAACATAAATAAACATAAATAAACATAAATATCAAACAGTTATCACACATCAGCCGCCAATACTTGTATGAATATAAATCGTAAAATTGTTAGAGCATAAACAACGTATGCTGGACTTCTGTGTTAATGGAACTAAATGATATTTGAATTATTCTTAGAGCGTAAACCTCGTAAAGGGGAGATCAGTGGATTTTGCATTAAAGTGAGTTGGACTTCAGTGGTTTTTTAACTAGTAAAATCAGTTAATTTAATGTTTATGGACTTCAATGTTTTATTAACTAACGTAAGGACATACAGTAAAATTTTCTGCATATTTAACTCAAAATCACCAAAATGTGGACTTCCGTGGTTTATCCTTTAAGGTATAATATAAAATGTATAATATAATATGTTTATCCTAGTAAAAACCCTGATGGGCTTAATAAAATTTAAAAAAGTGTTTTTGTGGTTTTGTGGTAGTATCGCGAACTCTAGGATCAGAGGTCCGAGGTTCGCTTTCGGCTACACACTTTACGACAACTTGATTTTAATTTTAAAGAGAGCTATTTGAGACAAGTTGAAAATGGCACCAAAATGGAAATATTTGAGAAATCATAAAAATGCAAATATTAATTTTTTATATTTCTTTCTCCTATTTTCTTGTTTTTTGTTGTTGTAAATATTGAATAATCTGTTAATGTATAGTATAAAAAGATATAAAGGTAAGTTTACCGCTAATTGAATGCCTCCTGGAGAAGACCCATCAAGATCATTAATGGCTCTCGCTGCAGCTTCTGGTCTTTCATATGTGACGAAACCACTGAAATAAGAAAATCATAATATATGTGAATTCTGACAGTGAATACCAATAAAAACTTAAAACTATGATTGCTACAAGTCATTCATTCAGGAAAGCTTTGAAATAAAACTTTTTATTTATTTATTTAATATATTACATACAATTAAGTTACATTTTTTACAGTTTTTCTTACTTTATACATAAGTTTAGAATTCATTATTTTAATGCTGTTCCTTTCCAAAAAAAAAGACAAGCTTTTGTGCTTGCGGTTTGAATTATGAATTGAAATTTGAAAAAAATAAAGATTTTATCTTACCGATTTTTTTCAATTTCCATTGAAATATTCACAATGGTTCCTATGGATGACATGTGTTTTCTGAGATGCTCTTCAGTTATTTTATGTCCCGAGACAAAAACTGTTTTAGGTTTTTGGGGTGTCTCAACACGTTCCTCCCTACAAAAATAATTTACATTTAATGAAATATAAAACTTCAATACGTCAATAAAAGTAGAGAGCTGAATAAAGGGCCAACAAACTGAGGAAATACTATTTATTCAAAACGTAATTTAAAAACATTAGTTAATAATATATCACATAATACATTTCAACAAACTTTAACAAAACGAGATGTGGTCCAGTGAGAGTGTTGCGGACTCCAGATCAGAGTTCAAAGTCTTGTTTCATTTTCTAACACGGTTAAATACGACTTTAATTGAAGATAGCAACTAAATTGAAATATATGGGTAAAATTAAAATCATAAGAAAGCAAATATTTATGATACAGATGTAGAAAAACAGGGAAGACTGCGAATAATTATTAGTATTAAACCTATAAATAGCTACCGATTTTGCAGTTATTTTTAATGTTTTATTAATCATTGCGTTAGCTGAAATAAAAAAAATGTTTTTCAAAATTATTTACACAATAGTCTTAAAATTAAAGTCCTGCTGAATTGTAAGCATACAACTCGTCAGCAGGTTCTTATATATTACCATAATTTATATTTTATTATATCATTAATACAAAAAACTTTTTTCCATTAACCATAATTTGAGCATACGTCTCACTCCTATATTTAACTCACTATTCTTAATATTGTTCGGTAGCATGTTGCATATTTTAGGTATACTGTGTCGCAGTGTCCTTTTTACATATTTATTACAATATCTAGGAACAGCTAGCTCTAGTACAGCCATACTAGTAAACCCGGTGTTGTAATCATGTACCAATTTGTGTTTATAGTCACTTACACAATTTTCTTATATGTACATCCCATTTAAAATTACAATCTATTGTTAAACCTAAATAAACATATTGCTCAATATTTTCACATATGCACGGTTGCACAATATCACTGTGGATACATGCATAGTTATGATAAAAAATTGATGGTGTTGTATAAATTGTATTGTTCGGTGATTTTATGTGTATAAGTTTGGTTTACTTAGAATTAATTATTAAACCTGCGTCACGGAACCATTTTTGCAGATTCACAAAGTATTCTTGTAGCAATTTCTCTGCAGTTTTAAGATCCTTGTGAGATATAACTAAAGCAGTATCATCGGCATATGCATGTTTGACAGTTTATGCATAACAATCAACAAATATTTGAAAATGGACATGTCAAAATTTGGAATAATTAGCGGGCATAGGCAATGTAAGTGTAATGTATAAATGTAATGTACATGAATGTATAGGAACCGATGTCTGTATGTAAATCTAATAAAACGACATTCGATCAGAGGATCTACCACAACATTTTCAATTTTTGAACACTGTTATTCTTTACAATTGATAAAAAGGCAATAACAGAAAATGGCCAAATATTAAAATATTCGGATAAACCATAAGAAAGTATATTATTTTAAAAAGGGAATAGAGTAATGTGGAGTTCTATCTTTTTTGCCTACCCTTATGGGCTAATAGCGTGATTGTCTGTTGATTATTACTGTTATATTATTTGATTACCACATTTGCGGTTATGCCGTGTCTCTCATTTAAGAAATGGTGGTAATAGCCTACATGAAACTGAAGTAATTATATGAAAGGAAGAGATATTGTGTTCTTATAAAAAGCAGTCAGCAAAAAAAGTGTCCCAGTACGTTAGTCAAATAAGATTTACTTCAAACCATCAACTACGGTCCAATAGGAAGTAAAAAAATTAAAAAAAGGAGAAAGTTATGTGTCTACGAGTGGATACTAATAGAAAAAATTGTCCGCAAACGTGTTAAAAAATCAATGTTTCTTATATCTCGTATAAGTTGAATTGGTTTTAACGTTTCGGCTATTGTCAGAACGAATCCAACTTACAAAGGATTGCCCCCCGTGAAAACCTACGCACCGTGTTAAAAAATGTATATTTTTCAAAACAGCTTACTTTTCTCTGGCGCCAACGAATGTGTCGTAAAGGTTATTAACCCGGGGTGGGGACTTCTCATCCGGAGGCTCGTGGGCCGAGCTGAAGGGCTGATATGATGCTGCACCCCCTCGGTCAGGTCCGGGACCGATGACAGGACGCTCCCGACCTAACACGAGAAATACACTAAACATAATAATACAGAAATCAATAAAAACGGTGAGATACACAGTGAATAAAACGATCTACAATTTATTAGTTTAGTCAGACAGGTTCTCCTGGCCTACTATTCTGATCTCTTTTAAAGCGCGTATTTATATCTTTAAAAGTGTTTGGAATACTAGCCCTGGTTTACTTACTTATCACTGTCACAATTAGGAAAATTAGATTGATGGTGATGGACAAATTGACATCATCATCACCGCCTATGGTGGGGTTGACAGCTGTTCCTATGCAATGCTGTTACAGTTGGGACTGTGCTTCCTTCCAATAGGAATGCACACAATCTTCTGTTTTTTCCTAACCTAATGGGGTTAGTCCTTGGATCTTTTCTCTCTGCTTACCCAGGGAATCCTCCTTTATGCTAGGCCTTAGTTTTACTGTAAATATGTTTTTTAATTTTCCTTCTTATAACAAATGTAGAGTCCTCACCTACCAGTGGCAAAGGTGACCTTTTTATAGGTAAGCTATATTTTTAAAAATGATTTGTACCTGCTTATACCATACAAAGTAATAAAGTATATACACGGCTTCTTTTTTTATAGTTTTGTGTGAATACAACATCATCTCCCCGCTTCAGCTGCTGACAACAGAATACGGAATACCTACTTATTTTTAATTAAAATAATTATTACCAATAATCAATCAATTAAATTGAAACAATAATCAATAATTGTGCAATAAATGAAAGCATATTGTCTATTATTTTAACACATGCAAAAGTTAAAAAAAAAAAACAATCACATTCATTAGATATATTCAAAATAATATTGCAATAAAATGTTAACACTGAGCACCGCCACGTGACCTTTTAATAATTCCTTCTAAAAAATAATGCCAAAAATTGACACACGCGCCGAGCAGAGCGCCACTAACATTACATTAAGACGGGCGGATGAAAGAACTGATGTCATATGTCAACTGTATACAATCAAAGGAAAGCGGTCCTTAGGAAATAATGTTCGAAATGCTATTCTCCAAATAGAGAAGCTTCAAATAATATCGGTAATCAGTGAGTTCACTTCAGGAAAAAAAATCACCAACTGGGTTTTGGGACGTATAGACGTATACAGTATACATTTTGTATGAAGAAATAAGCTGAAGTTATCGGCCAGTTTCTTTCTCCCACTGGGAATGGGCTGGGCGCTGGGTGCGCTTATAGATGTTTATATTTATTTTTAAAGAAGACATTATATTTAGAAGAAGGAGACATTAATTTATAATATAAATTATTTTCCTATAATTAAAATTGTTATTATTTATTTATTTATTTCACATAAAACATTATATTTTTTCTTTTCTATATGAACACCTCACTGGGCATAACCCAATATTACAGACATTCAAAAATGCTTATTATTATTATTTTTTCTTATAATGGAGATATGCTGCATTTGGTTTACCAATGCAGTGCCCTATGCGCCATTGGGTCCAGATGGGTTGGGTGGGAAGCATCGGGTATGATTATGTATTATTAATTTAAATTCTTTTCAGAATCTAAAAGTTGTTTAACTTCTAATTTATATAAATTTCTCATATTCCTAAAGGATGGTAATGGTACACTATTTCTTAATTTGATTTATAATATTTATATTCATTGATTGTCCATGTTCCTATTTATTATTAATGAATTTTCGTCTATACTTAATTTATCATAAATTTTTTAATATTATTTTACAAAAAGCTGATTTGTCCAAAAACATACAAACTCACTGTACTATTAGTATTGTTCTAAATAGCTCTATAAGTAGGCCGACAAATATTTATTGACAGATATCTCAACAGTGATTGAGAATAAAGTATAGAAGTCTATGGATCCCGCTTATATAAAAGATAGGATACATCGGATCAGTAAGTACACATAAGACAATTGTTTGTGAGGTGCCTACTACTTAAATTTTATGATAAATTAAGTGAGGTCAAAAGAACCCAACAAAATATAAACACTCGTTCAGCAACACAAATTAACTGTATTGTTCCATTTGTATCAACCGCCTTTGGTAAAAAGTAATACAATGTAAATGCTCCAACAATATTTAATAATTTATTGCCAAGTATAAAAGACTCAAAATGTAAAACAAATTTTAAAATAAAAATAACTGCACATATAAATAGTGTAGCGAGAGATTTTTTTGAAAAATATATGTAAATCAATAAATGTAGTACTTTATATAATTGGTACACATATTATTTATATTTTTAATTATTTCATTGCTTTATATTTGTTTTATTATTTATTATACTATATTATTTATGTTTAAGTAACATGTATTCTTGGCACATATATGTACTTTATATTTGTATAATAATGATTTTTAATTTCTTACATTTGATTAGCTAGGCATTTATAATCAAGTAGTTTTAGTTTTTCTTTTTTATGTTATTCTTTTATTAGTATAGGACTATTTACTCTCTAAAGATAGAAAATCTCCATCTTAGAACAGGCTGTGCCATGTTAGATGGAGACTATCATAAACAGAGAACACTCCGTTTTCATTTTACATTAATTGGTTTTATATAAATTCCCTGTTATTAAGTATGTATATTTTTTTTTGTGATAAATTTATAAATAAATAAATGAAATAAATTATACAAAATTGGTTGAACTGAATGCATTGTATGAACTATATTTATGATATAATGTTTACTAAACACAGTGAGCACTGAAGGGGCTAATAGTGATCGGCAAGTTGACTAAACTTAAAGGTTATTATTTAGCGATGGCGAGCTGTATTTTAAACGTAATAATTTATTTATTTTGCATCGATGACCGAATTTCAAAAAACATTATAATTTTGTTAAAAAAATCATGTAACTTCTTAACAGAAATGTAAATTTAGTTAAAATTTACAATACCTCCTCTGGGTCTCTTGAATGTTAGAAGATCAGCCCGGGGAGGCGGAGTTTTAATAGCTTGAATAGCACCGCTTTTGAGCAGTTTTCTGGCAATTTCCCTTGCATCTCGAGCTTCTGCTGCCCGCTTAGGAAGAATAGGTTTTTCAACTTCAGGTTTTGGAGTTTTTAAGGCAACTACGGCTTTTTTCTTTTTCTTTAATTTTTGGTATTTTGCCTGTAGCATTAACTCTTCTTCGGTAAGATTTGATGGGAAATGTAAGTACACCATGTTTATTTAACTTATTTAAGCAGTTTATGGTTAGGTCAAAAATAATATTACACCCTGTTGACGACAAACAAATAAAAATTGACACAATCTGACACTTTTGACAACACCATAGATCAAAATAATACTCACAAAATTCAGCGGTCAAAGACAAGAAAAAATAATTTATTTACATAAACAAACTCTAGCCATAGACAACATGATATTTTACCGGGTTGGTCCAGGTTTTTTTCATATTTTTAAAATAAATTACCTTATCTACGGCTTCATATTAATAAACAACAAATAGAAATTATACAAAAATTGATGAAAAAATACCACAAAGTAAAATGATTTGGTGTTCACAACACAAGTAAAATAAAAATAACAGGGATAACCACGTGATATTCCCAAATCCAAATTAGAATAATCCGAGTGTATTTTGGTTGGTTGGAGGAAACTGTCGTAATAACTAAGTACTGCCAAATACTATGCTCAAGGGTTTGAAATAATTTAAAATTATTTAGTAGTTTGTTTTTTTCAACAGATATCTGAATGCGTGGTTTTATTATTATATAAAGATTAGGTTCTATGAAATTTTTTAAGACCACGAAACTATAAAATGAATATATTCAATTATTTTTTATTTGCACGATGATTTAAAAGGATTTTTAATACACATTTTTTTTCTGACGCTTTAAATTATGCTTCTAGAATGAATAAATTATTCAAATGTGCTCATGAATATTTTTGATCAAATTGACATTACCTAAACTTTTTCTTTTTATAATTCATGTGTTAGATAATAATTGATACTCACCCCTTTGCCAACACCAGGCACCCTTATAATGTTACTCAGCGTTACCTTACAGTCAATTTTTGGTGCAATTATTTTAAAATAAACATAAAATTTAGAATTGCATATCCCCTCCCGCAAATAATATGATTTGAAAATAAAGTTGTGGCAAGGGGTAAAAATGCCACAGATCAGTGGGCTTCTGATAATATATGTAAGTTCTATCGCTTTAAATGAGATGGACGTTTTCAACTTGTTTTCAATTTATTAAGCTTGACGTAAACAAAGGAGCTAGCAGCGATAGAATCCCACCTTTATTTATTGTACGCTGTGCGCAATCCCCGTTGACTCCGTTGACTTTACATTTCAACAAATTTTTAAAAGAAAGAATTTTTCCTCAAAAATTTACATAATCACTTGTCATTCCAATACACAAGTCAGGAGCAAATAAAATATCCAAAAACTATCGCTACATCTAAATATTGTCGGTATTCAGTAAACCGTTAAAAAAAATAATACACGATCGCATTTATCCCCTGATTTTAATTTTGAAACGTATCCCAAACTAACAAAACAGTTTCCTAAAACAATGGTTAGTCTTATCAAATCTAACAATTTTCACAGATTTTGCAATGCAAATCATGCGCAGTGACAATCATATACATTACTTATTCCAAGGCATTTGACAGGGTGAATAAAAATATTTAAAAAAATATGGTACCCGGGGATTTACTCAGATTGTTTACATCGTATGTAGAATAAAGGTTGCAAAGTATTACTATTGAAGCCTATATAACCATCAAAATATATAACCATACCTTTTGGGTTTTGGTGTACCACAGGGATCTTACCTAGGCTATTTACTATTTAATGCATATAAACAAATGTTTTGAAAATTGTATAAACATCTCCTTTGCTGATGATGTGAACATTTAATCTTGTATTAAATCTCACACAGACTGCGCAAATATGCAAGAAGATCTCAACATACTATTTCAATTTTGCAAGCAAAATTTACTGGAATTGAATATAAGTAAATGTCACTTATTTTGTATTTCGCGCAAAAAACGACACCGACGGTCAAATTTCCCTACTAGTTCAATAAGAGGTAGTCAAGTTCGCGACTTAGGTGTCGTTATTGGTTATTGATAGGTACCTACTAAACTTTCATGTTGAATCAGTCCTGAAAAAAAAACTATTTGAACATGCAGAATATTGCAGACATTTGAAAAACTTTATTCCAAAAACATTTTTTGGTCCCCAGCTAGAATATTGCACTCCTAATTTGGTAGATTAAAAAGGGTCCAACATAAATTCTTTAAACAGTTCAACTACCGGTTAAACCTCAATTTCCGTATTTATGCTGTAAGTATACAGAACCATAGAATAAACTCCCTTCTAAATCGAAGAATAATGTTAGACCAATTATTTTTGTACGAACTAATAAACAATAAAATTGATTCCCTCGATCTGGTTTAAAGACTTTCATTTCGTGTCCCATCTAGACCGACAAAATCGTCTGCTATACACAGAAAACGCGTCAACCAACTATTGAAACAATCTTCAATACATATAGAATACGCGAACAAAATAACTATAGATTTACCAAGGTTGATATTTTTCATAACAATTAATGTAAATTTTAATCAAAAGTCATAGAAATATTGAAAGAAGCACGTACGTTATTATTATAAACAATAAAAATATATTTATTTTTTATTTTCTAAATTTGTTATTTAAACACAATTTACATTGGTAAACAATTTTTTGGTGTATGCATGGGTGTCCTTCAATAACAATACAAACAAATTACAATACAAGGAAATTACAATATATTTTGGAGATGCTGTTTGTTTACCTTATAAAATTAATGAATAAAATAAAAACTAAATGGCCATTATATTTTTTAAAATACAAATATTTTATTAGCTTAGTGCAAAATAAGTAGGTATTAAAATTTAAGGTAATAAAGCGTTTCATTTGACTTTGTTCATTTTATAGGATCATGACTAACTTATAGGATCATGACTAACTTATAAGTAGTAAATAATTCAACCCTCTACGAATTCAAAGTTATTGGTAAATATAGGTATCACCCTACTTTCTTCGACTGAAGAGGTGTTGCGTAAATATAAAATAAAAATTGGCACTTACCTACATATGATGATTTACATGAATTCATAGTCAATAAGAACTTAATTTTAAATTATAAACTGCTAGAATTTATTTAAAGTATAAATTTCTTATCGTTATTGGAAGTAAGGTTAAAGATCAAATCTACTTTTCAAAAAGGTACAACGTCCATAGATCGATGACACAAACACGCGCTAAATTATTTTACCAGAAATCTAGAGTGTTGACCGAAGAAAGAAACTTTTGTACATTTTGTGCATTTTTTGGCACTACAACAGGCCTGGAGGCCCAATTACAGTGGTGAATTACAGCACAGAATGCCCAGGGTTGATTTATCTATTTGGTTTACAAACAACGAAAAAGAATACATAATATACTAAAATATTCAAATAAAAAATCAATTTCATGTAAACACTAATAAAATACACATTCACGGGCCTCCTGGCCTGTTGTGGTGCAAAAAAAATGCATAAGTTGTTGTTGTTTGTTGTTTAATTTAAACAAAATAAAAAATATAAATGATTAAAATTGAATTGAAATTATTGTAAAAATGTATTCATTAATTTTAATATATCTTATGTACACGCGTAAACATGAATAAAATACCAATTTAAATGAAATTAACAATATAAATGATTGAAATTAAATTATTCTAAAAAAATCATTCATTAATATAAAACCAATAAAAAGATAAATAAAATATTAATAAAATAAGCATCGAAATAAAACTAGCAATGTGAGTTATAAAAAATATATTATTGTAAAATGAATATATTAATATAAAAATGAATTAAAAATCATATTTCCATTTTAGTATTCTCACCGGGAATCAAACCCGGAACCTTCAGTGTGTGACTCAAGTGTCCTTAACCATTACACCACAGAGACCGCCTAGCACAATACAATATAATATGCAAGACCAACTTACTAGAAATCGGATGACAAATCCAGTGCAACTCTGTAAAATGCATCGAATTCATTCCTGCTTTCGAGACGTCCTGAACAAAAGAACACGATATATAGAAGGACCACAGTGAATGATCACATCATCCAGTTCGATTCAGTTTCCGATGTCCTGTACTATATTCAGCATATAGTAAATAGTAAATACTTACACATCAAACATCAACATCTTTTATTCTGTCATCTCCAACTGGTGTAGTATCTCCCCTAACAACAACCAACAAAATTCTACAGATAAATCAAACAATAAGATATACTTTAATTTTTTTATTTTCGACAAAATCGTTTGTCTATTTTATATAGTACCTACTGTTTCCTTAACTAATAACACATTATTTCCTAAGTAACTAAACATTAAAATAAATTATCCTGCAGCAACCCTTGGGCGTCCTTTGAACATACTCATAATCTGGGGTCCTTTAACAACGCGGAAAACGGCTTCATATGCGGACTTTGATGGTAAAAGGCTGCAAAGGAAGAAAAAAAAGTCATTTTATAACATTTCAAACATACCGTTTCGGGCTGGTTTTTAGAAAAAACACATGTTTTAAATATTTTTTTACGATTTTTTCCCAAGACTGAAAAAATCAAGTATGCAGCATTTAAACTGCTCAGCTTTTTTACTTTTAATTTAATCAATTGGCTATTTTTTTGTAAACTTACAATGAGGAGAGCAATATTAGTTTGTACATAATGTTTAATTTTATCATTGAGTGTGTAAACTTATTTTGATTTTATTTGTATAAAACAAAAATGGTTCAAATATATGTTGATTACAAATATAGAATGATTTAATTAGTTATTGTTAATAAATTGCAATATCATTGGTTTATACATTTAATTTGTTTGTTTTTGTTTCTTAACCCTCAATCAGCCAGAAAAAAGCAATTCCAGCCATTATTTACAATGTTGCTAAGATGAAAGAAACACAAGTGAAATAAGTCACAGACAATGTTGCCGACGTAACGCGGCATATTTTAACTTGGCGGCCCTTCCTGGGGCCTTTCAATATATTTTTATCAGGAACTTCAGTATGTGTATGCGAGGTACTACTCTCCAATAAAGACTAACATTTGTCGCTTTCGGGGGTGGTCATCGCCATACTGAAGCACATATAGAATAGAATTTAATAAAATATTATTGACTGCCTATAACACTATTTACTGTGTCATAGAGAAAAAAATATTCATTATTCTGTTAAAATGTCCATCGCCGCGCGGTCGGCGGGGATCTGCGGCCGGGTAACGGTAGGAAGGCGTCCTTATACGTGGAGCGAGAGAGACCGATAGAGCCGGCGAATGTGCTCGCTATCTCTCTCGCCGCGTGATTGGTCAACCTAGTACCGCCCGCTATTGGCCTAGCATCGCCGCCGCACGGCAAATTGTATTGTATATATAACCACGCTGGGCAAATAATAAATCAGTCAATCGTTAACACCACTAAGGGCTTTAACTCTCCACTTTGTCTCCCTGCCTCGCTTCAACCGGACCTCGTCACCACCTGGAATATTCGACCGCCGCTACCCCCTGGACTTGGAACTCGGATACTCTTTGGATTGAATTTTGGGCCCCGGATAAATTGGACCCTTGGCTACTTCCCCGGAACACACCCCGCCGTTCCCGCCGACGGAGAGATAACCCGGTTGCCTGCTTCAGGATTGCGGCCGCCAGTGCTACTCACCAGCGACTCCGCAAGGGATCTCTAGGCAGCGATACCTCCCCCGGAGCTTATCGTATATCAGCCGAGGCCTGCCTACGCCCGGCCACCCTGCGTTGACATCAGCCCCTACAGTATACAGTTCTTGTGACTGGCGCGATTGCTACGGAAGCCAGTGATCCGCCGCGTCTGTTACAGACAAGTTACACCAGGCTATCTGGCAGTCTGACCTAACCCCAATATTTTAACTACAGTTTTTTACTCCTTCTTGACAGACTACACGTATACACATTTTTTCGATGTTATAATCATATTATTTTTGCTATATGCTTTTATGGTTAAAGCTCTCCACATTACTTACTATTTGATCGGGAAGAACATCCTGAGGTTGTTGGGAATTACAGTCTGTATTCTGTTGGTCTGAATGGAGTAGACGATGTGGTCCGCCACATATTCCGGTTCCAGCATGGGGTGTAACCAAGGCTTGATGCCGTGGAACATACCAGTATTGATCAGGTATGGACATACGAGGGTTAAATTTATGAAGTCATGCCCATGAAGCTGAAAACAAATTTAGTTTGGATTAGGAAAATCACTAAGATTAAAAAAAGGTAAAGGACATACATCATATTGTGATCATTACAATATTGTTTTGACTGACGGTTCATTAGAAATAGAGAATAAGAGAACTTATACCTATGAGAAAGGGATATGGGAGTATTATTTGAGTTTTTTAAGCCTGGCTGTTCTGTGCTGCAATTCACTATTGTATTCGGGCGTCCTGGACTATTGTGGTGCAAAAAATAAATAAAAATAAAGAAGTTCTTCATCTGTCAATCTCAGTAAAATTTCTAAAGGATTAAATCCTGTGTATGTGCACAGATATGTGTGTGGAAACACATAAACTATTTTCACCGTCGTTTTGGTAGATTGAAATATAAAAATGAGCCCGCCAAAGTAGGTCATGAAATAACTTTTTTGCAATAAACGCCGTACTTGGGCACTGAAACACAAAAAATGAAACCAATTTATGTTGTATTACACGACCCAGTATTTTCTCAATAGTTTTCTCTCCCATACAAAACAGATTTAAGAAACCTTATTAATATTCGTAAGTATCTTAAAGTAATGTTTTTTCCACAATTTTAATTGTACGTTTTTTTAAATATCTCCCAGTTCGCGTTGCTAATGAAGAAGTTCAGTGGTTTTTAATTATATTTTTATGTGTTAATATACTTTTAAACTTAGCCAAAAAAAAGTTTTTTTTGTGTATCGTATTATCAGCGCTATGATTTTTTAAAGTTTTGTATTTCTGAAATCACTCCGCATGTGACGTCAGAGGTTCTCTTCGATTGGTCCGTTGACGGTAAGTAAACCGGCTATATTTTATAGATCTCTTATCCTTGGTTGATTCATATGAACTGGTGACGTCGTTCAAAGTAGTTCGACTGTATTAAAATATTTTATATTATTTTTTTCGTATATTTTCAAGAGACTCTGCATAGCAATTTAATGCTCTATTTTTTACCACACGCAAGAAAACATTTTTTGTAAAGCTGGCGCGTTCGCAACACTTACACAAACGCATTTTGTAGTATCTGTGAATAATCGTATGGTATGACATCGCAGAGCGATGATCGCATGGCATACGCATTATGAAAATAATCTTTGTCTCTCTCGCGCTCAGGCGCGCTTATGAGGGTGTCATAGACTACTATTGCTTTGTTAGTTGCTAATGATATGGTAATAAAATATGAACAGATGCTTCTGCGTTCGTCTGAATTTTGCTGCGATTCTTAATAGTAAAAATATAATAAAGTATATACAATGTTTAGCTATGGATTTAAAATACTGGTTTATAATTATGTTTTTTCGTTTAATACAATAATAAATCGGTCGATTATCCAGCGCTGGCGCATTCGCAAAACTTACACAAACACATTTTTAATAAACTGAATATTGATTTAAAAAACTTTCACATTTAATTTAAGTCTAATGTTTTTTAAAATCCCCTTAAAAAAAACGACCAGTATAGAAAATTTCGTATATTTATTTAATAACGTGTCGCTGTCCAAAAAAATCTGCCAAAAATGTCGGCAAAAAACTAGCCTTTTTATTATATTTAGTTCGTCGAAAATGATGAACAAAAATTCGAGTTGTGGTCCCGTGGCTAGTGTTTGGCGGCCTCCGTGGTGTAGTGGTCAAGACGCTTGATTCACGAACATAAGGTTCCGGGTTCAATTCCCGGTGAGAACACAAAAATTAAAATGTGATTTTTCTCAAGCCTGGGTGCTCTGTGATGTAATTCACCACTGTAATTAGGCCTCCTGGCCGTGGTGCAAAAAAAATGTAAAATGTAAAAAAAAAATGTTGCGGACTCACGGATCAGAAGTCCGAGGTTCGAACCTCAATCTATCCCAAATTGATAACCATTTTCTAATAGTGAGTTATTTACAACTCGTTGAAAATTGCCCCAAAATCGACATATTTGGGTAAATAATAAGAACGCAAATATTTCCTTTTTTTAAAAAAATAAAATGAAATACTATTATTTTAAAAAATGTGCTTGTGCAAACATAAGTTATATATTACATTTTCTTTACCAATTGTTTTTTTTCATGTTTTTAAATTTTTTTAAAAAGGAATAATCCGCTAAGTCTCTATTTTGAGGCTTGTCAGCAGTTGGGATAGAGGAGATATGGAAGAAGGTAATGAAAAATACACCACATACCCAGACCAATTGAGAAAAAAATCTTTCTTTGATTTTTTCTTGCAACTGGCGGGAATCGAACCCGCGACGCCAGTTTCACAGATAGCCGTCTAATCAACTGCGCCCCGGCGCCTGTTATACAACATGGATTAAAAAAAAGATAGAACATTAGGTTAAAATTGAATATAACCTTTTTAAAATCAACATCTGTAGATTTAAAATGCGTTTGTGGCCCTTTCGCAATCGACTAGTAGGTGTGAAGTTTCTCATTCGACTAGGTACCTACTCAGTTGAAGAGTGGTTTTCTGTCACGTGAATCACGTCTTGTTATATGGCTGCTGCACTCATTATAAAGTTATAATGATTGAATTGATGAAGTATTATAATTACCTTGAGTTCCGTGTAGAGGGCTTCATGAAAGGCGATGTTGGCAGCCTTGGAGCCGCTGTAATCAGTGCAGAGATATGTCCCCAAGATACCAGCAACCGAACCGACTGTGACGATATGGCCCTGTTTCCTCTCCATCATGTCCGGTAGAAATGCTTTCACCGTCTATAATTCGAACAAAGAAAATGTAGGAAGGCAACCACTTGCTGTCGTTGGGGCATAATGAATGGACACATCCCTTAGTAGCCGTATTTCATATTTATCTAATATTAATAATAATGATAATAATATTTGGCTGATTTTTATAGCGCCATTTTTGTAAAAAATCACCTCAAGGGCGCTTTACAATTGTATCCCTAAACTTACATTCTAACTAAACTAAAGTGATATATTATATTTCCAGATTTCCCTATTTAACTGCAACTAGAGAACTTTTTAAACAAACTAAGCAATTAAATATAACTGAACTCTTTCAACTAGAATCATTAAAATTTATCCATAAATTAGCCACTAATGTAATTGTAGACGAAGAACTAAAACTAATAAAAAATTGTAGTCAACATGGACATAATACGAGAATATCAGACAAATACCATATACAACTTTTTAAAACAAGACAAGGACAATCAAGACTAATGAACCAGGGACTGAAATTATACAATAAACTACCAGACAAAACTAAACAAAAGACTCAGACAAACTTTACAAAAGATGTAAAAAATATTATTTTAAACAACAGAGTATAAATGAAAAATGTATGTATTATTTTATGTAAAATGAATGTTATAATCCGTAAGGGTTTATAAATAAATTTTCAAATAAAAAATTTTAAAAAAAATTGAGGGTATGATAGTCTCAAGAAGCGGGATTTTAGTTGGGATCTGAACTGACTGGGACTGTCGACGATTCGTAAATTTGAAGGCAATTGGTTCCAGGCAGAGGGGCCGGCGGCGGCAAAAGCACGATCTCCAAATCTAGTGTTTGGGGAGCGCCGGATTTCGACAAGTTTTCCTCTTCCTGAATCAATATTGCATTGCCGTTAACTGTTGTAATAAAGATATAGCCACTCGGGACAAATATTATTTACAAATATTTCAATTCATATTTACATATTTTTTTTTTTTAGTAATAAAGATATAGCCACTCGGGACAAATATTATTTACAAATATTTCAATTCATATTTACATATTTTTTTTTTTTTAAATACGAAATGAACTGTAGCAAGTGTGTTCAATCGGTAAGTCCCGTTAAAGCTCTAAAATATATCGAGCCAACTGGAAATGTGACGAGTGTAAGATAGATGATCCACGATCTAGTACCAGTAAATCTCCAACAGTTTTTACAGAATCCTTTAAGGAGAAAAGCGTAACATCTTCTGGAAAAAAAAATATGGATATTGATTGTAAACTAGAAAAAATTCTCAATCAGAACGATAAAATATTGGAAACTATCTCTTTCCTGTCATCAAAATATGATGACTTACTACTTAAGGTCACAAATCTAGAAGGCGAAAACAACTCCCTGAAAACCGTTAATAATGAACTAGTGACAACAGTCAAAGAGCTAAGTTTTCGTGTCTCACAGATGGAACAACAGTCAAGAGAACATAATATCGAAATGCAGTGTATTCCGGAAAATAAAAATGAAAACCTTATTGATTTGGTGACTCAACTGGGAAGGACTGTCAGAATGAAATTAAATGATTCTGACATACTTTCATGCTTTAGGGTGTCTAAATCAAACAAAAGTAGTGATAGACCTCGTTCAGTCATCGTAAAGCTATCTAGCACTAAATGTAGGGACGCCCTGCTTGGTGGTGTTATGAAGTTTAACCGGGAAAACCCAGGAGATAAAATAAATACTTCGCACGTTGGAATTGGAGGAACAAAATTTCCTATATATATTAGTGAACATCTTTCTCCTTCAAACAAAACCCTCCACGCAGCTACGAGGATTAAAGCAAAGGAGAAAAATATCAAATATGTGTGGACACGAAACGGTCGTATTTTTGTTCGACGGAATGATACATCTCCAGCTATTTTAATTAAGAGTTTAGATTGTCTAAATACTATTAGTTAATTTATAGGTGATTTCTCTTCTTATTTCTTATGCAACAAATGTACATGAAATTGAACAAATAAAATTCTTTTCACTTCGTTAAATATATATTATCAAAATACAAGAGGCATGAAGACCAAAACCGAAAATTTTCATCAAGAGGTTTTAAATAATAACTATGACATAATCTGCTTGACGGAAACTTGGCTTAACTCAACAATATTTAGTGAAGAAATATTTGACCGGCGATATGCTGTCTTCAGAAGAGATCGCGAAACATCAAGTTCTACTTCAAGGCAAGGTGGAGGAGTTTTGATAGCAGTCTCGAAAAAGCTAGTGTCCAATAGAAATAAAACATTTGAAAGTGAAAATGAAGACATTTGGGTGGAAATCAAATCGAATATTACTTCAAACTTTAGTATTTATCTTTGTGTAGCATATATTCCTCCAAATTTAAATATCTCTAACTATAATAGCTGCTTTCAAAAGCTTCAGTACAGATGTCTTCAACGTAAATCAAATTCACAATGCATCATTCTGGGTGATTTTAACATACCTGAAATTAAATGGGTATCAGATGCTTCAGGTAATAATAATTTTCTCTGTCCTACAAATTATACTAGCCCAAAATCATTAATTTTGGTTGACTTTGCATGTATCTGTAACGTTTATCAATTTAATTATCAATGCAATCATAATGGTCGAATATTGGATCTAGTTTTCTCTGATAAAAATAATTTAAAAGTTTTTCCAGTCGACGGTCTTGTAGCAATTGATCAGCATCATCCAGCAATCGAAATTTCATTTGAAATTGAGAATACTCAATTATTGAATGAAAATTGCGAAACTTTCAAATACAACTTTAAAAAATGTAATTACGAACTCTGCCGTCAAGACATATCATCTGAAGACTGGAAGATGAAGTTTGGAGAACATAATACAAATGATATGGTCTTGATTTTCTACAACATTTTATGGGAAATAATAAATAGACATGCCCCATTTAAAAATAGTAAATCAAATTGTAATTATCCACAATGGTTTAGTAAACCATTAATTAAGGTTTTAAAAGAAAAACATAAAATGCGGACGAGGGCGAAAAAATACAATAATCCACTGGATTATGAGGCATTCTCCATCCTAAGAAAAAGATCCAAAGCTTTGCAAAAGAAATGCTATAGAACTTATATTAAATCTGTTGAGGAAGGCTTAGTAGACAATATGAAGGTATTCTGGTCATTTTCTAAAACACAGCGTGCTACTAACTGTATTCCAAAAGTTATGATATATGAAAATGAACGCGCCAGTGATGGAATTGCCGTAGCTGAAATGTTCTCGAATTATTTTGCCTCTGTTTTCAGTAAATCAAACATTGTTCAGAATGTATCAAATACATCCAAAGTATCAAATGATAGATACTACCAATTTAACCTATCTGATTTAAAAATTAACGAAGATGTAATCAAAATTTCTCTAAAAAATTTGGATATTAATAAGGGTCCAGGGCCTGACCAGATACCAAGTATGTTTTTAAAAAACTGCAGTAATGAATTAAGCAAACCATTGTACATGATATTTAATAAATCTCTTAATGAATGTATTTTTCCTGATCTGTGGAAGATTGCTAATGTGACCCCCATCCATAAATCTGGGGATAAATCGTCTGTCACGAATTACAGACCTATTTGTATTCTTTCATGTTTTGCCAAAGTTTTTGAATCGTTAATCTATAAAGTTGTTCTGGAATATGTTAAGCCATTAATTTGTCCCAAACAACACGGTTTTCTTCCTAAAAGATCTATTAATTCTAACCTTCTGGAATATTGTGACTATATTTGTTCATCATTTAATAAAAAATGTCAGGTGGATGCTGTGTATACAGATTTCCAGAAGGCCTTTGATAAAGTTAACCACCATATATTGATACAAAAGTTGGAAGCAATCGGTATACATGGCAATCTTCTAAATTGGATGATATCTTATTTGAAAAACAGAACCCAAATTGTATGCATAAATAAATTTGAATCATCACCTTTAACTGTAACATCTGGTGTGCCGCAGGGCTCTAATCTTGGACCATTATTATTTTTAATTTTTATAAACGATCTTGGCTCCCTCTTAGAGTGTAATTATCTTTTCTATGCTGATGACTTGAAAATTTTTCGTAAAATTGAATCAACAGATGATCACGCAATGCTTCAAAAAGATCTTGATTCCTTAAGTGAATGGTGTAAACTGAATGATATGCACCTTAATGTTAAAAAATGCTATCAAATAACGTTTACAAGAAAAAGAACTCAAAACTGTTTTACTTATAGCATTAATAATATTGACCTCAACTCAGTAAGCACAATCCGAGATCTTGGAATCACATTTGACTCACGTTTAACTTTTTCCAATCATTTCAATATTGTTAAAGAGAAATCTTTACAAATGCTGGGCTTCATACACAGAATATCCAAGCCATTTAGAAATGCAGCATCAATAATTTGTTTGTATAATTCTCTTGTACGTAGTAAGTTGGAATTTGGAAGTATTGTTTGGTCACCTCATTATGTGATTTATAAAAATATAATTGAAACTGTACAGAAAAAATTTCTTCGTTCTTTGTCGTTTAAGTGTAACATGGGCAGAATACTTCAATGTTATGAAGAGCGCTTGGAGTATTTTAAAATTGAAAAGTTAGAAACTAGGAGACAAATTATAGATTTGATGTACTTGTATAATATAATTCACAATAATGTTGATTCAGTGTTTTGTGTTCAAAGTGTGTCATTGTACGTTCCCCGTAGGCGCCTTAGATCACCTAATACATTTTACCTTCCAATTTTTACAAACAATATGGCACATTTTAACCCTCTTGCAAGTATGTTAAGACTCTATAACAAAATGGAAAAAAAAGTTGACATTGACATTTATCATGATAGAGCAAATAGTTATAAAAAAAACATTACTATGTATCTTAGATCAAATGCCTAATCCTTAGTTTTGTGTATGTAAATTAATTTTAGTCTTTTTTTATTATATCTTATATGTTTTTAATTTCTCTTTTCTTTTCTTTAAAAAAAAAAAAAAAATCTTTCTTTATTTTTACATTTCACTAAACTTAATCTTTACCATTACTTAAATTGAATTTACACTCTTATTTTATATAATTTATGAAAGATGTTGAAGTTCTGTAATTGAGAATATATGTAAAGAACGTTAGTTATGCTCACTTGAAAAATGTATGTATTGTATGTATTCTTGTTGAACTTCCAAATAAATAAAAAAAAAAAAAAAAAAAAAAAAATATGGAACTGGCAGAAGAAGGATGAAAGCAGAGTGAACGCAGTTGAAATGCGATCTTTTAGACGAATGTGGGAGGAATTCATGTATGACAGGATTGAGAATTATGAAATCGGGGAGAGTGCAAATCTGGGGCATGTGTAATTTATAAAATTAGGAAAGAGTTACTTAGATGGTTTGGTCATGTAGAACGAATGGATGAGGAAATAATGTTAAAGCATTTATAAATACACATATATGGAGAGGACGACCAAGGAAGACTTGGCATGATCAGGTAAACCAAAATCTTAAGTCTGGTGATGTCAAAAGCAGACAGGACCAAAGAGCATGTATGACAAGATGAATGAATGTGGAAGAAGCTAGGAATGTAAGTCAGGATAGACGTATGTAATGATAGACGGTCCATCTTCTCTGCCTACCCCTGCGGGGAAATGGCTTGACGAAAGTAGTAGTAGTATATTTCTACGTAACTGGCTGTTAGCACTGACAAATAATGTATAAACACGTTATTCCCATACTAGCTACATTAGATTGCGTCGGTCGGCATGCATTACCGTCAATCCACTAAATGAACGTTTTCCAGGAGACACATTATATACTCCGATCCGCGGTAATGTTCTTCTATAGAAAGTCCGTTGGACAATGACGGCGCGGAAGGCAATTATCCACGAATTGAAATGCCATTGATTTCACACCTGTAACATGACTATTTCATTATCAGTCATTGGATTTGCTAATGCTAAATGCTGTGTGCTAACTAGATGCTATTTGCTAAATCCACTAACTGTTTTTGCAGTACTTAGTTAACCAATATTAAAATTAATCATCTCATCATTAAATTTAGCCATATCAATTATATATCAGTATAAAATTACAGCTCTATACTTTATACCTACTTTCACGAGTGCCACTTTGTATAATTACAGATCTTTTGTTTTTGGAATGTGTCATTTTTAGTTTTTTTTATAAATGAGAGACCTACTCAGGCACGTGGCACACTTACGTTAAATTAATAGGTATTTTTTGTCTTCATTAAAAACATACTTGTATGTAACATTACGTAGGTGCAGCATTCTGGTCCTTGAAAATGTCCAAAAATTTCTTGAATGTTTTTATCGCTATGGTGCGAATTATTTGGCAATTCGGTTTTCTTGACTTCCGCACAAATGTACAGAATTGCAGGAGCATTGGCACGAAATATCGGTCAAACTTCACTCGACTCTCGACTACACCAAAAGCGAATGATATTTTTATAGTAATAATAAAATCATATATTATGTAGATTTAGCATACTTATTTAGTAGAAGTCATTTAGAATAAAGATAAAAATCTAAAATAATAAAATATAAAAACAAAGCAAAATAAATCATTTGATAACGCCGTTAATTTTATTAATAAACTTATGTTGATTTGGGTTTGTGAAATTACGACTACAAACAATATCGTAATAAAATAATTTGTACCGTAAAGTATTTTTGCAGTTCAAAATATTATTTTTTAAATATTGCATTCCAAATTGCAAATACGCATGTATTTATTATTTATGATAGACCACGATATTAAGATAAAATCACATAGCGAGGTATACAAAATTAAAATAATAGGACAATTTTGTTTTAAACCAATGAAAATTGATTTTAACTCGATCCCGATGGGCAAAAGTTCAAGTCTGTATTGAGTAAAATTTAGCACGAAAATGGTAAAGTTGACCTAGAAATTCTATTTCAAGTGATCATTTTGAAATTCACGTTTCTTCGACCTACCGATAAAAATCGAGTTTGTATAGAGCTCGGTCAATAATTAATTTAGAAATAGCATTTTACATGTTTGTTGTAAATTTCACGTCTCTGCGACTTACCGTTAAAAAGTTTGAGTCTGTATCGAGTAGAGGTCGAGTCAAATTTGACTCGAATATATAAAAGTTGAAATACAAATTGCATCTCAAATGACGTGTCTAAATTTCACGTCCTACGACTCGCCGTTTCGGAGAAGATGCGGCGACGGCCAAACAAACAAACAAACAATCAAACAGACACACGTATTTTCATTTACCTGTCGATAATGTATAAAAAGTTATTCTAACGCAATAACAGAAAAATGTGCAAATAATCAAAACTTTTAGAAAATTATGAACGAAAGCAAAGGTTAAATCATGAATGAACGGTTTAATGTTTTTTTTATAAAACATATATTATGTTTGATGATAATGAGAAAAATATTCTTGATATAATAATGTTTACAAACATCGTTACAATTATTAATCGTTCGTTTTATGGAATTTGGACTTGAATTTTCTTTACCTCTGAATATTGGTCGTAGGCGAGGAGTTGTTGTCATTTGTAATAACAGAGCAAAGTAAAAAAAACCGCTTACAGATAAAAGCAAAGCTCTTCTATGGCTCGTATGAAAATGTTATAATTTTTTGGATAGAAATAACTATGCATGATGTGGTAACAACTAAATCATGGTAAACGAAAAAATATAATAGGTTTAAAACAGACGAAGAAACGGTCGTTGTCATTTAAAAAAAATTACATAATACACCAGATCTATTGGCCTGTCAATACAGTTTTTTTCATAAAGTAGATACTATAGCAAACTAAAGTACGTATGTAAGGAAATTGTTTTACCCAATAATGTCCCAATGTATTGACTTTGTAAGTAGTCTCGATAGCTGTATCTGGAAGTTCTAGAAAGGGTCGACCATACACGATTCCTGCATTATTGACTAGAAGTGTGACTACTCCAACCTGAAAAAATCATTGAAATATTATCACATTTATTACATAGAATGTCTGCATTATTTTAAAATTTGACTAATCTATTTTTTAACGAGGCAACAATTTTGAAAAGATTTTAGTCGTTGTGACATCATTATTCCCCCTAAAAATTATAAATTAAATATTAGGTATATTTATGTTTTTCGTACATTTTAAAGAAGCTTCAACAATATTTTGAGAATGTTCAAATGTTTGTAGGCAGGCTGGATTTCAGTCGCTAGGGAGCCATTATGATCTAAATTTATTGCAACAGAGAAGGAAAACATTTTTGAGAAGGGATTATAAAAGTCTTAGCATTTACAGGGCATATGACATGTCATTGGTTGGTTTAAGTGGTCCTAACTGGTAGTTTCCTCAACTCTTCTACCCGTTAAAACATCCGATACTTGCAAAATTTTCGTCTTTGAGAGAATGTGCAGAATGGTTGGTAAATTAAATTATACGTATTGTCCTCGGAGCCCAATTTCTCTGCGTATGAACTGAACTGTTGATTTGTGCCGTCCTTTCCCATCAATAAGAAGTAGGGATGCTAATCCTTGGTGTTGAAATTGTCAAACGTAGTACCTACCTTCTAACAATCCTTTCACTGTGAGTTGGTCAAATTGATGTGGTTTTTTAAAAATAAGCGGTGCTACATGCATGATTATGGAATTTATCTTTTCCGACAAAGACCCTACATATAATTTGCCAAACCCACAGTGAAAGGGACAATGAAAGTATTGGAGTTAAATTAAATTAAAATCGCGATATATGGAATTGAAAATTTAAAAAGAGTAAGTCGTTTACTGACAAAAAAAACATTGTTACTTTATATAAGTGAAACCGATACGAAGACCCACGGTCTTTAAAACGGTTTCGAGTACCCGCATTTTCTTAACCCTTAGATCTGTTGATTTTTGTAAAGTCCAGCCTGTCTACAAACATTTGGACATACTAAAAATTAAAAATATTTTTGATTAAACTAACTGGTATAAAAAAAGTATAAAATTTGAAAAACATTTTCAGGCGTTGCCTAGTAGGTGAAATAATTCAGCCAGATAAATATCATTTACACTTCTACACGAACAAAGGTTTCAGCTCTTTTACTTAGCAAAAATCAACAGATGGAAGAGTTTTAGAAATGTGGATTTTTAAACATATATAGAATAGTGAATGTTACACAGTGTGTAAAGTGGCCGCTTGAACCAGCCAATGATAAGTCATAAGCCATTTTCCCATCTTAAAAATGTTTCCTCTCTGTTGCAATCAATTTTAATCAAAGAAGCTTCGGTGTATACCTAATTCATTATTCGTACTATTGTCAAAATAAAGCATTATAACAATCTAATTTCGGGTAGCTTCAAATTCCTCCGTTAAATTTTTTGCTGACTTGCATAAAATGGTTTAACCTCATTAGCCTTTCCGTAATCAAGTTGATTAGTTTGTTATTAATTGGCGATATCCGTTCTTTTCTATCTCTTTTAATGTACTCATGTTATCAATGTTTAAAATAAATTTAGTTTTTTTTATTTTTATATACTCGTACAATGTCAAATAAACCAAAAAACATATTTTTTGCAAGAAAATTATAATTAGATAAATAGTTATTATTGTGACTAATTTCATAAATACATTTGTTCCTACAATATGGTAATAATGTAATATATTATTGGTGTCATATTATTTATTGAATAGGCATTTACAGAGTGGAATAACATGGCTAGATTTATTTAATGAAACTCTTTTTCATAAGACCACTTGAATTTATTTTGGAGCCCTATCATATACTTACATAGTTTCGGAAAGCACAGATCTTCCCTTCTACAGTACATGTTAAAGACATTATCATAGGTACATCAATATGAAACAAGGGGAAGCATACGTCACGGTACACATATCTGCACTTTAAAGTGACAGAGCTTCACCATGATATCATAGTTAAAAGATAAATTTTCTCAAACGATCACGAAGATACACTACCGACTCATTATCTTCGAGTTTTAAGGTAGGTACATCAGTATGTACCGAGGCCTAAAACCCCGTGGTACTACTCTACACGTACCTACTCATTGAAAGTGTCGAAAAATTTGTTCCACCTACAATTTTTGTTTTAATTACGATTTATTAAAAAGTTTTATGTTTCTGAGGTGGACACTTTTTTTCTTGAAAATCTATTTTAAACACGAAAGAGAAAAAAGTAAATTTTGAAGTCGAATTAAATTCTGACATTACTGTCAGTTTTAAAACCGAATGGTTAGATGCAGAGATAATATGGTTAGATGCTGCCATATTAACATATCGCACAATCTGGCCGTTCAGTTTTTAAATATGGGGTTATTAGAACGCATGTATAAGATCACGCGATCTCTGGGATTTTGTAAAAATATTGCCTTTTAAAAACAAATATAATTATTATTTTTTTCCATTTTACTGAGAGCGCATATCGAGATGTAAATAGAGCTGGTTTTGTAATACCTCAGTAGACACAGACATATGAAAAGTTAATCATAGCGTCAGGAAATTGTCAAACGTCGTATAAAAAATCATGTTCAAGCGAGCATTTTTTGCTTTAATTGCGATTTTTTTTTTTATCGTTTCGAAGTAAACTTTTTTGATAAAGAGCCTGACATATAATGACAAAAGCTTATTTGAAATACGGAAGAGAAATACTTAAATTCTTAATTTAGCACTTAACGTGGAGTAATGTTTCAGAGTCACTTATTAGTTGATTTTGATCATATGACATTTGAAATGACGTAATAAAAATTGTTAGATTGGCAGATCAAAATTCGCCATACCGAGAAAGGTACAAATAGAAAAGTTAAATATACCGTCTCAGTATGTATCGATGAAAATAGAGCTCACTTTTAATGAGTGGATACGTGTAACGTGAGGTACTAGACCTGTTGCCGTAGGTACAGACCGATTTACTTACTTAAAAACTTGAGGGGGTGGAGTTGGTAGTGTATCTTCGTAATCACTCGGGAAAATTTGTCTTCAACTATACCGTCATTGTAATTGCGGCCCTGGGCCGTTTCATTTTAGTAGTTTTCTAAAATAAATTCAAGTGGTCTCACAAGAACGTATTTTATAATCATTGATGTACACCTTAGCGTTTACTCGTATAAAACATTTTATTGGTGCCAATTGTCAGAAAATGCCTGTTGGAATATAAAGGGCTAAGTTAAGATTTTCAAAAATCGTAATAATGAAATATTAAATGTTTTCTTCAAAAAAATTAATATATTTCGTGTTTTCTTTGTCACACATCAAAAGCTAATTATTAAAATACAGCTTTTTTCAAGCCGTATCAACTGGCTTTTTGTATACGTATAATTAATTCATCATCCCGCTCTGCGCCTAATGGTGCATAGGGCCACTACTTTAGTACATTGACCCCAGGGCATCATTATTATTTTTGTTGCATAAAAATAAGATAATCAGTCTTATGCCCAGGTACCAGCACAGGGAATATGAAATATTCTAGTGTAATCTGTAACATTTTTCAAATAAATATTTCACATCAACCATGTCGGAAATCGAACCCGAGACTTATTATATGGTACACAAACGAGAAGGAGAACGACCGCGAGGAAAATGTAAATATATGAGTGTATTTTTATCATTAATTTATACATATATTATAATATTGTTGATGAATCCACCTGGTCCAAGAAGAAGTATGACAATTGTAAAATATTTTTAGGCGTTCAGTAATTCAATCAAATGAATTTCACCCGCAACAATAAAGGTTTCAGCTCTTTAACTTCACAAACGACAACAGATAGAAGAGTCGAAGGAATGTAGATGTTCAAATATAGGCAAAATGGTGAATGTTACACCGTGTGTAAAGTGACCTCATTAAACAGCCAATGACAAGTAATAAGCTCTGTGGATGCCTAGACTTTTATATTCCCTTCTGTAAAATGTTCTTCATGTCTGTTGTAATATGTTAATATTAACAGCTCCCAGGTTGAATCCAGTCCTTGTCCACAAAAACTTGGATAAACTCAAAAGATCTGAAATATCGGTTGGGAATTTTCAAAACTTACCTGTGTATGAATGATACGTGAAAATGATAAAAATGTACTATTTATATATATTTTATCTGAATGTTTTTAGGAATCGAACTTGGAATGCGTTGTTTATATATATTTTTTTATTTATTATTTATAGAAACTTGTTAAGTTTTATATTATAAAAACCATCGTGTAGGATTTCAGAAGGGTTTTAAAATGTCTTCTCACTTCAGTCTTGAATCTCTGTATGGCTGTTAACTTCAGTCTGTGAGATAGCTCATTGTACATTTTCAGTCCGTTGTTAAGCGGTCGAGATTGTCGTATTTTTTTTTTGCTGTCTGTGTATGGTATTGATGTGAAGTTCTCCCGTCGCGATTGTGTATATCAGTTACTTTTGTTAGTGTGGTGTCGTCATCCTCGATGTGACGTGAGTGAGTGATGTGAGTTTGTGTATTAGTTTAGGGTTTCAAGCTTTCTCAAGTTGTCTATGTCTAGGTGTTGAATCTTATGGGCAAAAAACCAGAAAAACGTTTTGAAAATATTTGAAATCGTTATTACAATAAAGTAATGATGTAGCAATCTCTATATATTTTGTGTTATTGTCGGTGTTAATTACTCAAGGTTGTAGGCATTTTTTAGTATTTTATTTTGTTGTCTTTGTAATTATGTTTTAATTTCAGTTTCCATTCATGTTACAGTTTAAAAGAAATATTACCTCTTCCTTGACTTTCTTGGCCACTTTGTACACCTCTAGTCTGTCCGAGACATCGCAGACGTATCCGTGTCCTTCGAATCCTTCTTCCTTTATCATTTCGCATGTTTTTGATAATCCTGAAATAAAAAAAAATCAAAATATATTTAAAATTAGCCTTATAAACAAATCGTACCTACGTTATAAACGAGTAACGTTTATGTTATGGGCCTGCCACACACTTAACGAGTGGCATGGGAAGTACCAAGGAAAGGAGGCAGAGACGTAGTGTGGCAACAGTACTTGTCATGCCGCACGTTATGCTCTTCGTCGTGCCCACCGCTCCCTATTTCGTCGGTTATCGAGCGCGAGTCAAAGGACCGGCAATATGAGCGCGAGTGGTTGGCCACATAATCACGCGGTTGCAATACGCATCAAGTGCTCACACAAGATGCACGCGTCATTTTTGAATGATGTATATTTCTTTGTATGACATCGATATAATTAGCTATACTAAAAATGCATAGGGCGCACGCTGTCACAGTTTCATCGTCCATTGTATGGAAAGACAAATGACATGTGTGGAGCGTCGCGATTAATTGCGCGAGTAGAGCAGTGTGTGGGCGGAGAGGGCAACATCGTGCGAGAGGTGGTGCATGGGCGAGATGTTTCATGGGCGAGATGGGCGAGATGGGCGAGATGGGCGAGATGAGAGGTGGTGCATGGGCAAGAGGTGGTGCATCGGGTGAGAGGTGGTGCATCAGGCGAGAGGGCGGCAGCGCGAGGAGCATGAGCAACGCAAGGAGCATAGTGTGGCGGGGCTATTATGTGTGAGTGAAGGTATGCTATATGTGAGGGTCTGTTTGTAAAGTATTATGTCTGACAATGTGTGTGTACACTGTGTGCCCGCTGTGCATACATAATATAGTAACTTTAGCGATATTAGTTTAATTAAACATTTTTACTTCAAATTTACACTTATATCACAATAAATAATCACTCTTGTAATAAGTCCAAGGAAAAATAACGAAAAAACAAAAAAAAAACAATAAAACAAAAAATACAACAATGGAAACAATGTAAATGTAATTTAAGGTTTAACATCTATGTGTAGTATATATTATATTATTTTAACAAACCTGTGAACAGCAAGGAAAAAATACAACAATATTTTGAGTTTGTCCAAATTTTTATAGACAATGACTGGATTCAACTCCCCGAGGAGCCGCTAATATTACAAAAACATATTACATATTACAATAGAGACGATGAACATTTTAGATAAGGTAATATAAAAGTCTAGGCATCATTGAAATGAAGGATCTGAATTCTTCACTAATAAGACATCAAATATACTTTATAAGTCATTTTTTTAGTTAAATGCACTTGCTTCTTTAAATAGGACGTAGGAGAAATCTTAATTCTTGCCTTTACACACTATTTAGTTGCATTCTGCATACTAAAATTGTATAAACTATGCCATAAAGATAGACAAATAGCCGATCAAACATTTTCTTATTGCACTGCATTGCTTATCGTACAGGTATTTATTTTGGTCGCCCCCAGTGAATATTTAATTTTGCGAATTTTATTTCGCTATAGCGAAATTGCTATAGCAATCATTAAAATGTAAAGCGTTGATAAATCACGATAAAAATTCACTTTGTTTGTCCCATTTTGACAAAAACTCATTTTATTCATCTATACCGTACTTTTTTCATAACATCTGGCTCTTTGTAAGCTCTAATAAGCAATAGTAGGTAATAATTTCAAGACAAAATTTAGAAGAGGCTAAATTATTGTTCGATATGGTGTGCAACTATGCTTCCGCCTTTTTCCTACAGATGGCTTTAGCAGTAAGTGGTGGTCGAAATCGATTTGTGTCTGCATCATAAAGTTATTCTCGATTTAGAATGATAGTTTACGAGTCAAATTCTCGTCATTTGCCGGAGGTTTGAATTTTCTGCTTTAATATGAAGAAATTTGCGGCTGAGGCTCATCGAATGCTCTCAAATAATTATGGTGAGGCCCCTATTAGTGAAAGAACGCGTCGTTAGTCGTTTCAACAAGAACGGTGATTTTCACGTCAAAGACAGCCATAGCGGTGCAAGAGGGAAGATTTTCGAAAATGCAGAATTTACTTGATGAAGACTCGTGTCAAAGTCAAGAAGAATTGGCACGATCGTTACGAGTGACTCAACAAGCAATTTCAAAACGCCTTAAAACCATGCGAATGATTTAGAAGCAAGAAAATTAGGTACCGTACGCGTTGAAACCGAGAGATGTTGAACAGCGCTTGTTTGCTTGTAAACAGTTACTTGAAAGGCAAAGACGGAAGAGATTTCTGCATCGCATTGTGACTGGGGACGAAAAATGGATCCATTACAATAACTCTAAGCGCAGAAACTCATGGGGATTTCCCGGCCACGCTTCCACATCGACAGCCAAACCGAATATTCATGGCTTTAAGTGTAAACTTTGTATTTGGTGGAACCAGCTCGGCATAGTGTATTATGAGCTGTTAAAACCAAGTGAATGCTGATCATTATCGAACGCAATTAATGCGTTTGAGCAAAGCATTGAAAAACAAACGGCCGCAGTAGAACTAGAAACACGATGAAGTGATTTTGTAGCATGACGATGCTCGACCCCATGTTGCAAAAGTGGTCTAGACATACTTGGAATCGTTGAAATGAGTCCTGACCCACCCGCCGTCTCCAGACGTTGCTCCCTCTGACTATTACTTGTTTCGATCAATGACACACGGTCTAGCTGATCAACACTTCCGGTCTTTTGAAGAAGTAAAAAAATTGATCGATTTGTGGATCGCTTCAAAAGATGTCCATTTATTTCAACGCGGGATTCGTACGCTGTCCAAATGCCTGAAAGATGGGAGAACGTAGTTGCCAGCGATGGACAAAACTTTGAATCATACATTACCAGTTTTTTACAATAAGACCTCGAATTTCAGAAAAAAAATGGTGGCAAAGTTGTACACCTAATATTATGTAAGTTACTTCATACAAAGTAAAAATTTTCATACAAAACAGAACAAACAATCGGTAGCTCAATAAATATTTCTAATGACCAAGAACTGGCTGTGATTATCTTATGGAAAACATACAATAACATAAGATTTAATAAATCAGTCTTTAGTATAAATTTGAACATAGATCGCGGTTTTTTTTTAAAACGGATTTATTTTATTGTAATAATTAATTTACATAATATGATTCCCTAATCTACAATCGCTGTATCTAAGCGTATTTTGGTTGTTGGCAAGCTCATAATGCCTTTGATACCCTGTGTAGCTGACGCGCTACCGACGAGTTAGCGGGTCCACCACTCTTCAATAGGTCGTCCCTTCCGCTGTTTGTAAGGCAGCGGAAACCGAAGAACGAAGCACACACTTAATTTCACTGGCGGCGGAAACCGAAGGGCGAAGCACTGGCACTGGTTCACTGCAGCAAAAAGCCGATTTGACAAGTAGTCCTGAAAAGGACTTTTAATTCCAAGAGAGCGACGCGGTCGGGATCCGTAAGGTGAGAAGTCCAGAAGTAGAATCCAAGGGCAGGCGAAGGTCTTGTAGCGTAGTCGGTATCGGCGGAGAGTAGAGCGGGAGATGATTCAAACACGAGTATAAGGTTGACATAACTAATCCGCGCGGCTGACATAGGCCGGCCAATGGCAGGCGGGAGTAGGCCGACCAATCCTGTCGCGAGAGAGATAGCGCGCTGTCTATCTCTCTCTCGCCACGTATAAGGCTACCTCCCCCAGCCACCCGCCCGCACTCGGGTGCAGACCGCGTGGTAAGAAACATGTTCAGAGAAAATATTATTAATTTACAACAACCAGGCAATGCAATATATTTATAATTTTCAGGAGCATGTAAATACATCGAAAGATGAAAAAAACCATTATAATTAGAAAAAGAATTATAAAGGACAGAGTGTTGTGCATAGTTAGGGTTACAGACCGGTAGATGTACGGATCTTGATGGCATTTCTTTTAAAGTTCATTTTTTAAGTAGGCAACATGTCTTTTCACTGGCCGATCATAGCTAACACTGTAAGTTGATCATGTCAAAAGGATACTCGGCTAAAACGTACAGAAAACCTAGGAATATATGGCAGGATTTGGCGTTCTATTATCTCTGCCTACCTTCACAGGAAAATGGTGTGATGCTAGTATGTTTGACGCTCCTTTAAACAATTTAAAGACTGCCTTTTTTAACATAATATATATGTATCCTTTGTTTAAAATTAAAACGAATTATTGATACTGGACATTTCAAATCGTACTAAGAGACGTGAACATCTTTGGTTTTTAAATAATGTTGCACGTTGAACTGTTGTGTATGAAGAGTTAGAAACGAGAGAAAGTTTACTGAATGCAATAAAAGATTATGTCAATCTCACTCTTTTCGTTTATTTTATCTTAATAAACAAACAGATGAAGTGATGAGGAATTTCCTGTAATATTCAATGGTAATAGTTCTAATTGAAAATAAGTGATGCCGCCGCGATGTCTACAAGCTTTGTGCGAATGGTAAATACTAAATAAATCTTTCAACGTTTATTGAAAGTTTTATCATGAAATTTCATTTTTAAATAATGTGATGGTGAATTTTTTTTAGCTGCAATCGCTTCAGGGTACGAACAAACTATTAAATGGGTATATTATATCGTTAATTATATTATATAACGGGTATATTATATCGTTATATAAAAAATAAAAATTAAAAAAAAAAACATTTTAAATAAATTAAAAACTATTTAATCGTATAAAACAGAAATATGAACTTGACATCTTTTGAACAAATGAAAAAAATTGTTTCAAATTTTAAAGAGGAAAACCAATAAATATGTGGAATGATCAAATTCAACCAATAATTTTATATTGTATGGTTATCCAAATAAATTACATACCTTAATTTGTTGCAACAGAGAGGGAAAACCACAAATTTAGTTCTAAATAACTCCCCAGGGAGGAAATCCAGCCTGCCTACAAACATTTGGACATACTCAAAACATTGTTGAAATTACATACCCGCTTAATATTATTTAAATGTACCTATGTGATAGTTGCAAATGACTCCTATTATTCCTCTTATAAACCTTTATAATAATAAATAATCGAATACGAAAGTTTAAACACTTGCGAACATTTGTTTTTAAGACGATGGAATTTCATACATGGTTAAAAACGTAGCGCCATTATTTTAACTCAGTGTCCAGGCGGATGAAGAATACAATTCTGTTTGTGCAACAGAACCAGAATCCTAGATGGGAGTTTTTGACCCAATGGCTACTCTCAGGTAAAAATCCTGAAAAAGGAAATCGAGGGGAGATAAGTCCGCCTCGTAGTGTAGAGATTGGCGCATTCGCCTACCGTTCTTGAGGTCTCGGGTTCGATTACCGGGAAAATTAACATGAACTATTGGGTTAAAAAGCTGTTTTACTCGATAATATTTTAATGTTTATGGGCTGACACCTGCATCTGAAGCGCAAGATTGATCATCTTACCTACTAAAAGAAAATCAATATACGTTGCATTTGCAGTACCAATGTGCCACAGGGAGTGGGTATGGTTATGATAATGATGATTTTAAAAAATCCAGTGTACAGTTAATATTATTATTAAATTTTTCCTAAGTATACTTTTCTCTCTTTACTCTTTAAGAGAAACACTTTAATTAAGATAAAACATTAGTTCATTGAAAATAGAAAATCACACTAATTTATTTTAAAATAAGTTGAATATTACTTATTATTGCTGTCTTTTCATGAATTCAAAAGCAAAATTCACCTTTTTAAATGATTTTGCGAAAACATTTTGTATAAGTACGATTTGAAATACGTCTAAATTGTATGTAAATACTTGTATTGGACAAAGTGCAAATACGAGATTAGTGTCAAAATCGTCAAAAAATCACAATCGGTAAAGGTCACGCGATCTCTGAAAACTAACAAGTTCATGTATAATTTAATTTGTCACTGTTCTCAAGAGATTGCGTACATTTTTATCCTTCATTTCATTTTACAATTAAAATAATTTATCATTATGTAAATAGTATCTTAGCTATTATAGCGTGCTTGTAACTGTGCATACCAACATCTTTTCAGTTGTCAATCAAATAGGCAATGATTTGTGAATAATGAATTTTCTTTTAGGTTCATTTATCGCAGCAAGTAAAAGATTTAAAAACATTTTGTATTTAACTAATGGCAAAGACGTTAAAATACATTGATTACACCAATAGGTATAAATAAATAGACACATTATTAGCGCGAGGAATGTGGCATTTCAATTCGTGGGTAATTGCCTACCGTGCTTTCATTATTTAACGGACTTTCATCATGATCAGATGTGATGCTACGTAGAAATATGCAGGCGCGTGTGATTAAAAAATGCGTTATTTATTTACTATGGAAATCATAGTCTTTAAAAAAAAATCAAAGTACATGAAAACCATTTAAAAAAGTACGACCAATTATAAATTTCACATTAATTTATTATGAATACAGAAGGAGAGGGAAAAAATCCATACTAAAAAAAAGAAATAAAAATTACATAAAAGGGAGAAGAAATGGTATAGTTCCAACTCTACCTTCCTCCCCTTTCTCTCTGCTTCCATGAACAAATTTATTTATTACTAAAAAAATTCACAGCCAACAATATCTCATTAGATACAGGTAGTAGATGTTTGTAAAAGTTAAAAGTTGAGCAGGAGATAAATTTAAAATATCAGATCTGGTAAAACCATAGTATTTACAGTGTAATATGTCGATGTCTATCACTGCAAATGTGAAAAACAAAATATAATTCATAAATATAATCCAATTTATGGAATAAGTAGATATTTTAAGCGCATTTTAAAAAACGACAGTGGCCGACTAGTGGCGCATCTACATAATATGTTAACGAGTTACACTAAAATAATATGAACTATGGAAATATGCGTCTCTTTCTTATATGAATAATTGCATGTGTATCGTATTTATATGCTATATAAATATATATATTCAAATTGTTGAGAGGAACGCAATATTTGCTATATTTTAGATGGGTATATGTATTTATTTTATTTTTATTTATTTATTATACGGCACAAGTGCCTTTTACAATATAAAATATACAAAATAATGAGTTAGTTAGATATACAAAAATTTAAAAACAATATTAAAACATGGGTATAAAACGAAAAATAAAAATAACAAGATACATGTATAGATGTCAGCATACAAAAAATATAAAATGAATAAACACCAGATCATCAGCATAAGTACCTTTTGCAAATATATTAATATATAATTATATAATATATTATACGTAAGTGGATTACACGTGAGGACTCTAGACGCAAGTTTAATGCAAATCTATGCAATGCAAGGTATTTTTTGAAATAGCCTCAACTTGTTATAATTATTTTGTTATATTGCCCATTCAAAGAAATTTAACATTTAATAATTTAATAATTTTTGTACAAACTTCAAAACTGTAACATCGAAAAATTGAAAAAAAAACAATGTCATAGGACATGTTCATGTCCTCGGTATAGACAAATAATAATAAATAATTTATAAATTATAAGAGAATGATGCATCTGTAAAATGTTATTTCATATTAACTTATTAAATAAAATACAATTAGTAAAATGTTTTCAGGTAATATTACTAAAAGTTATTGACCTCGATGGAAAGTGCACGTCATTCATTTGTTTTCTTTTCATTTTATTATGTTATTTGCGTAAAATATAAAGCATTACTCGATACTCGGACAAACACAATTATGATATGAAATATGCACATTTGCACTATGTTTACTGTAATTTTTACAGTTACAATATTTTAAGGCCTTGTTTTCTCAGAATGATATTCTCAATATTTTAATACTTATAAGAACAAAGTGAAAATAAAAAATAAAAAAACAAAATACAAGTATTTTAATTTTTAAACCAACCATAAAAGATCTGTATGGATAAATGTATAGGTGAGTTTTTTTCTAACATCAAAGATTAAGCCAATATCTGATTTGGACACAGTGAAATTGTCTTGATTTTTATTTTATTAAACATTAATTATTATTTTAAAACGAATTTGAATGCGATTCGTTTAAGCTTATTTTTATCTGTTTTTTTTTCTTGCTTTTTAATCAGTAAGTTTGGAGAATTCGGTGATGCGTTTTACGTTAAGTGTTATTTTTTAATCGTGCGATATTGAAACATTATTAAAATTATTAATATTATAATTTAAAAAATATAACAAAATAATTATGCACATTTTTTTTACATTTCGTATTATTTGAAGGTATCATATCATCATATTAATCGATCCGGAATATTAATTTTAGAGAAAGGTGAACAATAATTTTTAGTTTACATAAAATCTATCAAATGTGAAATAAATAAAGCCGGAAGCTTTGTTTACAAAATGTCTGATTTTGGGACACCTGTTCAATAATAAAATTTTTAAACAGGTTTGGACATTATCAAAATGTTTTTCTCGCATTAGGTTAACCAACTTAACATTTTAAATGTTAAATTTTCACTTTTTCTTCACATTTAGATGGAAATAGTGGAGTGTAACAAACGACACGTTATTCACATTCTTGCTCAACAGTTATCATGGGTCATGTTGTCACCTTTCTGTCACTTATTCCCGAAATTCTTTCCTCCAACCTTGGATTTGTTGTCACATTGTCAATGTTGACAATTGCGTCAGATTTTGTTTGTTGAGTTTTGCAAACCGAGACCCATTTTTAAACTTGTATAGGTTCTATTTGGATGTTCGCTGACAATTCTTTATAAGAATAGTGACTCTAAACATGATCATATATATGTAGCTTGGATCTACTCGTAGAAGAGCCAATGTCAGATTTCATATTTTTCTAGCAACAATTTTGTAAGGGTCGATGTTAATTATTTATTTATTTATTTATTTATACATCAACGGTTCAAAGAACCTTTTACAAAAAAATAACAATTTACAGAAATAATCACAGCAGTGCACAATGATCATGAAGTACATAGCAAGAAATATTAGAATAATTAAAACTAAACAATTTAGCAAACACATAATACAAAAAGTTAAAAAGAAACATAACATTTCTTAATAAAAAAAAGCAATAACTATGAGAAAATCTTATATACTAAATATAAATATAACACAGTAAAGTTGAGAATAACTAGATAATAATAATAAATAAATTAATACAACATAAGTACTTAAAAAAATAAATGTTTTTTGAGTAATAAAACAAAAATAAAAAATAAAAATAGTGAAATTACTAAATAATAATACCTCTATTTAGTGAAATCATCCATTTGGCAATAAATCCACCAATGTACAATTTAAAATTATGTCTAACATGTTAAAAAATAAATAAAAAATCACATATTCCAGGAAACAAAGTAAAATTTAATAATATATTTAAAAATAAATCCATTATTTTTCTAAAAAATAACAAGTGAGAATTCGTTTTAATTCATGAACAGAATTTGTATTGAAGATATCGAATATTTGTTCTAATTCATTTCCATACCTATGTATCCTGGGTATAGGAGAGTACATTTCAAAGTTGGTCCGCGAATTGTTGCAAAAAAATAATTCCTTACTTCTAGTGCACCTACCAAGTATTCGCATTTGAATTAGTTCAAGCAGAGCAGGGCTGTCAATTATCGATTTCATTATTTTAAAAAAGAATAATAAATCGGCAATAACTCTACGATCAGATAATTCAAGTAATCTCTTTTCATTTCTAAGGAAATCATAATTTAAGGATTCTACAGGTATTTTCAATTTATAATTTATAAACGCAAGAATTTATTATAAAACAAGTGTGTTTAAAAAAAAACATTTAAATTGAATACACACAATACATAATTTTATTATGGCGCAATTATATTTTTTGTGTTGTAATGTTGTAACAGTTCATTATGAAGTCGCAAAATGGCAAAATCACTCTCCTGTAATATTACAATTTACGACATTGGTTCTTATAGACCCAAGCCACATATTTTTCGACTAGAGCAAATTGAGTAGGTACCAAAACCAATTCTGCGCATCAAAAATTAATCGAATATCTAAAAAAGGATGTTTATTGTTTGCTTTGCTAACAATATTAATCTTGTTATATCTATTTACACTAAAATGCAATGTTAGTATGTGTGTCCTCGATATACTGAATAACTAGAGTACCGATGTACGTGCGGTTTTCCGCGAAATGATGAGCTTTGCCAAAGGCATATTTATAGCTTTTAAAATCGTCAACCTGTTAAGTTGAAAAAAAAATAGAAGCGTAAATGTTTTATTCATCGTTTATCAACGAGAATGCAGATACAAAAATAGGAAGAATGTTGCTTTTTGTGTTTAAAAAAAGTTTGTTTTTGAATGTTTACAAAAAAATTAGGTTTTTACGGATTCCCGTCAGATTATTTCCTTAAATTCCTTATAATTTCTACCCATTAAAAAAAATAGGATTTTCAGTATTCGTAAAATAATATTAACTGACATTCAATACATTTTCGAAAATCACATTCCTAAATAGAGTTACCCCTCTTGGTAGAAAAGCAGAGTTTGACATTTGCAAACAGAATTAAATATTTAAAAAACCGGCTGGTGGTTAAAGAACAACGAAATACGCGTTGGCTATGACTGAGTGTTTAGGCATGAGTTAAGTGTCATAATTTTAGAGGGCTCACGGTGCTTCTATGTGTACTAATATGTCAATGGTTTTATTTGAGAAAACCAAACCTATTTTTTTGGTTACGTAAAAGCATTACGAAGCAAACTTTGTAAGTATACTTAATAATGTTTTGACAGGAAACGCGGTCTGACTTTTTTTCATACAAACATATTCACGTATTTTCACCCTAGATTATGGCACCATAAATATTTACTATCCGCATGTCTCAATAGTTTTGCTTTATTGATGAATAGTTTTTTATGGGAACTAGAACCGTCCAAAAACCCATAAAAACGTCCTGTGTTATCTGCGGTCTTTGGGCGCACGGCAGACAAATATTTTTTTTTTCAATAACACAAAACGCACCGATACAGAATATTTTATTCTGGTACTCTGTTTTTAAAAAAATCGGTTCAGTTTTGAGGTGCGGAAAATGGGACAACGAAACGTCGATTTCGTCTATTTTAGTTAAGCATAAAATGTACGATATGAAGTTGTCTTTTTCGCATAGCATCGGGGAGACATCTTAAGACAGTGACAGGAAATCAATGTTCAAATACCTATTTATCAAAATTCCCTGTCACCGCATATCCTCCTAATTTATGTAATCCGAAACAAAAACATAATAATGCATATGTACTATGTACATATCTAATTTTAACTAAATACAATAATTGATATCAAACTTTCGATTGTGTTCATTTAATATATATATACGAGTATGTACTTAAATCCAACAATAGCAAAACATTGCCGGGTTTAGCTCGTATCTAATAAATAATATACGTGTCATCACACTAAATTGACCAACTTAGCATAATCAATAATTATTACAGTAAGTGAAAGTTATTTATCGAAAGGGCAAAGTTGCTGGTTACTCTGTATAAGATTTTAGGGGTCCCACTACAATGCGATATTATAGTAACCCTTAAGATTTTGATTGAATTGAATTGTTTAGTTCTTTCATACTCTAGAAAAATAATGATTTTTAAAGAACGCTGGTTATCAAACTAAAAATGAATCGTCAAAATTCATGGAAAATGTAATATAATATTTCCATATATATTTGTTCAATTAAATAACTTAAATCAAATTCTCGTAAATTCATAATCATCTCGTAAATTCTAATCACGATTTTCATAAGGATACAGAAGTTAAAATTTTACATTCAAATACTTAAAAAGTACTTCAATTAAATTACATGGAGGTGTTTCACAATTATAAAGCTTTGAAAAATAATATTCCACTGATAAATAATCAAATAACTTTTTAATATAGCCCACCTTTTTATTTAAAAATGAACCAATCGTGCAACTTTCAATCTTTTAGCCGCTCTCTTTTCCAAACCCCAACTTCCACCCGTTCGCCAACATACCACTAAACATTATTAACCTAATTTAAGTGCATGTTCGAACATGATAGTGTTTGCATCCCCTTTAACTCTGCATGTAATCTATATATTTTTTCGTAAATACTTTGTTTACTACGATGATGGTAAAGGTGGAAGTATATTTCAGTATTTGCATGTTGGTGGTCTCAGTGTCCTGACGAAGATACGGGTACGTCTCGAAACCGGTAGACATAAAATGTCGGTAAGTGGTTGTGTACTAATATTTACTAACATTAGGGTTAAAAATATTAATTACTGGGGGTGACGATGCGCAACTGATATATACGCAATATTATAAGCTATATGTATAAGAGAGCCCTAACGATAGTACTAAAACAAAGATATTTTGTTTTAGCCTCTTAAGTAGGTACTATATTTAATGAGCTTTTAATGGTGTGGGCTTTAAATAGTCTACAGTACTTCGCAGAATAACCCGTGTGTAAATACCTACAGTCCTGCTTGTAAGACATAACAATGTTTTATTATTTTCATTAACGTTGATTAAACCAATTAATTTGAATATTGTCTGTTTCCAGGACTAACATTTCAGGACTTTTACTTTAGTACTAACTCAATAATGTACGAGTAATTTATTAGTCTTTAAAATGCAAAAACTCGCATTTACGTAAATAATATTATTAATTTTATAATTCCTCGTGGTTATTTTTTACTTTCTAAAATTATATTTTCACCGCTAAAAAATCATTTAAATATGTTTTAACGGCATAATGAAATTTTAGCGTGATCAAGCGGGACTTAATAGATTCATAAATCAGTAGGTTAATTCATAAAATGTTTGAGCAAGTTCTCTATCGGCTCTTCTATTTTATAGGTCGTGTTTTATCTACGAAAACCTGTTGTTAAATTGATCATTAATACCGACAGTAAGGAACCGCTATCATCACAAAAACCTTGAACGATAAATCAGTCTGCTCCCAGATCGCTGACAGTTTCACAAGTTAGATAATAGCTGAATGAATAACAGTAGTTGTGACTTGTGACAGTAACCTATAAACTGGAATTACCTTAAAACATGTGGGGAATTTAATGATGTAGTGATGCACAGATCCCCAATATTCGTCCCCAATGTTAGTTACCTGCATAAGATAATAAGTTTAGAATGAAAGTGTGTTATTACTGAGGAGGTCATATTATACAGCGTAAATTATTATTTTAAAAATACGATAAAAAACATTTGTAAGAAGAGTATTAATATTATTAATATTTAATCTCCTATAAAACCTATAAATCTTAACTCTCCTCCATCCCCTCTACTTTTTTTTTTAAATTCTCAAACAACAGAATATTTTCATAATTTAATCAGTGCATGTGCTTATTAAAATGCTTGTCGTGATGGTTTTATATTTTAGTGCAACAACTATGGTGAAGGTGTATAGGGTAGTATCGAGAGGTAGTATCATACATGATAAATATAGTGCAGGCAATTGAAAAAATAAACCAAAGTAGGGAACAAAATGCCGAACACTCCTCTAGTGGAACGGAAGGCCTGTTGACTACTGCCAACAGGCCGGCTCTCTTGAAGAGCTTTAAGTGGTTTCCTCTCCACATGAGCAAATTTATTTATTTATTTATTAACGGACATTGTCCATGTATACAATTTATAGGGTTAAAATATTACAATAAAATAATAGTTTAAAACATAAAAAAAAAGAAGCATTGACAAACATATGGGACATCGAGACAAGATCTGGACTATTTATTTAGTACTCGTTTAAATCGTTGTAAACTTAAACCAAAAAAGGCCAGATCTTGTCTTGAGTTAACAATACGACAAAGACGGGTCATTGGAGAATTAAGGCCATAGTTTGTTCTATGCTGATCGATGAACTGTACTTCATTGTTCCTCAATCTACGAGTCGGAATATTGAATTTTACTTGTCCTAGTAATGATGGAACATCGATTATACCATTTAGTATGCCGAACATATATATGGAGTCAATATTAGTTCTACGTTTTTGCAAATGCTGAGAAGTTCCTGACTAGCCCATATTAATATATCCCTCCTGATTCCAATAGTTTACATTTGAAGATATTTAATTGCAGAAAAAATCACTTTTTGAAATATAAACCTTGCATATTATAAGCAAGGTAAATAATAAAGCAACTCCCATAAAAAAAGGTGTATAGTGGGTTTTGCATATTGGTTTAATTGGTGTCCTGACGAAGAGACGGGTACGTCTCGAAACCGGTAGACATAGAAAAGTCAGTAAGTGGTTATATACAAATATTTAATAAAATTTATTTATGAAAAGTATTAAACTCACACTTGTACACCAAATTTTTAAAAAAAATAATAAACATAACCGAATGTCACAAATATGTCATGCTACATAGTTCTTACAAAAATGTCACAAATTGTGAAAACAAAGTGAAAGATAAGTAGGAAGGTGTTAAATTTTTAAAAGAAAATGCTACCCGAAATGGTAATTACCTTATCCTCACTTAAAGGTGCACGAAAAAATGGCGGAGCAATATGTTATGTTGACATTACATTATATAGGATTGCGAAAACAGCGCTTGAATCTAAATTTGACTCGGCAAAGCCTTACTAAATATCTCTTTCTATTATTTTTCAAGTTATGGAAACATATCATTAGTCATTACACTATTGCAACATGACGTATGTATCCACTTTGTAACGTAACTTTCCCATTTAACGAAATAATTGTAAGTACAAATAAATGCTTCATATTATGTGTACGTAACACCACACAATTTGTTCTAAATACGGTTAAATCAACAAAGCAGAAATGGAGAAATTCCAAATTTTTCCCTTATTTGTTCTTATGAGAATGGGGCCTGGCTTTTAGGGCGTAAATCATATAATATTTACCCCGTTTGCCTAAATAAAAATTTATCTTTGGCAGAATATGAGTAAGCTAATGTAATTATCACATTTTCCATTTTTCGCATTTTTTATTTTAAAACGAGACACCAAATTAAGCCTTTTTATTATTCGTATTATTATTTTTAAATGATTCTTTGCGAGTCCGCAAAGTGGTCAACTAGTTATCAATTCGTTTGCCTACCATGCAAGGGGACTTGAATTCGATTCCCGACAACGTTGACAAAAAATATTTGTTTAAAAATTTGTTTGAAATATAACATGTGAAAAACTGATCACTTTAAATTCGAAATACGCTTAGATTTTTATACCAATAGCCAACCTACTCACATTATAAGGGGATAATGATTGTTTTTTTTTAATATTAAAAAAAATTCTCACTTTGTGGTATTTATATTTGTTTTTAAATTTGTATAAACCACTTGTTTTTTCAATTCGCAGTTATACGTTGATTGGTTTCGAATGTAAGTTTTGACGACGAGGTAGAAACCCCGAAACCGGTAAACGTATGAATTGATATTACAATGGTTTATTCAAATTAAAAAATATAATATATTGTTTTTATTTATAGGAAAAAAACATTTAAATTCAATTTCGCGTGGCACCACACTGCCTCGTTTTATTACTTTTTAATAAACCAATACAATTCGCAAAATAAAGGGCTTATATTTGTTATAAATAATGCTTGGTGTCAAAGAGTTAAACATAATATTTATACTATGCAGACGAAAGTGAACGCTTCGAAAGAAGTATTATTTAATTCGTAGAGAAAGTATCATTACCAGTCATTATGATTTGAATCTGACAAAATCCTCTCTCTGCAATCTTCTATCGGAAGTTGATTGAACTTGGCTGACGAGACTATACCTGGACCGCGATTATGAACGCTATCTTCATCGGTACATATCGAGACGGTATAAACTAACATCGATATTTATGTAAGAAAATGTGTATATTTGTATGAAAATTTATTAAAAGAATCATTGCCGATAACCTGAAATTGAACACTTAAAAAAAAATTGTAAACATATTCCATTTTTCATACAGTAAACTTAATCTTACTTTGTAGATAAAATTGAAGATAAATTTTAACTTCCCACCATAATGTGGACCCTGAACATATTCAATAGGACTTGAGTTTTTCAAGGTTATTTCATTTAACGGCACCATAACAAAATTCTGATTATTTTTTATACTTCTTCCTCAGAATCCGACGTGTCATTTAGCCATTTTATGAACAAGATTTTGTCGAAATTCCTGAAATAATTATATTCAAATATATTTATTGAAATATACTTCCTTAAAATTTTTGACGACATTTTAGGTTTTATACGATTTTGTAAGTGTTAGGTTTTAGTTTTTCTCCGAATTGAGATATTATTTGCTGAAATATTTACATACAGCTTAAAGAATAATGATTAAATATTTGCACATTAACAATAGCGGAAAAATGGTCAATTTAATAAATACCTGAATACTTTTTTTTCAACCGACCATTTTACAAGGCACGTTCTGTTTTTGTTATTTAATTAATGTAAATCTGTTGTACCTAATATAATTTAAACTGTATTTAAAACATTGTAATTTATTATAGAAAAAGATGAGCCATCAAAAAATGTGGAATAACCTGTGATCAGTTTCAAGAGCAGTAAATGAATTTTCCACAATAATTAATTAATTACATTTGCACAGTTTAATAAAAAAATATTAGATTGTTATCGGGTTGTGGTCCCGTGGCTAGTGTCACCGACTTGTGGATAAGAGTTTCGAGGTTCGAACTCCACTCTACCTCAACTTGATTCCCATAAGAATAGTAAGAAAAGTATATAAGAAAATAGTAAGTTATTTATTTTCTGCGCATTTGTCGATCTGTGTAAAGCGTTTGATAGAGTTGACAGGAAAAAAATATGGAAGGAGTTATCGGAGTATGGACTGCGCGAAAATCTGACACGGGATATTGCTTCTTTGTATAAAGACAGCACCGCACGTGTTAGGTAATTTGATCATACACATCGTGGTTTGACATTCATAAAGGAGGCACACAGTCACATGTATGATATCACCATGGATGTTTAAAGTATATATCAATAACTGAATGAAAGGACAAAAAGGCTCAAGAATAGGAGCAAAAATGGGTGATTTAACTGTAAATAATTTTTGTATTCTGATGATGCCGGGTTTCTTGCTAACAACAAAGAGGAACTGCAATTTTTGGCAACAAAAGTCTACGATATATGCAAGCAAAGCGATTTGCTGATGAGTGTCGATAAATCGAATGTGATGGTTTTTGAAAGAAATTAAAGTACGACTAAATTTGAAATCACTGTGAATGGGGTTACACTAACAAAGGTAGAGGAATTTGTGTATCTGAGAAGTATACTTACAAGGGATGAAATGACTAAGAAATATATTGAAAGGAGGGTGAGTGGCGGGAACAGAGTGAACGGCGCACTTAAATTCGCCTTGGAAAATAAATGTTTGCTGCAAGAGGCAAAATTAGCAGTTTACGATGTAGTCCTGGTCCCGACTCTGATGTATGAGGGTGAAATATGAACTTAGGAAAACAAGGATGAAAGTAGGCTGAATGCTGTCTAAATGCGATCTCTTAGGCGAATGTGTAATACAACTATATAAGATAGATGCACAAATGTTGAGATGCGTACATTATGTAAGACTGAGATAAGCACTATCGACAAAATCAAGAAAGAATCTCCGCGTTGGTTTGGACATGTAGAGAGAATGGACAGCGAAAGAACGGCTAAAAATATTTACAATGCGAATGATGATGGACGCAGAAATAGATGAAAACAAAGAAAGACATGGCATTACCAAATCCAACAAATACTTGAAGATGGACACGTCAAAAGTCGGAATAATCAGCGCGTGAGCATGATAAGATGTATAAATGTAGAGGAAGGGAGATCTGTATGCAAAGATAGAGCGATGTGGCGTTTTACCCTCTCTGCTTACCCTTGCTGGGAAACGACGTGATGGTTTGTTTGTTTTGAAAATGGCCTAAAATATAAATATTTGGGTAAATCATTTAAACGTTATTTCTCTTATTAAAAAAAAATAAAATTGTACACATCAATTAAACATAACATGTTACTAATAATGATCGTTAGGGGGTAAAAGCGTTAATTGGTTGAATAAACAAGTGGAAGTTTACTAAATTTATAACACGTACGATATCATTTCATAAAAAATTGACTATGAGTAATAAAAGAAATTAACACAAAATAGAACATTTAAGATTAACTGTTCCAACTTTATGGGACCTTTCTCCCGTGCTGAGCTAGGAGATGATCACCGGAGTGGATCCCTACCAAATTGAAGAGCAGTATTATTGTGCATTGTTATTATATTTATCGTTTTAGCTATTGAAAAAAGTATTTTAAGCAGACTGTCACGCATATACATTCTATAATATCAGATCACAGAAGATAACATAGGCCAAGGTTGTCGTCACAAGAGAAAATTATGTCTCGTAGGAGTATGATTTACTTGTACCTTTATGAATGTGTTCCTAGAGTTACTACGTCACTTATTACGAGTATACGGTAGCCACACCACATGACTTTTCCACATTTCATTCCGCTCTGTTTTTATTATTACCCAAATAAGCAACCCGATTAAAACAGATTTATTATTTCATAACTAGCCCGTGGAATCTATAAAAATTGTTTTTTTTTCGAATTCGTGTCTTGTGGTGTACTGGTTTCCAGTGACAATTTTTTAATAACATCGTGGAGTTTTTGTTTAATTTCAAAAGGCTTTCTTTTTCACAATACTGAATTTTCACGCATACTTGTTTCAGATAGACTGACCAAAGTACCTTAAAATTATTTATAAAATTAAGTTGTGCGGAGTTGGTGTTCCTGAACGAATAAAAAAATCACAGATACCAGTAAAAAAATGGAACTGTATAATAAACAGCAGATCCAAATACAATAAAAAATTTACGGCCTTTTAGGCCTACTGATTTGGTTTTCATCAAACTGATGCAAGAGACATAAAGAGAAAGGGAGATAATAAAATATATGTGTATATTTTTAAGGCTTGCTAACTTTAAAACACTGAAACAAATCTCAACAAAGTACTTACATAATAAAATACTTCCGACATGAGAAGTTAAATACAATAATACAATAAATGTTCAGTTATACCACCTTGTTTAATAACAAGTTCAATTATGTGTTATCAGGTAAATAGTCAAGAATGCCATACATTAAATGAATAGTACATAATTATTTTTGCAGTGGGTTGAAAATATTAACGATAAAAATGCATATGATTTCAAAATCATATGCATCATATGCAAAATCAGTTCTCAAGAACTGTTTTAATCAAATATGGTCACCGTAGTAATGGGTCACGTTTCAAGAAATTTGGTAACTATGTCAGATGAAGAGATAGCATAGTTTTTTTTACTTGATGTCTTGACGATCCAAAACTTGTTAAGTGCAAACACACCTTGATGTCGACAAAATACTCCGTTTACGAAATTCATTTATTGAATAGATACTAATTAATATTTTTTTTATATTATTAATATATAGACTTTCCATAAAACGTAGTTTTGAAAAGTTTGTTTTTATTTAGTCGGCATTGTGTTATTTGGTAATAAGAACGATGCTTTAAAAATATTTGTTAATTATTTTCAGGTTGGCAGTAATTATTGTAAAGGTATTAAAAAAAAAAAAACAATTGCCCTCTAACCTTCTGTTTTAAAAGCTTGTCAGCCGGCGGGAAAGAGAAGACATGAAAGGAAGTTATTAAAAATACACAACACTCAGACCAACTGAGAAAAAATATTTCTTAGATTTCCTTTCTTGCAACTGGCGGGAATCGAATCCGCGACGCCGACGCTCGTTTCGCAGTTGGCCGTCCAACCAAGTTCACTACGTCGCTTTATCATATGTTTCAATTTTTGAGATATTTAAAGTAAATAAGGAAACGTTTGCGATATGGTTTTTTATGTAAAAAAAATAAAAAAGACGTTTTTTAAACGAAACTGTAAAATATGAATAACGATGGAATTATTAAAATTCGCAGAAAATTGCTAGTTGGCGACCTTGCATTAAGTACAAAAGTCACATTTTTTAGACTATTACTAAAAATAAAATATATAAAGAAAATGTTCACACTCCTACGGTTATGCTTGCTTTAATCTAGTATTTATTCATTAATATTATTTTGATTATATTCATATATGTGCCGAAAAAAATATTTATAAGGATTTGATGAACACAAATCTATAGTAATCCAGAGAAGGTCATACAAAGATATAAATGTAAAATAAACTTGGAAAAAATGACAATAAATTATTATTGGTTAAATAATGGCTAGCCTCTTTTATTATACGAGCTTGTTATAATTACTGCAAAATGATAACCTTTAGATGGGATATCGTTATTGTTATTGCATTGCCTATTCATACTAAACAATTGACAACTTCCAGAAGCTTTGCGCAAAGTAATTGCAATAATTTATCTCCTCTAGCAATTTATGTAGGTTCAAAATATTAAACACCTTTTGTGGTACTTAAAGCTAATCAACATGCATATAAATAGTTATCAAAGTATCAATAATTAAATTCCTAGGTTTAGTAATATGTACTTATTTTTTTATGTCGAATGCTTTTTAAAGGTGGCTGTTTCCTACCTATATCGCATAGAATTTTATTGGTAAAAGTGGCACGGTTTGTTACAGTTGATCGACCCTTTAAGTAACCAAATTACGCCATCACGCCATTTCCCCCTAGGGGTAAGCAGAGAGAATGGGCCGCCATACACGTCTATCCTGTCATACATTCCTAGTTTCTTCCACATTCACATATCTTGTCATACATGCCCTTCGGTTCTGTCTGCTTTTCACATGACCAGACTTAAGATTTTGGTTTATCTGATCATGCCACGTCTTCCTTGGTCGTCCTCGTCTCACGTTACCGTTCATTTTCGCCTTATCCACTTGTTTTACCATTCTTTCGTCATCTATTCGTTTTCCAATACCAAACCATCTCAAAGACCCTTTCTTAATCTTATCAATTATACCTGACTCAGATTTATACTCTCGCCTGATTTCATCATTCGTATCCCTGTCATATATTGATTTCCCACACATTGGTCTAAGAGAGTCGAGTTGCTAAAATACCTCTTGTTATTGAGGGATAAATTATTATTTTAAAAACTTTACCAAAGATATACGTGATATAATGATATTCGTTTTTTTTCTTACGCCGCGAAAACATATCGAAAATATTATATTTATAGGATACCAGTGAGTCAGCACCGGTATACGGGGTGAATTCCACCGCATCCAGGGCCTTGGGGCGTATTCAGTTACGAAGTACCTAATTGTAATAGATCATGTAAAATATGAAGCGGAAGGTTTTATCATACCTTCTTTGTTGATGTCCCAGAGCACGACGCGGCAGCCCAGGCGCGCCAGGCGGATGCCCAGCAGGCGGCCCACACCCGAGCCGGCGCCGGTCACCACCGCCACCTGCCCGCGCAGGTCCTTGCGAGCGCGCAGGCCCAGCGCGTCCAGCGCGCTGCACACCGCCAGCTCGCCCAGCTGCCAGACCAGCAGCGCCAGAAACACGCCCACGTCGCGCAGCACGTTCAGCGCGCGCCCCGCCCTCCCCTGGTCGCACGTCTCCGCCTCCATGTAGTTCGTCATCTAAGAAAAACTAATTGATTATGATTCTGGTTCATTCCACACAGACCTCGGCAGAGGGATGGCAAAAGGGCATATCTGTCATTTTCTAAACTGCACAGGGCAAGAAAATAGTTCCTTCCGTCACAAAGCTCTTAGATTGAAAATAACAGACAAATTTTAATATGGCAATTTCGAAAGAAACTGTAGAGAGATATATCATTTTGCCACCACACTACCTAATTGTATTATTATTTTAGTATTTTTTTTCAATTCAAGAAATCTTTGCGTTCTTATGATTTACCCAAATATTTCTATTCTAAAATGGAAATCAAGTTGTGGTAGAGTGGAGTGCGATCCTCGGATCTTTGATCCATGAGTCCACGACACTAGCCACGGGACCACAACCCGATTCAATTATTCATCCGCCTAGACACGTACTCATTTACAGTTGTGTTTTAAAGTTAAGATTTTGTTCGAAGTTTCTGTTCATCGATCAATTAAAAATTATTTTTAATGTTAAGATCTCTGTTAAGAACTAATTATTATATTGTTGTTAGACGACATAGGACTGTTTTACAAAACTCATAAAAAGACATAAAAAAAACTATGTTGACTAAATGGACAAACACAAAATTATTTACGCTTAGTGAAAAAAAGTAATATTAAATATCGAAAAAAAAAATGATACTAACATAAATGATGTATGACAATTGAAATGGACAATTCATATCAATAATTTAATTAGCAAAATCGCAATATTATCATTCTTTAAGTCTTTTTTTAAAATTATTTTTTTTTCCAAATACGGACAAAAAGTAATGTATCAAGCCTATATAAAATCTAAAATATTACATGTTATGTGCAATAACTATAGGGAACAGGAAACTTAAATAACATAAACAGACTACAATGACAGCAAAATAAAATATCGAAGTTAGTACTCGTATATAACCTCCCTTATCTAACACCAACTAAAGAGCTTGTAAAAAAACTGAACAATTAAATGTTCCTGAACTTTTTAAACTAGAATATTTAAAATTTATTAAAAAATTGGCCACTGATGTCATTGTATGCAAAGAACTAAAACATGAATAAAATAATCAATTAACACGGACACAATACGAGAATATCAGAACAATATCACATACAACATTCAGAAACGAGGCAAAGACAATCGAGACTAATGAACCAGGGACTGAAATAATACAATAAACTACCAGACAAACTAAACAATAGACTCAGAGAACCTTTTCAAAAGATGTTAAAAATACTATCATCAACAACAGGGTATAAATTAAAAACCAAAAGATATTTTGTTAAATTAATGTAATAATCCGTAAGGGTTTATAAATTGATTTCTAATAAAATATATGTATATAGTATGTACGAGAAACACACGGGGAACGTTCTCAAAGTTCTCTTTTCCTACCAGACTCTAAAGAGTTAGCATCGAGCCAGGCCTCTGACTTGCAGCCGACAGCAGACAATCTCTTTATTGTAGAGGAGGCCCATTACCGAAACACAGGATTATTTGGTTACCATTTTGAATATTGAGAGAGAAACTTCAGTCCCCTGCTCTAACACGCAGCTTAATAAATAAATAAATTATTCGCCTTATTAATGTCACACGGCGCGTGTGTTTGCATCATTAAAAAATAATTATTTTAATAAGTGTATTGTTATGATTTAATGTTACTTTGTCTTCTTTTATTGGCGATCTGATAAGAATATTTATCTTTAATTATAACGTCTTAATTCGTGTCAATAAACGAATACTGTTTTTGTCAAATCACCACGCGTATAGCTTATATGGATATTGTATTGGTAGAACTACATTGTTTTCGTGTTTTGTGTCGGGGCGCCTCTACCTTCCATAATCAAGAATATGAGATCGGTCAATGAAATATAAAATCTCACACGAATAAAACATCAACTTCGTTGAGCCTAAACTTAATAACATCAGTTCAGTGGTTTATTTTCATATTTTTTGAAAGATGTTGTTTTTTTTGTGTATAATGAAAGTTTCTTTTTGAATGTTTATAAACAACATTTGCTTTTTATGGATTCCAATCAGATTATTTTCTTAAATTCCTTTCTATAATTTCTTCCCATTTTTTTCTTTAAATCGGATGTTTGGTAATACTAAAATAACATTAAATTCAATACATTAAAAAAAATCGTATTTCTATATAAGTACACCACTCTGTTGGTGAGAAGACCGGAGTTTAACGTTTGCAAAAAGAATGGCATATTTGAAAAAATATTTATTTTATGTTTTGGAATTCAACCATAAACAAGTACCTAGGTACCTACTTAAATTCAATATTAACAATTTTAAGTTTTGGAATTTAATCACAAACAAGTACCTAGGTACCTACTTATAAATTGAAAGTCTTTTTCCAAGCTAATAGCAGGCAAGCTAACGTTCGGGCAGGACAACGTCTGTCGGGTCCGCTAGTACCGTATATATTTACAATACATTTTATTTGATGAATAATATTTAATGATTTGAAGATAATGTCGGTCAAACGTCCGCCACAGAGATTCGAGATTCAATTTTCATTAATTCTCTCATTAGATGAGCAAAGTAGGGTAAAAAAAATTACTACCCTGGCAACACTGACGAAATTTCCATTATGTTTTTTCGACAATCTGACAGATGGAAAAATATTAAAATTTTTAAGTAATGCATTTGTTGTATACACATACCTTAGCTAATTACACATGAAATGTGATTGCATCCTGTTTCTTAAAGATCTTAGCAGTATTGCTTTACTTTAAAAGGACACACCACGGCATAGTTAAATTCAAATCAGGAGTTGAGTACTGAGCGACGTCTACAAAGAAACTAATGGGTCAAAACGTAAACCTACTAATTTATGAGTAGTTGAGTAGCCTTCTGTTTGATGTGCGTATGCGGTTTCTGGACTATTTTTTAATCTATATCTGAGACTTTTTGGCAAATCATTAAACATTTTTAAACCTTTATAATAAAAGGTTGTTTTGAGTTCCCGTCAGTCTCACTTTAGGAAGCCTGAAATCACCTCCATTTCTCGTTTCATACTTGTGGAAATCCTTATTGCATTGAACACTTCTGGACATGTACCCAGGAAGCAGGAAGCAGTACGTTTATCAACATGTTGCTGTCTTAAGTGAGGAAATAATAGATATGTACATTTAAAAAGGAAGTTTTGTAAAATAAAACCTTGACCTGAACTAAACTGACAACGAAATAAGAAAATATGAATTACAAAAGAGTTAGAAAATGGACTAGAATGAGAATAACTATTTGAATAACAAAAACCTAGAGGATGACGCAGATGTGACGAGCTATGCGCGCAACAGAAAACTATTGACAACATGTTAAAAAATTAAAACGGTTTTATGTTTTTGTGTGTAACTGTGCTACGATCAATAAATAATGATATTATATATATAATAATGCGTCAACCTACAGAGAAGCCCTATCACTATGTTTCATAGAACGCAAGCGATGTTGGTTAGCAACAAATTGGCGGCCATTTTGTTTTATTTGACAACATACACATAACGATTCTATCGGATGCTTTTGTCGCTGTGCTTGACTTTTTTTGTAAATAACTTGGATATTTACGTTATAATAAATAAAAATCGACTATGGCTAATTGCAGTATGTTTGGTTACAATAGTAGAAGCGTCAACGGAGTTAAACGAGTCAGTTTTCACAGGTAATTGTTTAAGAACATTTTCCTATGATTTACATTGATTTTTGGCATTTATTGTCCCGACACGTGTATTATGTTGCTCAAAAACTTTCCTTCATATTTACTTCAAATACTATTTTTTCTCAATTTAGGAGATAAATTTGTAAATTAAAGTATGTTTACTGTTGATTACGGGTAATATGTCGGGGCCGCACTAAGCATCCATATAAAGTTTGAGTCTTTATCGACTAGAAATCGATTAAAATTTTACTCGAAAATAGTAACGTTAATCTTGAAATCGCATCCAAAATGACGTGTCTAAATTTCAGGCCGCTATGACTCGCCATTTCGGAGATGTGACGGACAAACAAACAAACTCAACACAGGACTTCGGTTCCATGGAGTTGGGATTCAGGTCTCAATAAATGTAACATTAGAATATTGTGAATAAAATGAATAAAAAAATAAACACACACGTGTATTTTCAGTTTTATAAAATAAATATAGGCGAATTATAGAATAATAAATTTAAATAACCGTGCAATAATAAATACACAGGCACATATTAAAAAGTATTTACAATGCAAATAAGTATCCATTTGGAAATTCTCGACCTGAGTACGGCCCATTGGTTTGCCGCGAAGTAATAGTCATAGAATGGTTTTCCTACGTTCGGGCTTCTCCATGGCTTGGCGCATTATTATACTGAGATTATAACACTGCTAGTTTCAGGTATCCTGAATTACCCGTCATCAGGTGTAAATATAAATTAAACTAAAATATATTCACAGATTAGTTCTTAGGTACTGATAGGGTCAGGTGGAAGGGGCAACGCAATGTGAGGTGGAGAGGGTGAGGTTTTTCTAATTATAGGGAATATTTATAGCAGGGGCCCGATTACAATGGAAAGTTAACATTTATCTTCAATTTTAACTACAAAGTAAATTTAAGTTTTCTGTATGAAAAGCAGAATATGCGCACAATTTTTTCTTATAAACACATTTAATTAAAGGTTACCGACGAAGATACTTTTAAATGTTCATGCAAATACACTCATTTTCGTACACAAATATTGGTTTTTCTTTATAAACAGTAGAAGATAACTCTGTGAACATCCCATGGTAATCGGGGCCCAGGTGTGAAGAATTTTGGAGTATAGTATCATTAATTAAAGTTTTCTCTGAATTATTTTTTTTTCATTATTATACATTTTATTTATGACAGAATGTCCAAGTTTCATTTTATGTGAATAAAAAAAAAGAATGGCTTGTATCAATAATATGGTTTGCAAATTCAGAAAAACTATTGCTCGAGAGTCCACGGTGCGGCGAAATTCTTTGACTCTAACTTTTGAATTTCTCGCAGTTAGGCCGGTATCTTTACTATTACGATCTCCATACATAATTTCATACACGCCACTTTTTTCTAAAAGTCCTATTTTCGATGTGGAGTTAACAAGTATTTTCCCAAAAATTGTGTTTTCTATAGAACGCGGGTTGGATATGGGGGATAAGAATTTACTAATATTTAAAGATATTAAACCAGTGAATACATTTTTTTCTATATTAATTTCAAATGCGATTTTGCATGTTGGTGTGTTTGTATTAATAATGATTTGTGATTTATCAGACGTTACTCAATCTGCCCCAAATCAACTTACTTAAAAACGCGTAAATTTGGGGCAAGCATATTATAATTATCTAAATCAAAGGTCGGCAAACCGCGGCTAGCGAGCCACATGCGGCTCTTTAGCCACTTGTGTGCGGCTCACAGAGCAAAAGTTTAACGTTTTGTTCTATTTATTTCGTCTAAGGGTCCTAAAGTTACTAAAGAAGACCCTCTAGGACTATTGCTATTGCAAATGCTTTCATTAAATGGGAGGAGATGCTGGAATATTATACTCGATAAAATTGTTCCGATTTCAACATAATATGGAGATAAAAGTATGACCGAAAGAAGAAAGGTTTTGTTTTTATTTTCAAGCCAAAAATGAATCATGCGATACTTATTTACCATTGCATTATTCATTAAGCAGCCCTTTGTACGAAGACATTTTTTCCAGAAGAAATTTTCAATGTTACGGATTTGGTGATAAAGCTCGTTAACACAATTATTGTCGCTTAAGCTCTTTATCATAGCCAATTTAATAAAGTTTTTCTTAAACTAAAAATACGGACATTTTGCTGCATAATAAGGTGTGTTGCCTTTGAAGAGGAAACAGTTTAAAACGAAAAGAAATGTGTCTTTGAGAGACACATTTCTCAAATCAAATCTTAATTGTTGTACTGCTGATCTTTGGCTCTTTTGACAAATGCTTTTGCCGACCACTGATCTATCTCAACGGAGGTCCTGTTTTACACATTATTGCTAGTAGTTTGCTGATATTCCAAAAATAAAAAAATAAAAACCATCCCAGTCTGAAGATGTTGCGATAGCAACATCTTCGAAATCGTTTATTGGTCTATTAAAATAAGTGGATTAAAGTGTCACCGTGTTACAAATTACAAAAAACTTCCACTAATAAATTTCACTAACCAATCAACAATCGATACAAGTTTCAGCTCTTAAAAGAGCTGTAAAAGAGGTGAATGTTACACAAATTGACAGATAAAAGAATTGAAGAAATATAGATGCCCAAACATTGGCAGATTGATGAATGTTACGCATAAATATTTTTAAAAATATATACGTTTTAAGCCCCGTAAATGCCTAAACTTACGCAATCTCTTCTCAAAAACGATTTCTAACGCCGGTAAAAGAGCTGATTTTTTATTTATAAACCTACGTTAATTTATAGTTAGAATATTAACGATTCTCTTTTGAATTTGATACGCTCATTAACAAAACACCGCGCCGGTTGCAATTTGTGATGAAAAAAACTTGTATCTCCCACATCCATTACTATTACTTTCAAAATAATCGAAGAGAGCATTACTATCGTTTATATCAAATTAATGCACCATCAACGTATAATAATTTATTAAGAATACTTGTATATCCAGTTCATTATTATTTCAATCTAAAAACCGGTACACATAAAGTATTGAAAACTGTACCAACCTTTCTCTTAATTTCGAACAGCCAAATATGAACAAACTTTGTATGCAGTTGTATCGTAAAAAAACTTTAAAAACATTTTTTTTGGCAACCATCCTCAAAAACATAATAGGTGCCATATTGGTGGAATATATTTATTTATTTACATACATAAGCTTAATGTACATTATTTGAGACAATAAGTCCCAACTCCATGGGACTAAAAGTCCTGTTTTTAGATGGGGCGTGCAATTAGTTGACACAGACACATGAGTATATCACCACAAATATAGGATTAAAAACACAAAAAAATATGTTAAAAAAATACATATATATGGCACATCAATATGGTAAACAACTCAAGTATTCGGAAAAGCATCAAGGAGTTTCCTACTCAAATCCCTCCCACTAAGGAAAGTCCTTTCTTGAAAATCTCGTACGGATATTTTGCTGAGACCTATCCTTATTGTTTGACCAGAAGTGTGTAAGTGCTTCTTTTATGTACAGTTGTCTTATATCCAGCACCTTCATGTATTGGAACAGCTGTTCTGACGGGTATGTTGGAGGGCGCCGGAACATTATTCTCAATAATAATTTCTGTGAAACTATGAGCGGCTTGAAAATGGATGACGCACAACCCCCCCAGCCAGCTATTCCATAGGTTGCCGTGGATTGAAACAGAGCAAAGTACACACTTCTGAGAGTGTCAATATCCAGAATATCTCTAAGAGAGCAGAATAGATTTTATGAAATATTTACAAAATTTATGTACCTATTTCCAGAATGAAAAATGAAGCTGGATGATCATGGGATGAATATTCAAAGGAAAAAATAATTTAATTTATAATAAAGAGAATATGCGAACCGAATGGGGCATCCAAATAACACATGATAAATGGATTCCTCACCCAGGCCGCAGTCGCACCAAGGACTTAGCGAATTTACTTTTTAATTTTAATTAATTGATTGTAATATGAATTTTTGTTTATCACAAGGAGAAGTACGAAGTGGAGATTTTCTCACCCACTTTGAGGTTCCGCGTGGAAGTGTTCTAGGACTAGTTATTTTCCTTATTTGATAAACTCGTCCTTTATCAACTCATGTGATCTGAGTAACGGCGGTAAAACTGTATCATTTGCCGATGACACAGTTTTGTTGTTTGAATATAGGGATTAGAACTCTGTTATCTTTGTTAATTAAATATCGCCATGATTTTTTTTAAGTTTCGTAATTATTAATTACTCCTCGCATGACGTCACTAGTTCTGATCGGTGAGTTGTCTTGATTGGGGGGTCAACTTCCCGAAAATCGGAAATACAGAAGAACTTGTGACGTCATTGGAAATAGTTTATTTGTAATATTTTTCATACATTTCAGGTAATCTTCGCCTTAGAATTAAATGCTCTAATTTTTACCGCGTGTAACAAAACGCGGCGGCCTCCGTGGTGTAGTGGTCAAGACGCTTGACTCACGCACGGAAGGTTCCAAGTTCGCTTCCCGGTGAGAACACAAAAATTAAAATGTGATTTTTCTTAAGCCTGGGTGTTCCGTGATGTAATTCACCATTGTAATTGGGCCTCCTGGCCTGTTGTGGTGCAAAAATAAATGTAAAAAAAAACATTTTTAATATCAGATTTTCCGTAGAACTGAACATCTTCATTAGATATGAGCGCATTGCTCCCGTGATCAATCTCAAGGACTTTGAATTAATTCAAGTTTTGTCAATAAATATGTCCGGGAGGGTCCTATAGGAAACTATCATAATCCAAAGCGTTTCTTATTAAATTATTGTACAATATTTTCATTGATTAAGGGTGTAATTCGAACTAATCTATAAAATCCGCTCTTAGATAATGTAAACTTTGTATATGACAAGAAAAAAAACTTTTTTAATAGATCTGAATATTGCGAAAATGAAGGCAAGAACAAAGCTATTCGCCATTTTGTGTATCGGATACCTTAAATTTGTTAGAAATACTGATGAAAAAACTTGATTGAAAAACATTGATTTATTTTGATTGTACCTTGCACATAATTAATTCTGTAATTTAAATTTGAAATAGAAAAAAAAAATCATAACATGTAAGAACTTACAGTATTAACATATTTTTTTTACATCTATAAAAATCTAATTTTATGCATAGATTATAATATATAAGTATTATTTCATTTTATTTAAAATTGTAAAATTTGATAATAAAACCATATTCTGAATTTGTCTAAATTTTTGTAGACATTGCCTGGATTTTATCCCATTTATTTTTTTATCAAGATTAATATAACCTGATTATTTTGATAAAACCCCAGGTGGTGAAATACAGTCCTGGTCTACATTTTTTTTACAAAATTAAAAATTGTATTAGTAAAACCAACTAAAGTATAGAAGTTTCCAGGGTTTGCCCAGTATGTTGGAAGTAGGAAGAATAATTCTTACCCCTGTCAATAAGGATTCGTAAAGGTTCTCTTTGACTTCACAAAAATCAAAACGTTGATGAATTGAAGAAATATGGATGTTCAAACATTGGCAGAATAATGAATGTTGAATCCCTCTTACACCAGCCAATGACAGGTTATTAGCCCCGTAAAACTCATAAATGTTCTCCATCTTTGCTATATTATCTTAATATGAATAACTCTCAAGGGGATGAAAATTGAGTCCATGTCTACAAAAATTTGAACAAACTCCAATATTGTTGATAAAACCAACTGGTTCAAGAAGAAGTACTAAAATAGAAATATGTTTTCCGGCGTTGCAATAGTATGTCAGTGAAATAATTCATTTACATGAATCTCATCCGCATCGTAAAAGGTTTCAGCCTTTTAATTTCACAAAAATCAATAGATCGAAGAATTGAAGATAAATAGATGTTCAAACATAGGCCAACGACATGTCGTAATGCCCAGACTTCTATATTCTCTTATCATAAATGTTTTTTTTCTGTTTCAATAACATATTAATAATTATTATAAAACATGTTTTTTGTAGAATCCAATGTAAATTAGACTTTTTAAACATTAAAAAAATAATAATCTCATGAAATAATGAATATGCATTTGCTATAAAAATTTTTATCAAATCATAATGTGATGTCACAAATACCCAAGTACCTACCTTCCCAAAATATTTTTCCAAACAGTTTCTTAGTGAAGAAGTGGGCGGGAAAAATAATGAATTACATATTGTTTATTGTATTATTTGGTTTACGTAATATTTTAGAGTTAAAGTTCACTTATAAGCATATTTATTATTTAATCAAAGATTATTTCTAGTTTTGTATAAGTCGAGGGCATACTCTCACAATATTATAATTAGTATCGAATCATCTGGATATTTGACACACTTAATTATTTATTAATCAACAGTTAACCCATTCGTCAATAAATTGGTTACATAAATTATATGTAATGTTCTAAAATAACTTTTCTTATAAAATATTTTCATTCCTTTAAAAATATTTGACAAAGATAATTGATGTCCTTCGGATGCGCTGAAGATGTAATTTTTCACTATTTTTATACATTTTGTAGTACCTCTTAAAACTTAACTAAATCATCGGATATGAACTAACCATAAAATTGATTGGCTATGCACTTTGCACGCAACTAAATTTATTTTAAAATGCAACGTTTAAAGATTTACGTTTTAATTTTTTAAATTCGTTCTTTAAATCAAAATTCATCCCTATTTCCAGTGCCCCGTGTCAATTTAATACACGAAGACAAGATGATTGGTCTTACTATTGAAGTTAATAATAGTTTTTGTAACCCGTTGACTTGTTTTTCGGCCAATATTTTTATGTTTAAGTAAATATTCAACAAAAAAAAACGTTATTTCAGTTTACGGAATAAACCCATTTTCTTTTCGTGGCAGTTTTATACCTGACCAAAGTTATCTCTTGTCTGTATTCTGAACAAATTTGTGGTACCAAAGCCACGTGAACAATTACAAATAGACATATGAACCTTACAAATTAATATTTTTTAATTAAATATTATGCCCTAAAATTGATTTTGATATTACTTTCAATTATGTATAATAAGATCAGAAGTCGCTTGTGGTATCTAATGCAAAAGTAAAGCCATTTCACAATAAACCCGCCAATGTTCAATTTACATTACGCATAAAAAGTTAAATAAGTAAACAAATTTGCACTACACGAGCACGAAATTCTGCAAAAAATCTAAGAAAGTTCGTTTTAGAAGAAAAAAATGGAACTTACAGAAGAAAAATAAGTCTTGATATATTTAATTTTAATCTGGTTGAATTATGTTATTGGGAATTCTCGGAATTTTTTTAGAGAAAGGAACTATTTTACAATTCTATAATTTGGTGATTCTTTAAAATGTGCATATTTGGGTATGGAGAAGTACTTTAAAAAAAAAACATTTCTAATTTAATTATTTATATGTTTGTCATGTAGTTCGGAGTTTTGGAATGCCAACGATATTATTTGGACCAAAAGAGGGTATTATTTTTTGAATGGTCAATATTTTTAATTTTGATACAAACGGTAGTGAGATTTACGAAAATGGCCATTAGAATTCCATTGGTATGATGGAATAGCTATTTTCAATACTACATAAATTAAATGAAAGAATTTATTATATAATTAAAAGACGAGTGATACTTTAATCCACAAATTTTTACTTTTAAAAACTTTACCCATGGTAATATATTTTTACTAATGACTTTTTACCCTTTGTGTTTCAGAAATCATAATTGACAAAATCACACTCACGAAGGATAAGGCACTAAAAATAAAATACTTAAACTCATTAAAATAGTATTATATCATCTCATTAGTTAACCCAATTTTTTTTTGATAATAGTCCTTAAGATAAAAATAATTTTATTTAATTTATTTTCATATAATTTTGAATTATCTATCATTACCTCTGTTTTGTATAAATAAATTGAACTCCTTAAAAAAGATACCAGTCTCGAAGATGTCGCGAAAGCGATGAAACAGGTAACTGGATATTCCAAATTTGTGGATTAAAGTATATAATAAATTACAATGAACTTCCATCAAGAATTTTCACTTACAAACTTAAATGTTTTAAATGAAAGAACATATTAAATAAAAAAATATTAGTGTCAGAAGTGCGAATAATTTTTTTGTAAATTAAAGTGCAGATTACAACAATGCCACACTTATTTAGGTCGATTTTAGAGGTGTTTTGAATGAGAAATTAAATTATGTTTTCTTAGAACACAAAATAAATATTAAACATATAAAACATCATATTATAAACACAAACAAATCCTTTAATTTAATGGGACCATTCTTAGAAGAAAGCTAATAATCTTTGTTGAATGAATTAATAACTAAAACGTCCAATACTAACCCATAATATACGCTTAAGCTAAAATTGAAATATTAAAAATTGAAAACAATAAAAGTTTTTGTGACATTATAAAATATACAAAAGTTACATGGCTTCAACTGGAAACATAGTCGAAAGAAAAACAAAGAAATAACCTCAGATTCTCTCGTTTGATTGTGGTTTGTCATGGAATATTGGTGATTTTTGTGTAGATGACTTCCATTTTAGTAAAGTAGAGCTTAGGGTTCGATATATATTTTTTGTGACATAATTTGATGAAGATGATTTTAAAACAAAATCGTCCTCGAGAACGTAAGACGAGAACGAAGGAAAGCGGATTTTTCGTATATTCCAGATAAGCCACAGGTATTGGATACGTTATATGTAAATCAATAAAGGATAATACACGCATTTTACTACCTTATATCCGAGGGAATTGTTTTACAAGAATATCGCAGTCTTGCGATATTATCATATTTTTTTACCAACTAATTTGTTTCGTTAAAAAAATGTCCTCTGTCAACGACATTTGCTATTTCTGCGTAGCGCATCGTTCCTAAGATTTAATATGACTGCAATTTATATAGTTTCTTTAAATATTACAATACAATCGGTTTCTTTAGGCCATGATCGTTCCCTTTAAAGCCAATAGGCTCAACCTCTGCCAACCTCCGAACTAGTTTACAAGTCTTTCTCAAAAATTAAATCTAACAGACGTCAATAGTTATCTATTTAATAGCAAAGTAGGACCCCAAATGGATTTTTATATATATATTGAAGTTGATGTATTAGTGACATTGCTTATAATGTACAAGGTTAATATTTAAAAACTTAATTTGTATTCCTGACCACCTTTATCTATATCTGAGTAATGTTGGAAAAGGGAGGTATTTTGGGTCGTAGACCTGTATAGGAACAGATAGATAGGTTGTGCAGAATATGGCTGGAGTACGCTAGGAGGGAGTGGGAAATAGAGATGGATGGCCAGAAACAAGAGCCGATGAAGAGCATTTGTACAGGAGACCAAATTCTCCTCCCGGATAAGGCTTCGAGAAAAAAAAGAAAAAAAAATGTATAAGAGGGCAGTAAGAGGGCAGTAAGAGGGCATAAATACATCAGTTAATTTCTAACTTTTTTTTTTTAAATCCTCCACAAGTCTTCCAAAATACATATGTAGATATAAAATAACATGAAAATTTTTTTAAAATAAGACACAAAAAACTGTATTCTATAAAGAGTGTAAGGTAAGTAATTTTGGCTTATGTTTGGATCATCTAATAAAATCATCTTTTAATAATTATGAAAATATCTGAAAAATTTGTGTTTTCAATAAAATTGTTTTAAAATTAACATTATTCGGCACAAATAAAATTAAATAGGTAAAATAAAAATATTTTAAAATAATGCTTCTTTTTACTCTCCTACGTGCTAAATAGGGTTATCTCAGTTATACATATTATTTTGTTGACTTTAAAACACGTTAATTAATAAACATAACGTGATTACGTATGAAAATTAATAATCCGATAAGATATTTAATAGGTATTCTTGTGTTCTATATAAGTTTCGAGGAGGTGAGTCGTGTATATGGTGAAATATTCGAACGTTTTTAGCGATAGGGAAAACGTTGTGAAAAATATGCTATGTCAATCTATCAAGGAAAAGGTATCATACTTTTTATTAAACATTCAAAACTGTTTACAAATTCATGTTTTATTATTTATAACTATTCATATTTATTCAAACACCGAGAACCACTAGATTCGATTAAAATTAATAGGATTTTAAATGTTTTAAAATTATTGTCTGAATTTGAATCTTTATAAATGGCATGGTCTTGTTATCGATTAAATATTTTACAATAAACAGCAGTCCAATAAAAATGCAAGCTCTCAAATAAACGCTACCCCAAACATCAATACACAAGTTTTTCTATTTTTTTATATCAAAAGTCCTTACTTTCTCACCCTCTTATGCAAAAACTCTAATAAACATTTTTTTAAAGGATTCTAGTGGATGTCAGTAATAGGTTTTATCGAACGTATTATGTATATTTTATTAATGCTACTATAATTTTTATTGTTTTATCCGTGTTTCTATTGACAATTTGTACTAAAATTTATCACACAAAAAATAATACCGTTTTTCTAAAAAGCATTAGATAAAAATTGATAAGCAAGTGACAAAAAAAATAGTAAATATGCAGGTCCATATTATTAGCTTCTGTGCTTAAAAACGTTTTAAATTATTCTACATATTGGCATTTCTTAATATTTTGTATGCCTTTTGATTTTGTGAAAATTATTGAGAAATTAAAACATTACAAAGAGATTCCTGTAAAATTAAATCAGTTTAAAATATGTTTGTAATGTAATGTAAGAACGAAGGTAAAATTACGCGTAAACAAAGAGACACGCAGTTAACCATTTTCAGAGAAGTTGAGTTGTCACGATGAATCGCTCGAAGCCACATGGAGTTAGTATCGAATTGATTAAATATTTTTGCACGAATATCTCCTTTTATCTTGATTACTATGGAATAATTAAAAAACAGAAAAAAATATATTTTTTAAAATGTCTAAACACGATAGATTTTTGCACGAAAACTGGCCAGTTGTACATGCATTACGCAATAAAATAAATAGAATGTAATGTAAACACATTGTTTAATGGTTTCTTTTAAACAATTCAATAACAATTGATTATGTTTATAAAATAAATTACAGTTTAATTGTAAGTTTAATAAATTTAACATACTTAACTCATTTTGAATTGTTAGTAGTAGGTCATGTTAAAAATAAACAGAACGTTCCCGAAATTAGATAAAACACTTTTTGATACTTAAAGAGTCGTCTCTATAAACTATCATTACGATATTTTATGATAAAAAACACCGAAAAATAAAAAAACAAATATTATTAGTTTATTAGCATACCTTTTAATGAGTATGTTTTTAATTACAGTAATTCGTTCAAAAAATATGTTTTTAATCCAAAATACAAATCGCTGATATCTATATTTTCTAAACTATTGTACAAAAAATGCGTTTGATAAATAGACGCATCCCGACCATGAAATATTTATAAAGAATCGACAACTTCAAAATACTTCTGGGAAATCTATATCCATGATTACTGGTTACGTCAACCTAGATCCTTTAAGACGTTGTAGTTTCCATCATTCCTGACTGATTTGACTATGAAACACCGTACCCCAATCTTAACAGTTTAGATATTGCATATTGAAGTTTTTTTTAATCGAATTTTTGTCTATTGGCCTAATTTTTTGGCTTTCTTGCCTCTGATTTATTTGTGTTTACGATTTTTATGTAGTAGATATGTTGCTTTATTATTCTCAACCCGATTAATGATGAACTCATGCCTAAACGCATAATCATGTCCAACGTGTGTTTAGTCGTTTTTCGACTGACATTCAGGTGTGACGTTTAGAATCGAAACTCAAATATAAACCATGCCTAGTAGCACAATTGCAAAGTTCTTCTTACTTACAAGGCTACACTGATAGGAATGCGTCTTTGAAATATAATAAATAAGATATTTTTGCATTCCCAATATCTAGTGAAAAGAATTAATGGGTAGAAATTATAAGGAAGTTAAGGAAAGTATCTGATTAGGATCCACAAAAAACTAATGTTGACTGTTAAAATTAAAATACAAACTTTTTTGTAAACCAAAAATGAGAATCCTCTAATTTTGGTTAACAGTCGTTTTATGCAGCCCATGTATAAACGAACAGACTCAGTAACTATGGGTACGTTTTCGTGTCACTACTTTTCAAAATATTTTACTCTATAGGGCGCATTTATGTATTAATATGTCAATGTATAGGAGACAACCCCGCATAAAGCATCTTGAAATAGTTTAAATCAAACGAAACAAACACATCTTACAATTCTAGTATAAAAGAGCCATGTCTAGTATATAATGATAATATAAATGCATGTATTTTTTGCAATCCAATTATTCGGATTACAACAAGGACATGAATGGAGGTTTAAGAAAAAAATAACAAAACACGTTTATGCGAGGATTCATAAAACATATTGTAGGACACTCATTTATCGAGTTAAATTCATGTTTGAAAATATTTGTTTTTCAAAACACTTATTTCCAGTTTTATTTTACATTTCACTGTTAGGTACTGTGTGAATTTTTCGATGCGTTAGAAATTATTTCTCGAATCTTCTTCTTTTAGCTTGTATTTTTGTATGAAATTGTGTCGCAATGGTTTTTTTTTTTAGTTTTATTCGAATAGGATGATAGCGAAAAGATTAGCCGCTTGGGCGATTGGATGATTAAATATGCGAGTATGTACCTAACGCCTCGTCTAAATAGATATTCTCGAGCATAATATATATTATTATGTACGTCAACGCGACGCATACAATTATTTAATGGATCCTTGGTTATGTAGATTGCTATTATCGACCTTGCCCCTTGTACGTGACATATTTAGAAAAAAATACATTCATAGTGCTATGCCATTACATCTGTATAATATGTACATTGAGCTCATTCCAAAAAATGATCAGTGGTATAAAGATTGGCGGTGCGGTGAAAATAATGCATGGCGATAATATTTATGTTTGTCGTTAAAATACCAGTATTTATTTATTTATTTTTTATATATACGGCCTAAGCCAATTACAAGGGTTACATGAAGAAACATAAATGCAAGAAACTGAACCAAAATAACATAAAACTATTTAGCAAAGTCAAACAAGGGCAAAACAATAATTGTATCCAATATATTAAAAAAAACGAAAGACCTAAAACTTTGAGCTAAACCATGCCAATCCAACTTCATCACACACTTTTTAGTCGCGAAGAGATCTACGAAAAGCCGGAAGATCTATCCCAAAAAATTCCAAGTCGTGTGATGAATTGACTAATCTACACATTCTGGACATTGGGGCATAAAAACCAAAGTTGCTCTTAGAAGATTTTATAAATAGCAGATTTTGACTTCTGGTGACACGGTTGGGAACATGAAAAGAAATTGATTGCAACAGAGATGGGACATCACTTAAAGCATTAAGTATTTTGAAAATGCATATAAGGTCCATCTCAGATCAACATCTCTCCAATGAAGACGTATTAAGAGATTGCTCTATTTCAAAATAGGAATAATTACCCCTTTGTAATCCGAGCAACCATGCCACTTTTCTTAGAAAACGGTGTTGGACAGACTCAATATGGTCAATATGAGTCCTGTAGAATGGAGACCAAATAGAAGAAACGTATTCTAGATGGGGTCGAACTAGTGAGCAATGAAGAGTTTTGATGGTATTAATATTTTTGAAGCCCGCCGTCACTCTATTGATAAAACCGAGAAGTTTGAGAGATTTGTTTACAATATTATCAATGTGTTCACGATAGGAGAGTTTACTATCTAAAGTAATGCCAAGATTCTTTATTGACGAAACCATTGCAAGGGAAGTATTTCATAATAATACGGTAGTTTTTATACCAATGACAATCCTGACTCCTGACTATTTCAGGCTTAATATATTGCATCAGAAACTGATTCGGTTAAAACATTTAAAGTATATACTATATACGAGTACCTTTACATATCCATATGAAAAAAATTGACATATAACTTGAATTAAGCGTAGTATCACTTAGTCCGGAGTGTAACCGATACAAGTTCATTTATTTCTTTATATTAGTATTTATGAAATTTAAAAAATCGAACATACATAAGCATTTTGAATCAAATCATGATAAATTTTAGATGACATATTTTTAAATACTCGTATCATATGATTCGTTAAAAAACGTGTCACGATGAATTTAAAATAAACAGTGGTTTATTTTTCTGTAGTTTTTCTTGATATTATAATATGCCCCCGTGTTGTCATCAAAATTAAAACGGAATAAATCTGTATACTAAAAGAACTTTTTTTTGCAGTGTTCCTATTTTCAGGTCAAATATTTATTTTATAGTATGCTCCACCTACCTATAGTACTTAAAATATAGCTTGATTAGAATGACATTTGTCAGAAAAAGTGACGACATAACTTTGTAGTAACGTCTTAGGAGTTATTTATATTGACACACGAAAAATCATTTATATCTGGCGTAAAAAAAAAAAAAAAACGTGACACTAAAATCAAAATAATTGATTTAAAATAAAAATCATGACACGATATAAGCGTTAAATTTACACTATTAATAAAATGGAAAAGCAAAATAATAAATAATATTATCATGCTTGCAGTTACAATATGTGTTACGAAGAAATTTATAGTGTCTGGTTGGCGAAAACCTGTTTGTTGCAAAAAATGAACCCAATGTCAAAGTTGCAGGTAAACGATCGACCGTGATATTGAATTCTTGTCATCATTAAATCCCTTAGCTCTTATGATACTGGAGATATTCTTTTTATGCAGGTTTAAAAAATATATGTAATAAAATTCATATTTTCACACGGTGCGTACATATAATATACACATTCTGTGAAAATGGGTGAAAAATAAATAAAAACTCCATTCAATTAGGTGACCTATGTACATACGTAATAATACTATTGTCATCGGCTTTAGGTTGTTATTTCAGCATCTAATCTAATAATTTGTCCTTCATATAAAACAATTAAATTCAATGACTATTAAACCATTTTGAATTATTTATCTTTCTACTATTTACATATAATATAAATACATTTAATTTTATAATAAAGGTACCAATTTCAAAGATGTCGTGAAAGCGACAAAACCGGTCATCGGTTATTCTGAATTTGTTGATTTAAGTATGACGTAGTTCGTCTTTTATTCAAGCAATAAATTAAATTGAATTTCCAAAAACAAACTTGGATTTAAAATCTAAGTCACTATAAACATAAAAACTTAATTTTTTTATCAGTTTACAGAAACAAATTATAGTGGCAAAAAACCTGATTTAAATAATTTTGTATTTTAATTCCTAAAACAGAACAAGAAATAATCGATAATTATTCACTTTTTTTTTTTAAATTACAAATCATCATAAATAAATTTAGGTTTTATAAAAAGATTTATTTATTGAATACCTAATCGTACTTTTTACAAAATTACTTTTTTTATTGATTTTTCAATTACCTGCCGCATTAGGTAAGCCTGTATCAAGGCAGTCATTTTACTATGAAATTGAAGGGTTTTTTGACTGAATCTCATTTGTCAAATATAGTGATTTTTTAGGAGAGACAAAAAAATTGTCTCATATTGAGTTGAAAAATATACATAGCATGATAAATTGCGGACAAACAATAAAATTAAGTGATTATGCTATTGTCATTTGATCCGGCAAGTTATCTGAATTCATTTTTTTATCACAGTTTTGGATTTTTTCTCGAGATTTTCGGATTGAAAAATAAAAACGAAAAAAAAAAATCTACTGTATCTCTTTATAGACGACTAATGATTTTGATTTTAAACTTGGTATTCCGTTGCAGAAAATATATCGCACGGGTCTTATTAAACCCCGGGTCTCATATGGTAAAGATACCTTACAAATAATACAGTAAAACATGTAGGAAAAATCGAAAAATTTAATAATTACAAAAAATGTTGTAATCGGGTTTGGTATGTATTCTCTTATTAAGAAGTTATGCAGGTAAATTAAATGCGTTAGTCTCCACTTCTATTTCAAATTAATACTAATGATTGGGGAATAGTGTTGGATCTTTTATACCCTTTATCGGGTTACAAGTTTAAGGACGAAATTCTTCCTATGTTGGTAGATAAAATAGTCCTGAAATACCCAGACTCCTAAAAGGTGAAATCTATGACATATTTAAAATATTTTTGAGAAAAATAAGTGAATTTGGCATTTTAAGGTAATGTTTCATAGATGAACAAAATTGCAATACTTTAATGTATGAAAAAAATTTAAAATGTCTGGCTTTCGGATAATTTTATTATTGTGATATTGTGGAATATGTCCGAAAATTGAATTCCCTTTAAGAAAATCAGTAAACTAACATAATGATTAAATTCAGTGAAATGTTTATATTACAATATACGATATTTATATCTGCATACCGAATTTCTGAATACCCACTCAATGTAATTAGTTCCACTAGGTAAACGAAAACTTTGCGATAACTTCTAACGAATTTGAATATTACGTTCACTTTTTCTTTTTACTTTTACCTTAGTACTATACAAGTTTTTTTTGTTCTTACGAAAATATTTTGATTGAGCAAAATGCTGATACATTGCAACATGTATATTATACCGTTGTCGTCGTTTTTATCATTCATACAGATAGCGGAATCGTGCGACAGAGACGACACTCTACAAAGTGATGTTAGCCGATTACACCTGGCAGTCTCTTTTAGTCCGATGTCCTTTATTCACTGCCGCTACTGTAGATAATGCCGGCACATGCGCAGATAGTTAGCTTGCAACCTCACTTCAAAAATGCGTAGGTAGGTACTGACAAAACATTCGTAAGAATTTATATGATTCAGTAAGGTACAATGTGCGTACATTGTTAGTTCGTATAAAATTATAAAACAATATACGTACACACAAGAGAAATGGCGGTTTTATGAAATCGAAGCAGTGGTGGTCATTGCATATTATATTATCGCTCTTTTACAACAAACACCATGCAGAACTTATTATTTATTTATTCATTTCAAATTACATTTGTTAACACATTCACTTACCTATTATGGCTTTTTAGGCTGGGCCCGTATTAAGTCGTATTAATTAAAAACAAAAAAAAAACAAGTAACATAAAATATTATGACACTAAGTATAAAAAATATAACAAAAATCCCCTGCCAGTGTTGTTGGTAGTGGGTTGAACGAAATTGAAACTTCGGGTCTCTGTTTTATGAGTAAGTTTATGAAACTAACATGTCATCGCGGCCCAGTTTAACCACTGAGAAGACGTTAGACATTTCTGGAAATGTCTCCGGAGATACACCGGAACCTCTTTTTACGCGGTTTCGAAATTGCGCAGTACAAAAATGGAATTAACAAAAATTGGACATTTATTTAACAATGCATAATAATAATATGATTATACTATCTATTCGTTTTTGGAATTCCCTACATCGCTCTTTTACTCACTAGGCGCAGAAAGGTATGCGAGAGCGAAGGGTGATAGTGAATAACACAGATCTACAATGATTTTGTCACATGAACTATTATCGCTGATTCTTATGTATTTTGCCCGCTAAATCGGTAATTTTATGTTTTACTCCCAAATTACCATATCTCGCCTCATATTTAATTTTTGGAATACCTAATTTTTGTATCCGTTTTTAATAAAAACGCTTTAACCGTGGATTTTTGTTTACTCGATATCGTAATAACCTAAATAAATCTGATTTTTGGCAATGATTTAATGACTCGAGGATTCCCGACAATAAGTGATTCCACGGTTTTAAGCGTGATTCGGAATGACGAGCATTATGTTAATTTTTTTACTGTTAGTTAAGAGAATATCTATTATCCAACCGAATTTTAGAACCACTCAAACTATGGATAATATATTGTTTAACGTTACAATGCCACGCAACCATGTAAATAGTCTTGACAACTTTTACAGCGTGTATAGTGAAGTGACTTAGGCCTCAAAATAAGTTATGGTGTAAAATTGGTGATCAGGATGTTTGGAGCCCACGTATCGAAAGATTTCATTAAGATATCGGTCACATTAAATAGCCCTACAAGTGATAATGGGTCAAACTACTGTTGGGACCTCAAAAGAGACAAACCAGCAATAAAAAACAGGGAAAACGAATAAAAATGTGTTTCGTAAAAAAACATGTTATTATGTGCATTTTGCTCTAAAACATACCATGCTGGAAAAATTTGGGAAGCAGATTTGGAATTGACAAGAAAAATTCTAAAAGAATAATATCATATGCAAACACACAAAATGTTTAATTTTATCAATCAATGCAATCTTTGTTTCCAGTTTTTAAGTATTTTATTGTCATCGTCGGGTTTCTGGCTCAAATTGGTTGCTGACTAGTTGTGAGATATTCCACTTTTAAAATTAAAAGCTCATCTCAAACCAACTATTCAAATAAAACTGCAAGCTTAATATTATTTTTCGTATTTATAAAATTCGAAATATTTTTATCAACTTATTAAACAAAGATTATTTGATGGCATTTATGAAAACATCTCATTTGTAAAAAAAAAAGAAATTACTAACTTGTGCCAGAAACCCTATGTCATTTTATATTATTCAATAAATTTAAGTTACAATAAATAGTGAATAATTTCATTTTTTAGAATCCCGAAACTTATCCCCCATTGTTCTTTTTTTAATAAACTTTTTACGCGGCACTGCGTAGAACGTGTCCCACGTGCAAAAAGAGGTTCCGGTGTATACATATACGCAGTTCCGAGATGATTACAGTTTTGTTTTGTATAATTTAAAATTGATCGAAGAAACGTTTTTCTGAGAAAAATTCAAACATTCTAATTTATGGTGGCAATGCACTAACTAGACCCACTTTGTATGTAAAGCTAGACGTACGCTAAATACCGTTCTTATTACGAAATCCACATAACGGGTATCTTCAAAATTGTATGTGAGCAGTCAATTAGTATTACCGTACGCCAATTTCACAATGAGGCGAGGATGAAGATTTGAAGATGATGAATGGTTACAATAATCATCGCATAAATAACTTTGATTCTGTCTATTCAATGAGACATGATACTCTCGATTAAAACTTTAATCCCTAGACATAGATTTTGTCAAGTTTTTGAACTTTTTCTTTTTGAAACGTGTTATTGCCTAAAAACGATAATGTATTCTTCGAATTAAAAAAAAAAAAAACTTATCAAATAATAAAAAAATACATTTGTACCGTCAAAGAATTGTAATATAAAAAGTTATGCTTTTTCTAATACGATATATTTACAAAAATAAATGAAAAACCCGTATTGTAATTAAACCAAAAAAATATTTGAAAAAAAAAACTTGCGTTCAATCATAATTACAGTATTGAGGCAAACCTCAAAAAAATTTTTTTAAATTACTACTCCTTTACAAATGAAGGAGTAGTTATTTTACACAACCAAATGTGTGACAGTTCTAAGCAAAACTGATCCGCAGAACCCCGATTACAATGGGAAGTTAACAGAGTTATCTTTAACTATCTATAAAGTAAAATCAAAATGAATGCACAAAATTGTGTATATTTGTACGAAAATGTTTAATATTTTCATCGGTAACAAATAATTGAACATTTTTAGGAAAAAAAATATTTGCACATTCTATTTTTCATACAGAAAACTTAATTTTAGTTTGTGGATAAAATTGAAGATAACTGTTAACTTCCCATTGTAATCGGAGTCCTGGAGTCATTTTTGGAACTAATTACTTTAAAATGGTCGAAACTACTCAAAAATGTACTGACAGTGATTAGTTACATTAAATGCATTATGCTCATGTAAGAGGTAGGTATACGTGTTATTTTACACTAGGACAAATTTGTACCGTCAGAGATCTAGGACTTAGTTTTACATTAATCATATAAAATGTTGTAAGTTTCTCAAAAGACAGTTAAAAGTGAGTAGGAAAGTTATAAAAGTTTTAAAAAAATTAGCTTATATACGTTAGTTCGGTTTTGAATTCGCGAATATTTTTAACACTTTTAAATTCAATCAGTAACATAATAATATATTATAATTACTCTTTTTCGACCTTTTAACTAGCAACATATTTCATAACGCGAATTCAGAGGTCAATATATTATTATATGGTCAGATTTTTTGCCTACAATTTGAATGGCAGTTTAAAAAACTTTTTACTCACTACTATTTGCAACATCATTTCGGTCACAAGTTTTAAAGATTTCATAGTAGTATACTAAATGTAGATGTAAAAACAGTAAAAAAAAAAAAAAAAAAAAATTTATGGTTCACAAACAATCAACATCACAATATTATATTATATTCATTATATTGAAAATACTAGAAAGAACCGGATTGTGGTCCCGTTGCTAGTGTCGCGGATTTACGGATCAAGGGTCCGAGGTTCGAAGCCCGATGTACCACAACTTGATTCCCATTTTGTCGTAGTATTTTATTTACATACAACTCGTAGCAAATTGGCAGCAAAATTCAAATATTTAGATTCGTAATATACAAAAGTCGTAAGAACGCAAATATTTTTTTTTATAAAATAATATTCCCACGCAGTTAAAAATGCAGCGGAAAAATAAATTGTTAACGAATTTCAAAATTTTTAATTTTTATTTTGCTGAGTATAATCGGGTAGACAGAACAAAGCCGCGATTGGCGGTTTTCGCAATGGGATGGAAATGGCGGAGATAGTTTTGAGCGTGCCTTTTCAGGGCCCCAATATAATAGATATAAACCAGAGTCCCTTAATAAAGATAAAACAGTTTTCACATAGGGAGTTGGCTGGGGTCTGGCACTTGTCGATTCATTTTTAAAATGTTTAAATCTGTTAATAAATATGATTATTAAAAATATAATGGAACCACTTCTGTCAAAAGGGCAAATACATTTTGAAACGTACATATTTTCAAATTGCGCCGTGACCGACTGCGGCTCGGTTCAACTAAGTCGATTATACCTAAAGTCATTTGGCGAAATAAATCAGCAGTTCTACAAACTACCAAGTTTGCTGGGTCCCGCTGTCGCTAGCTACCTGTCGTTCGGTCTCAAACTTATAACCCCGGAACTGGAGCAATAGTCGGACCAGCGCAGCAGCAAGGGTTATTATGGGAGTAAAAAAATATTCTCACATCTCACATCTTCGAGATTTGCACTGGTTAAAAAGCCTAGAGAGAAAACAAGCTTTGCTGGACAGTATTCAAATCCCTTCATGATATTGCTCCAAAATACCTATCGGATATTTGTATTGGGGAAAATACATGTCAAAGAAAATTATCACATAGGTTAGCATTTGATTCAGACAGAGGAAAACTTGTCGAAATCCGGCGCTCCCCAAACACTAGATCCGGAGATTGTGCTTTTGCCGTTGACGGCCCCTCTGCCTGGAACCAAATGCCTTCAAACTTACGAATCATCGACAGTCCCAGTCAGTTCAGATCCCGACTAAAATCTCACTTCTTTAGTTTATAATACCCTCAATTTTAAATCAGAAAATATAATGTCACTTTAGCTTAGTTAGAATGTAAGTTTAAGTATACAATTGTAAAGCGCCCCTGAGGTGATTTTTCACAAAAGTGGCTTTTCAAAAAAATATAGTAAAACAAAGTAATAAATGTAGTAAAATATAGTAAAAAACATTTAAAAAATTATAAATATGGATATAAAAATATTTTAAAAAAAGTAAAATACGAAATAAAAAATAAATACACAGTAAGAAACATATTTAAAGTCATAGTAAAAAGTATAGGTATAGCAAAAAACATTAAACATAGCAAAATACCGAGTAGAAAGAGAAAAAAAAATTGTTATAAAATAAAGTAAAAGATGTATTAAAAATAAAAATAAAAAAAAAGTCATAAGGATCTTAAAAATTTAAATCAGTTAAAAACTAAAAATATATATTAACAATTCAAATTAAAGCATGTGCTGGCCATCTAACAGCCACCATCAACCCCTCAGACTCTCTGCGACCAATTTCTCTGCGACCAATTATAAGCAAACATATTAGTTACTGTCTATCCTCACTAGGTATAGGAAATACTTGTTCTGAGGTAGACAGTATTTATTTATTTTTATAAAGTACAACAGTCTAGAGATGATTTAAATATGGAAATCTTATGAAAGATGAAATAATATGAAAATCTGACAAAAATGATGGAACTAAAAAAATCTAATTATCGAAGTGTAAAAATCTGAAAAAAATGCATAGAAAAAAAAACTCCAAGAAGGTATAAACTGAAAGGAAAATAGAGAATGCTAAGACTTTTATATCTCCTTAATTTATGTATATTATTTGAACCAGAATCCAGGCCCTAGACCTGGAATAATGAGATTGAAAATGAATAAGGTTTTGATTACTTATCAAACACGTAGGAAACCAATTAAAATACCGCTACCGTACTAACTATATCGCCGGGAATGATTCAACACTTTATAGTTAATTATACAGGTGTCCAGATATTCGAGGTAAAAATAAGTGGTGATACAACACCCTTAGTTCTGTAAAATATAGGCTAAGCACGTTCAGTAAAATGTTGACTGTTTTTGAGATATTCTATTTTTACAGTTTTTTCCCCTTATTGCGCTTAAGTCACCTGAAATTATATTTTAGTGGATAAATAAATATTTTTCTTATTTCTTTACCTATAATAATAATAATTTATTTAATACTTTAACACACAAAAAAGAATGAGATCTATCGCATTATTGTGAGTATTTTAAAATTATTATTTTTACAGGATGTCCCGATCAGTACCTACTCATATGTACAATGCGCATGTGATAAATAATAATGATCATCATACAGTGTCTTCAGTTGCGGATACGATCAAGAAAAAAGTAAATACCACGAAAATAAATAAAAATCATAAAATATAGGGCGTGTCGGTCGACTCCACTTTATAAATTCGAAAAATCGAAAGCGAGTATCAAAAAAATTTTGATTAATAAATTATTAGAAACTTTATTTGAATGGAGTTAGGACTTGTGTCTCGATAAATGTTAAATGAACATTTGTGAATAAAATAAATAAATATTTAACCCTCGGATATTTGCGTCTTATAACGAGTTGACCAAGGATTATTTTACATAAAAAAATGTTTATTTCAAAGCAGTTTTTTATTCCAAATATGAAAGCTGTCCTGACCGTTTGATTTATATTGGATGACTTTGCGTACAAAGGATTTTGAAGAAATATGTGAATGGTTATATCAACGATTTTATGAAACATTAGTTACTAAACAAAAATTGTAGACATGAATAATGAAAACTGGAATAAAATGTGTTAAACTGGAATTTTTTTTATGAGAGTATTTTTAATTTATGCCGAGACGATCGGAGGTCTTTGGTCTTTTGTCTGTCGAACGTATGAGTTGACACCTGTTTCATGACTCCTCTTGTAACAACACTTATTTTGAACAACGAAAGCGCTAATTTTTAACACAAATTAAAATCATTCATTTAACAATCTTACGGAAGAGATGGAGAACATTTAAGACAAGGGAATATGGAGGAATAGGAATTAAAAGGGCTTATGACCTGTCATCGGATAGTTAAAGTCGACCTACACACTAGGCAATATCTAAAAATATTTTTCAGCTTTTATACTTCTTCTTGGACCAGTCGGTTTTTATCAACAATATTTTGAATTTGTTCAAATGTTTGCAGGGATGGATTTCATCCTTTAAGGGGTTATTAAGGTTTTTATATTACAACAGAGATGGAAAACATTTAAGAGAAGGAATATAAAAGCCTTGGTATTTACAGGGTTTATTATCTGTCATTGACTGGTTCATCGCCACTTTACACACCGTGCGACTTCCATATTCTCTTCCTTCTCTAAAATGTTATCTATCTCTGTTGTAATATGTTGGTCTTAATATCCCTAGGGGATGAGATCTAGTCCTTATCTGCAAACATTTAGACAAGCTGAGCATATTGTTGATCCTCTATTTTGTTTAAAAATAACATATGATTTATGTGAAGTGTGCTGTGTTTCCATAAACACAATTAATAGTTGTATGCAAGCTTCGTTGAATTTAAAATTCAATAAATAACAAAATGTAATATGATATTTTCAAAACTATAAAACCTTATTTCTATTATCCAGTAACACCACTGAAGCCAGTTACTGCGTTATTTATTATAGTTGCGATTTAACTTATCACTTATAATAAAACACCTCATATATTATGTATTTGATTTGTTCTACATGTATATAAGCCCATTTCAGGTGAAGTGTACCAACTGACAAAATATAAAACTATTGGTATTTAATGTTTAAATTCTATGACCTTTTTGGCTTTTTAAAAATAAACTGTTTTGATATTTTAAATAAACACGGATGTTTTGTACATGATGAAAGATAAAAAAAAGACTTTTGGATTATACTGATTACAGAAATGAAATACAAGCTAATGTTAGTAAATATTAGTAAATAACCACTTACCGACTTTTTTATGTCTACCGGTTTCGAGACGTACCCGTCTCTTCGTCAGAACTCTCACTACACTAACATGTTTTTATGTTGCAGAATGTATGCATAAAACATATCCCTAAATATTATAAACCTAATTTTAGTGCATGTTCGAACATGTTGGTGTTTGCATCCCCTTAACACCACATGTAATTTATGTATTTTTCCGTAAATACTATGTATACTACGGTGATAGTAAAGGTAAGAGAGTATTTTAGTATTTGCACGTTGGTGTAGTGAATGCCCTGACGAAGAGACGGATACGTCTCGAAACCGGTAGACATTAAAAAGTCGATAAGTAAATATTTACTAACATTTAATAAGTTAAATTTCTGACGGCAAAATAAATGATATTTATTTATTTATTCATACAAATACATATTACAAAGAAATAATAAAAACGTATCCTAAACTCTATGAGACCAAGGGCCCTGTGTTGAGTTAGGATACTACATAATGGAAAATGGAAGCATGTACATAATTAAATAGTAGCAAAAAAAAATAATAAAAAAATTACATAAACATACATATTATATTTCAATAAACATCTGGACAACACGCTTGATAGTATTATAAATCTATGCAATATCTCGCAGCAGTCTCCTGCAATGTACTCGTATATATGCAACGAGTTTGCTTTACGTTTAATATGTCCGTTAGTTCATTTCACCTGCAATGTGCTCGTTTGTCAATATAATATTAAAATATAGTGATAAATGTATTTAGCATTTTTCCACTTAATAAAAATATGGAATGACAAAAAAAAATATGTACGTTTAAAGTTGAGATAATAATTATATGAAAATATTATAAAGAAAAGGTGCGATTCAAGCAAGTAGAGCGAATGGATGATAAAAAAGCGACAACATTTATATGTTGTGGATTACAAAACTGAAAAATAAATGGACATGGTAAAGATTCAAATAATCAGCCCATAAATTAAAAAAGAGCGAATTCTTTTATTCGTAAAAAGAAAATTACCCGGCGTTTTATATTTGTTGCTTGTAAAGCTGTATACAAACAACGAGATAATGCGTTGGTTATTTTTTTTAAATAAAATAACCACTGCACCTAAAATCTGCAAGTTCACGTCATTATCTTTTTTAAAAAGAACTATAACGCGAATGAAGTTATTTAGTTATGGCAGAATAAAAATAGTATAAAAATTACTACAAAAATGTTGTAAAAGTGACGGGCGCCGCACTGCGCCGTAGCGCGGTGGTTAGACGGCCAACTATGAAACTGGCGGCACAGTTCGATTCCCGCCAGTTGCTAGTAAAAATTCGATAAATGTTTTCTTTCATAACTTCCTTTTATATCTTTCTCACCTGCTGACAAGCATCAATAATAGAGGCTAAGCGAATTATTCATTAAAATAAAAAAATAAGGGTTTAACATAAAAAACATTATGTTTTAATCTCGTTTAATTTTTATTCATTTAAACGAGAAATCAAATACAAAATTTTGAAACTTTTGTTGAATTATTTGCAAATAACGGGATATTGGCTGTTGATGAATTCTAAAATATTAATATTACAATAATTAGAGTGTGTTTAGTAAATAAATTATACAAAACAAACAATCAAATTGTGGAAGATTAGGGTTTGGATCTAAAATCTACAATACCACTAAGCCACACAAGAGTTTCTTCGTTATCCGGTAGTTTGCTATCAAAATAGTTAACAGGAATGTTAGAAAATGATTGAAAATAGTTTAATGTTTCCATTTTTTAATGCAGACCTACCTTCTAGAATAAGTATCTAATAGTTTTAGGCATTTGACGTACCACGTGTTAAGGGTTAATTTAATGATTAAGATGCACAGTTTTCTAAATAACGTTTTTCTAAATTTCCCAATACATAAATGTCGAGAAATCAATCAATAACATGAAATATTTGATTTTTTGTAGTAGTTTAAAGTTCGTTAAGACATTAAAATAATTATGAAATCAAAATGAATGCGCATGAACTGTAAAAAAATGGAAAAAAGTTCTCCTACCGGCTTAGTGTCAAATATTACTTGTACAAATTACAGGCGTTAACATAAATTTTGTCCGTTTTTTTTCCAAATTTAAAAAAGAAACAAAATAGGTGAAATCATCATTAAAAAAAAAAAAAATCTGCTCTGCGAGATTTCTTTTGCTTTCACGTTACATATATTATTTTGTTTCATTACAAGCCTTCAAAAGCCCGCATGCGCGCATGCGTGAAGTGGCCGCGTAATGTTACCAGACACAAATATAAGATAATTTTGTGTTTTGCTATGTTATGTTTTACTACAAAACATATTTTACTGACTGTAGGCTGTTTACATGTAACGCGTTTTTCGTGCAAGACAACATTAAAACAACTTGAACAGTCTATCTATTGCGTTCATCTGCACGTTGCGCTTTGTTCGATTGGAAAGTACAAATGTCATTTATGCTCATACAATCAGGAAATTCCCCTAAATATGAGCAAACGGTAAAGCACCGCGCTCTTTTGATTTAGTATAAGATTGTCTTTAAACGGGTTAGGCCAATAAATGAAAGGCATCCAATATGCATTAAATTAAGGTTTTTGTTGGAAACAGTTTTTTTAGTTTATAATTTTATAATGCTTACTTTGTATCATATTTAATAAACCTACAGCAAATACACAAAATTGGATGCCTAATTAAAAAAAATCGAATTTTAAATTTGTTTTTTTTATTATTTTATTAATTATTTTTGAGTTGGCAACACTGCCGTGTAGAGCATTTAGTGAACTATATATTTACCTAATTAATTTTTCAATAAAGAATACCCATATCGAATTTTGCATTTTAAGAATGATTTTAAAATATTATTTCAAAGTCCTAAAAATCTTCAAGTCCAAGAGTTTTTTCCGTGAGAAAAAATCACTTATCCTTAAAATACTTTAAAAAAATCTGGCTTAGGTCCACTTAAAAAAAACAAGCAATAATTTTGTAACTAAACAAGTAATGATTTTGTATTTTTTTATCTTCAAATAAGGAAGAAAAAAACATAACAATATTTACGTATTTTCAATTTTCCGAAATTCTGAAATTTGAAATTTCAGAAACCAAATAAACACTTAAACTTGAAATATCTCAGAACTACAAAAATGTAATTATAGGCATTTTTAAAAATTGAGAATCCAATTACAAATATTCACTGTCATTTGTATGATGTGTGTTTATTATTATTTTTATTTATTCAACGTATCCGTCAAAACTTGGACTTAAAAATGAAATGAAATTTTTATATATGTGTATAATGTAGTATAAATCAGTTTGATTTATAGACAATTTCATTATTTCTGAAATTCACTTAACGTGGTGTGGTTTCTATTTACGCGGTACGAATAATCTAATTAGTCTTAATTCAGGGTTTCTTATAGTGCGATTTCCATTTTATGCAGTACGAATTAATCGCGTTATACGATAGGAGGGTTTACTGTTTAAATTTAAATAAAGTTTATTTTAACAATGTACGTCCAAATATTTGTAAACAGGCTGGATTTCCTCCCCTTTTTTCAGATCTAAATTTATTGCTTTTAGAATAACTAGTAATACGTTTTTTTTAAATTACGTCATAGTAATTTCAAGAGTGCCTACTCTCCTATTTAAAAGGTTTTAACTAATGTCGTATAATTAAATATACTGGTACACGTTACAATAATTCGCGGTTAGTTGCCTTTCTTACGTCTCTCTCTCACACAACATTGGCATGTTTATCGTAATTTGCGACCTCTATCTTCCCAATTGTGGAGGACAACACAATATAAGCTTAAACTGAGATGCATTTAGTCAGAAAGTAAAGTGTTTATTTATTGTACTTCAATGGTTTTAACCAGAGAGTAATAAAACGCCACTGGCAAATAGAGTCACCCATGCGGACAAAAACCATTCTACGATTATCAACCACGAAGTTTGCTACAGTTTACAGTAATACATCGGGCCGTAGGTGCTCGGGTCGAGAATTGCAAGCGCAAACCAAAACAGTCCGTAACACGTTTTGTCGTTAAACTAAAAACCAAACCAAAAATTTGGAACGCTTTTGTTATATGCAATAGAGCTTAAGAGCTTCTCTAGTGAATATAGTGAAAACTCGGAGGTTTTAACAGACAAAACATAACAAATGAAATACTTTGTTTTTATGTTCCCCGTTCAAACTTTTACCATAAATAATCATAATATGTTTACTAAAATTTTATTCAATTCTACTTCATTTCCCTCTAATAAGTATTAACTATTTATAAAAAAAATATCCAGTCTTTTGTCTACTATTTTTTAATGCATTTTTGTAATTTCTAGTCATCATTCCGCTTTTTTGAAATGTTCTTTTATTTTTTTTTTCTAATACCTCTACATGTAGGTCGACTATATTATTGAATATATCTGCCAATAATTTCAAACAATTACGTAAAGTAAAATCATCTCTCAATAAATATTATCAACAAAAAACTTACCCCTTTTAGACTATTTCGTTTTAACTTAAAATTCACCGACAAATAGTGCCGTGCCGGCTAGGAGCGGCTGTCGCGCGCGGCGGATTCACGTCGGGTTTCAGCGCGTAATGATAGTACGAAGAGACCGGCAGAGGCCAGAGACAAGAGGCTATAGAACTGTCTCGTTAAAAAACATTTTGCCGCCATGCGAAGTACGCAGCGCCACGGAGAAATATGTAAACGCGTTTTAAGAACCTCCGCGCAGCGCGCTACTTTCTATTTCCTCAAAGAAATGGAGATAGTCTTTATACTGCACCTGTTATATTATATTCTTTCAGGTCCGGACGCGCATAAGACTTGCATATCAATGTCATTTCATCAAAATACCTAAGTATCAGCTGTAAATTAGAACTTCGTTTAGAAGCGACATTGGCAGGTTCAATCAAGGGATCATTTGGCTGCAGTATTAAAGACATTTTTATCGACGGGCCAGAAGTCACCAAAAATATTAAGTTCCTACGGAAAGGTAATTAAATAATTGTGACAGACAAAATGGAGTTTATGAAAAACAGTAAAATAAAGCAATCGGTTCTCTTCATTCGTATGACAAGAGCCCATTGCATGTAAAGTGAACTAATTGATATTTTATTGGTGAAGTAAACTTATTGCTTATATTTGATTTCTGTAATCTGTGTCATCCAAAAATCCTTTTTTTCTGAGTTGTTACGTAAAAAAACATCGTTGTTTTTTAAATTTATCGAAAAAGTTTACTAAAAAATAGGCAAATAGCTCACAAAGTTAAAACTTTGAATACAAAACTTAGACCATTTTGTCAGTTGGTTCACTTCCCCTACAATGGTCTCAATTCATCATCATAGGTACATAGGGCACTGCATTGGAAGACCAAATGCAGGGTATTTTGATAATCTATCTCGTCAATGTAGGGTGAAGGTGCCGGTCTTAAGAGAATGAAATATTGCAGAGTAGAACCAGCTTTAAAACAAATATGACATATCAACTCTGACAGGGATCGAACCTGGGACCTCATGCATGGTATGCGAACGCACCAGCTCTATATTACAAGGCTTTTCTGCAGTCGATTTTCTTTATCAAAATTTTCACTTGAGAGTAGAGTTCGGATCGATGGTCGGCCTCGTGGTGTAGTGGCCAGCACATTTGCCTACCATGTAGGTCTTGGGTTCGATTCTCGACATGGTTGACATGTAATATTTATTAAAAAAGGTGTTTTTACACTAGAATATTTCATAGTCCCTTTACTGGTACCTGAAGCCTAAGACTGATCATCTTACATTCATGTAACAAAGGTGTATTACAACATTGTATCATTGGTTGATTCGAAAGAACTTGCGACGAAGTTTAAGGTAGTCGATTTTTATTAAAACCATTTTTATTATTTTTTTCATACATTTTCGAGAAACTTCGCGGTACAATTAAATGCTCTAATTTTTGCCGCGTGTAAGAAAACATTTTTGTATCGTTTCCCGTATCACTGAACTTCCTCCTGTCAACCTACGTCAAATCATGATATATTATGCTGATGTAAAGACACATTTCAAATAAAAGTTTTGTGTTGGTCTGAATTTCAATACTTTTAGATCAAATGCAAACATGCTAAGCACCGAACCACGCTAGCGGATAGTTTAAAAGTCCTCTCATGTTCTGCAAATTCAATGCTAAATTCAAAGACAAAAATTAACATATACATAAAAGATCATTGTTGTTTTCTTCATCACAAAAGCATGGAAAATTGTTTTCTAGGTAGGTTTATGATTAGTGAAAACGTCAAGGCAACTAATATTACAATGAAAACTTAGTTGTTAACTTTAAAACACGGAATTTGTAGAGGAAGAGTGAAAATAGAGTGTGGGTGGTTAAAATGCAATTTTTTGAAGAAATCTATGCACAGCAGGCTTAGGATTGTCATAAATGATAAAATCAGACCGGAATCCTAATATGAGACAGTTATTGGTGATGTGCAATGAATGAATGACAAAGTAATTTCAAAAACAGGTAAATATGGCAAGGATTAATGGCAACTTAGGACAAGAAAACGGATGATCCGTCTTAATCTTAAATCTTGTCATGTTCAAAGCAGAAATAATCGAAGGGCACGTTATGACAAGACATATGAATGTGAGAAGAGCTAGGAATGTATGTAAGGATATAAATATGTAGCGTTTCATCCTCTCTGCCTCCGACTATTGGAATTAGCATAATAGTAGTTTTAATAACTTTTCATTGCCCAGCGGTGGTATTTTTAACCGCTCTCGCGGCCGTAGAAAACACTTTTATCTCGTGTATTTATATTTGTACATTTAAATAAAATTGAAACTCGTGTGTTTAAATGTATTTAAAATCCGCGAGATAAAAGTGATTTATACGGCCGCGAGAGCGTTTGGAATATCACCCCAGGTCAAATAACTTATTAAGTTCCCGACTGGAAATTATCACTGTTATCAATCACCAACTTTTAATATCACCAAAATATTGTTTCGAGAGCTCAAGCTTTTTGTCAAAATCACGCGTTCGGCTCTTAGTCAGTTGTCATTTAAACGCAAAAGAAGTGGATTTATTGAATTTTTCTTGTATTAGTAATATTATAGATTATACAATATTTTATCTAGAAACCGCAAGTACGACTATTTTCTTACAAAACCTCATGCTAACACGCCTTTTTAATTACTATGGTAAAAAATATGATGAAAAAAACAATCGAATTTTTACAAATATGAATAACTTACTTTTTTTTTAAATAAATACATCAGCACAGTCACGAAAATAATGTTTTCAAGCATTAAGATAACACTACAGTGAAATAATATATTTTTTATACTGCTTTTTTAATACTATTGAAATATTAATTTCGTGCTTGAATTGTGTTTTTAGGTTAAAATGTGCAATAGTTTAGGCTTTGTAATTTATATATATATACATATTTACATACATATGTAAATATATATATATATATATATTGCAATGCTACGTGTTTTCATAATGTCCCTTAGCCATGAAGTCCCGACTTTTTTACGTGCTTATATATCGAATATTTGTATACATGAGACTTTTCAGAGACGAAGAAATCTTCTTTTTATGACATACATCTCAACCGAGATGAAGGGATCGGGGAAATTTTGAAGTCTATATAATTGGTTGATTTATTGGAAAACTTTTCGTATTATTTAACATTCACAATTTTTTTTATTCTCGATAATTCTTCCACATTTCCTAATTATTTCTAAGTTTCAGTTAACATTTGTAAAAAATTGATGACTAAATCGTCATTTTTGAGATACCTGTCAATATATGTAAAATTCCGAAAGGGCTAAATATGGTCTATAGGTAGTCTACAATATTTGAACATATTCAAAATATTATTAAATTTGTGTAAAAATATTGCAAAAATTTTACGTTTATCAGACTTTTACTTTTGACCAGTTTCGTCAAAAAAATAATATCGTCAGCGTTTGATGCTTATAAATTATTGAAAATACACAGGGTAACTAATAAATAAGTTTGGATTGTTTTGATTTGTTTGCAGGGGGAGATAAGAGAAGAAAGTAAATAATTTTCCATCTCAACAAAATTCACCCCTGAGGGGTGAATTTTGTTGAGATGGAAACATCCGGTACATTTTCTTGTACAACAAAACGGGAACGAACAAAATATTTTTTTAAATTAATAATAACGTACATATTTAAGAGAAACATAAGATTTTTTTACATTTTTAATCAGATGTTTCCGTCCAAACAGACAAGAGCCTGTTCTATGGCTAGCAAATTGTGGATTTACTGGTGACAAAATTTATAGAACATGTTATTATAGAACATTATATTATCCACCAAAACAAAAAAGATAAAAATAAATTTTAATATTAGATTAACTGATTTACCTGGAATAAGACATAAACCTTTTTGTATTCCTGTGCAGCAATCCACCACATTGACCTTAACAAATTGAAACTGTTCTGGCTTTCTGAGAACTGTTCAGCTAACTATACATCCTCGGGGCAATAACTCTATATTGCCTTCGAGAGAAGCTCGTTCTTGCATCGGGGGTTACAGAGTTTTCAGCCAGACCACATAATATTGTAGATCGGTTTTGCTGGGTCCTTTGTTTATTAGTTTTAGTAAAGTGTAACAGGCGAAGGGTTGACTTCACCAAAAACTGTTTGACATACAGATTCTGTTCCGCAAAAAGTAGAAAAGTAGGATATAATAGAGGGCGTCGCGTCGGCGTCCGTTCGTCTAATTTTGGTAGCTTCTCCCCAGCTCAATATTATCATTGTTTTATGTACAGTTACACTGGTATATTACGGTTTTTTATATTTGCCATTGGTAGGATCAAAAAGGAATTCAATCTGATTTTTCCTCTAAACTTATCATAGTTATTGTATAAAAAACTTGACAGTTTGTAAACTTGTTCATTGTTTTTTAAATTAATAATATGTATTTTTTTATTGCATACCTACATATTTAATCTTAAATTTGTTATTTGTAATAATAGTAGTAAAAGACCCACGGCCGTAAATATTATTACGAAGAACGAATGTGTATTATTTATTTGTATAATTTGATAACGCGACTCTGGACAGTATGAAACATACAGTTCATAGTGTGAAATAGAACCATAACTATTAACAAAAGACCGATGTTATTGACACGATGGCTATAATTCTCACGTAAAAATCCTGAAAGAAAAGTAGATTATAACACAATATGAACTAAGGAAAAAATGTGTATGTCTTTCTTACGTGAATGTTTGCATGTGCATTTTGTTTTGCAATCTCTTTTATTTCAAATTGTTGAGGGCAACGCAATTTTTGCTTTACCTTAGATGTACCTACCGAGATAAGAAAAACGTGTCTATTTATTATACGCCAATGATTTACAATACATTTCTTTATTATTAAAGTCAACACTAATGTAAAATATAATGAATGAGCCAAGAAACTACAAGCGATATGTAAGAACTACCAATGAAAGAAAGAGAAGCTTATTTTCTTAAAACATTCACTTTCACTTCAGTTGTCCGCCAACTACATTCTAAACTTACCTAAATCAACACTTGAGAAATAACATGATCTTGGATACCTTTTGTGAGAAGTAATGGTATACCTACGTCAGCTTTAAAACGCTTAAACCTTCTCAACTTATACCTACGCTACTGCGTGTTTTACTGTTTTTTTCAGAGCGGGGGTCTTCCTATCGGTTTCCCCCATACAAAAAAAAACATTTTTGTCAAATATCAAGAAAAACTATTTTTATTTCAGTTTTATAAACCAAAATTTTAATTGGATTTATCTCTATCATTGAATCTTTCACTGTGAAAATTAAACGGAGAGTTTGCGTCAGATATTGTCGTTCTTTCTCATGACTAAATTACAATATCACGAAGAGTAGCGAAAACTGTTTAATTCATTCGTACAATCAAGTTAGAAAAATCCATTACCATTTTGGTATTTATAATGCATTTAATAACATCGATTCGGATTAATATCGTTATTATTTTGAAATATTATTTAACTATTTTACATTGCCCTCGGTATCTGAGAAATCTCTTCAGATTTTTCTGTGTGCGGCCTTTAGCCAGGCCGCTAACTGCCGACGAAACGTCAGCCGTAGACTTCCAGAACCGCGAGAACCCTATGCCTTATAAAGTCATCGTCATCATTCCCTTTCCGCACCTAATGGTGCATAGGGCACTGCATTGGTACACCAATTGCAGCTTATCTTGATCATTTTTGTTACATGAAGGCAAGATGAACAGTCTAACGCTTCGGATAAATAATAATAATAATGTTGGGATAATTTAAACAGCGCCATTTTTGTGAAAATCACCCCAAGGGCGCTGTACAGTAAATAAATATCCCAACACGTCTTGCAGCTACAGAGCGCATGGATGGTTGGGATTCTAGTTCCTCGTCTCCAATTATGATATATTTTAATTATGATATATATGAGCTAGATAACAGAACGTCTTGCAGCTACAGAGCGCATGGACAATAAGAAATCTAGCCCCTATTTACATTTTTATTTTTAATTTTTTTATTTGACAATGAAGTTTAGAGTTTAAGTGATATTTTAAAACGAAATAAAAAGCAAATTTATAAAATTGGAAGTTAGATAACAACAAGTCTTGCAGCTACTGAGCGCATGGACGGTTGAAATTCTAGACCCCATTTACTAAATTTAGATATTTGATAATTGATAACATTTACATAATATGATAGTTAACACCACAAAAAGTCTTGCAGCTTCAAAACGCATCGACAAATGGAATTTCAACAACATAAGAATGATTTTAAAAAGTTAATATTAAAAAATAATTTTAAAAAACGCAATAATAATACATTGAGCAAAGAACTAGTAAGTATGGCAATTAAGTGAACATGTAACAGCACAAAAAGTAAAATATAAAAAACTAAACAAAGATAGCATTCCTTAACTTATTATTAAGGTTAACAAGACAATAAAAACTCAAACTCAAACTTGTCCCTGCTTTATTTTGGTATGCAGTAAACAGGATCTATTGTCTTTTTCCTAGTAAATAACTGTAAAAACACTTGGTTCACATTTGGCTGTTCCCTGGGAGATGATAGTAGAAACGCATCTGTGTGCGTAGTGTAGAGTGTAGGTACCAAGGAATCTATCCGCTTGTTAATTTTGTTTGTTATTATTGTTTGCATATTTTCCGCTTAAATTTTCTGATTATTATTATTTTACTTTGATTACAGTCAAGGAGCTATTAAATATGCTAGGGTAAAAACACCCTTTCAAATAAATATTTCATATCTACCGTGACGGGAATCGAACCCGAGACCTCTTTCATATTAGGCAAACGCGCTGATCATTCACCACGAGGCCTTATAAAGTAGGAAGCGTTTATTTAAAATACATGTTCATGTCACAAGTTCCAAGGATAATTTAAGATGAAAACTGTAATGCCGAGTACTTCATAAAAACAATAGTTAGAGCCAGATGCCACACAAATTAATTGCAGGTACCTAAATTTTTGTCTTTTCCAGCATCGCTATTTATCGAAAGTGATTTAGTTTCTACACGTAATTAATAAAAATATTTTTTACAATTACCTCATTTTCATTTTAGGTTAGTAATTAACAATGGTCAATTAGTTTTTCTGTTTGTTTTTAAAAAAATAATATATAAGCGATTTATTTGAACATAAATTGTTTTGACATTAGTGTTATAATAATTTGATTTGAAATGTTTTTGAACAATAAAAAACCACGTAAACGTACATAATTATTGGAAATTTCATTTAATCGGGTCTCATTTCATTTATAAATCGATTATATGCAATTTCTGAACGCCATGTTTACGAAGTTTTTAAGAAATAGGCGCTATAAAAGTGTTATAAGAGACACTTGTCTAAACCGCACAATAATTTTCACACAGAGAGAGAATAAGCATAACGCAACTCGGAGATTAAGCAATATCATTTCTTGCTTAGGGCCAGTTGCATCATAAAGGTTTAATTAAATAAAGTTCCAACTTAATGAGCTGTTGCGTTTTCTTTTAATGTAAAAAATGAGTTGCTTGAAAAAAGTCAGATAAAGCGGCTCATTTTTTTTTTTGGAAAATGAAAAAAATATTTAACTGTAAACCTTATTCAATTGACTTTTTATAATGCAACTGTTAACACAAAGTTAACGCCAATTGTTTTGTTTTTGATAAAAGCACGATTCAATAATTTTTTTACTCGGTCAGAAGGGAATTCAGACTATTTACTTTACTAAAATTCAAAACACCAAGCTTTTGTGATTTAAAAGTACCTAATGACTTGAGGAGAAGCTGGTTCGATTTTATAACCAAAAAGTCCAAGAATAGACGCAGCAGCCTCCTATATTGAGCGGTGGACCTGGCTAAGGCACGTGCTGCGGATGCCTCAGGAGAGCCTAAGCATCAAATAGCCTCATCTTCACACCTGCGGGCCATAGTTGTTCTGGAAGGCCGTCGAAGATGATTTTTCAGCTGTATTCGGCGGAACTTTGGGACACGCGATCGGTTTTGAAGGAGCGAATGCTAGCTAAAAAAAATATAGCAAAAAATATTATCGTATACATATGGATTTTGTTAGTTTTCTCATTAAATGTCTCGTTATACTTCAATATTTTTTTTTTTTGGTGACAGCTACCGTGGTAAAAATCGCCTTAAAAGTCACTTATTGAAATAAAATCGTTATTATTGTAAATTAAATAAAGTAAATATATAATATTTTGAGTATGCCCAAGTTTTTTTTTTATTTGTCTATTTTTCCATACATATATTATTTACATAGAAATATAATTTCAAAAATACACTTTAGAAAAATACACCTTAAAATTAAGCTAAGCTATTCGATTCTATCCGATAAGATTGAAATTTATTAAAGCAGAGATTGAGAACATTTTTGTGAAGGAAATATGGAAGTCTAGATATTTACAGGTCTTATGACCTGTCGTTGGCTTACAATAAATGCCAATAATTTAATATAATTCAACTGAAAGAATTTTACTTGTAACAAGAAAATTAATAACTAACTTTGATCTTTGACAAATTTGTTCCTAAAGGTGTATTTTTTATTAAATTGTAAACTTATTTTGTATTTACTATTGAACTAATATTATGTACTACATACAATAAAAATAATTAGTACGTTTTCCTTAGTAAAATCATTGCATCCACATTCCCGAAAATCGTTTTAAAAACCGTGGGTCTTCCTGTCAGTTTCTCTATTACTAAAAAACTTTACTTTACCGTATTACTTTTTTTTTACAAAAAACAACTTTGGAATCAATTCTTTAAAATTGTAAATTTCACAAACCGCGATTTTGATTGAATTTTATTTATATAGCTTTCATTGCTCCTTTCACAAGTTCGGCAAATTATACAGTAAGCTCATGTCGGATATTGTCATTCTTTATCATGCTCGTATTGCAATTACACGAATGGAAGCAAATACTGTGTTTAACTTGTTACAAAATCTATTTCCACTTTGCGTTTTCTTCAATAATATTCCGCATCTTGGATTCTCGGTACGAATACTGAAGTGTTCAATATTTATTTGTTTTATGGAAACATACAGTCAACAATGTTAATTCTGAATTGCTTGATAAGTTGGAACGATTGGAGAATGTTTGTACTTTAATCTTCGCAAATTCGACCACATAACCGAATATCGCACTCAATTACACTAGCTCAGTATCAGGCATAGAAGAAACATTCACATTCTATCACTTCTTCACAATATTTTTAATAATCTCACTTCGCCTGTTTATCTGAGAGAGCTCTTCCAACCTCTATCCCAGCATGGGCTAACTCTTTGTTCTAGTAACAAAAGAACCCTTTCAATACCCATTCATAGCTCTAATTTTTTGCCATTTCTTTTCACGGTAGAAACTGCTCGATTATGGAATAATCTTCCCACTAATGTCAGAGACGTTCATTCTTTATTTACATTTAAATCAAGTTTGAAATGACACTTCCTGAATATTTGAGTTTTTCCTTTCTCCTTTCTCGTTACTTCCCTCTTTACCCCCTCCTCTCTTCATGTAATAGCTTAGATATTTAGTAAATTTTTATTTCTTGAAAAATATGTATGTTTATCAATATTTTGTTTAATGACGAAAATATTATAATATTCCAACAATATGTTCATATACCACTGATTTTTTCAAATTAATCGGTTCGGGAAGGTAGGAAGAAATTGCTTAAGGCAATATCCGCCCTTACGCATATATGCACGTAAACGGTATATGTATATAAAGTGTTTGAATAAATAAATTAAATTTCATAATAAAGAAAAGGTTGAAAAACAGTATATAAAGTGTTTGAATAAATAAATTAAATTTCATAATAAAGAAAAGGTTGAAAAACAGACCAGCGGAGTTTCTAAATAATAATAAATTTTAATTTATTTATATAATTACTTTAGTACATGATTAAATATATGCATCCGTATATATATATACATATAGGTACCATATACAAGATGGTGTGTTTGTGTGTATTTGTATGAGAATAAGCGTTCAGGTGGGCGTAAGCGTGTGCATCATAAAAAAGCAAGTGGGAGTGTATCGAAGCCAGATAGAATGAGTTGTAATTTATTTTTAAATTTAAATAAATTAAGGGGCATGTTATATATTTTAATAGATGAAAAAAATATATAAACAAGAAAGATAACGGAAAGAATGTTGTAGGGGCATGTTTGATATATCAAAAGTTGAAAAAAAAATTGAACAAGAACGATAAGAAAAGGAAATAATGTTGTGTATAGTCAAAGTTACAGACTGACAGATAGAATATATATTTATTTCTTGTTACGCGAAAGGGGACATTAACATTAATTTTGGAGAGTAGGTAGGTTTAAAGAACCTACTGTATTATTTAATAATTTATATAAATAGCATAATTCAGATATATTGCGTCTATTTTTAATGGTAAAAAATCAATTTTGTTTAATCCGTTAATATGTTTTATTTAAATAGATGTTTTTTGTAGATATTTCTTTACAAAATTCCATTCAGATAAAATTATTAATAAAATTATCAATAAAACTTCTTGGTTTAGATTCACATTTATTTTATTCTTGTTAACACCAGTGCTTTTTATTTTCCGTTATTATATTTCTTGTTATTTAACACCAGTCCCGAAGATGCCTTCTTAGGCGAAAGCGTTTGATGGTCAAAATTAAATAAAAGTGAAACTAAACCGAGAAGTTTTATCGATAATTTTATTAATAATTTTATCCAAATCATCAATATGTTTTAATATGAGCGCCACCTGTCCCTATTTACTAGAAGCTCGTTATGATTCATGTTTGTATAACATACATTTATGAGAGTGTTTCTTCAAATATTAATTCAACGATAAACCGACAGACTGCTCTGTAGTGCTCTCGATATAACAATATTATGTAATTATATGAAAAATGCGATAGTGTGTTGAGACGCTGTCCGGTTGAGTTTAGATGAAAATTAACTGATTAATATTCACGAATATATTATATTCTTAAATATCGAGGCGCTAGTCGGTTAGTGTCGTGGACTCCGAAGCAGGACCAACGTTTGAAAGCAGCCCTCTACCACAACTTGTCTCCCATTTTCTAACTAAAGGTTTTTTTTTTACCACTAAAAGAAAATGGCTCCAAAACTAAATAATTAGGTCAATCGCAAGAACACTAATTTTTAGTTAAACAATAACATAATTTAAAAAAAAAACTAAATCTAGGTACGAGTAATATTATTCACACGTGTAAATTATTTATTTAAAAATTCAATGAAAATGCAGATGAAATACTTATTCATGAAATTTATTTATTCCTATTAAAAAAATCAGAGTCCGGGCAGATGATAAATCATAGTGTTTTGTGTAAAATAGAACCAGAATCCTGGACGAGCGCTTTTGACTCGATGTCTACTCTTAGATAAAAATCCTGAAAAAGAAAATCGATTAAAGAAAGGTCCACTTCGTAGTGTAGCGGTTGGCGCGTTTGTCTATCATGATTGAAGTCCCGGGTTTGATTTCTGGGAGAATCGACACAAAATAATTGTTTATAATCTATATTATTGTTATCAAAAACATTTTTAATTTAAAAAAAAATAAATTGGGTATATCAACAGTAATACATGTAACAAAAATACAACAAATAAAATATACAGAGAATAAAACCAGTGACAGATATCCACAGAAATACATTAAATACACGTACAATACGTACTAGTGTGTTTGTGTGAGTGTAAGTGAGAGGGTGGGTGTTATATTGGAATGAGGGTGGACATGTGTGTAATGACACTTTGTGGTATGACATTTTACACTTATTTGTTTATAAATTTGTATAAACCACTTTTTTTTTTTCTTTCTCTCTCTTTCTTTCAATTTTCTGTCTCTTTCATAAAATATTTTATTATATAAGCGTGTAATTATAAGTTAGTTAAATTCCTGACGATTAGGTAGTAACCTCGAAACCGGTCGAAGTGAAATAAAAAAAAAAAAAAAGTGGTTTATACAAATTTATAAACAAATAAGTGTTTGTAATCTAGTTTACTGCAGCATTTTACTCAATTATAAAATTCATAATGTTTTTTTAGTATGAGCAAAATCGACAGAAATACCCTATTTAAAACGGTTTTACGGTATGTGGAGGGAGTGCTTTCACTGTCCCTACACTAATATTTTTGTTTCTTTTTTTTATATGGTAGTTGCTTATTTTTTGCCTCGCTTATTATGTACAAGGCTTATATTAACTGCAAAAGGTATGTGTCTTCTAATTACTCTGACTATAATGTCAGGACCCGGTGGAATAATCGTCTGTGGCCTTGTTAAGGAACTTCCCCGCATTTGCTTTAAGAAGAGGAAACTACAGAAAACTCATTCAGGAGAAGCCGAACTATTGACAGGCATCAACAGACCTTCCGTTCCACCTTGAGACCGTTCGTAATTAAGTGTCCTATTTTTATTTATTCTAACAATTACCTTTACTATTTTTACCATGTAAAATATTACCTTATGCGATAAGTTCTTATGCCTTATTACTGTTACGATATCTTCTAGGTCCTCATCCAGACTTTTACATCGCACCTCTAGCTGCATTCGCTCTAAGCTGAAAATGGGACAATGCATCAACAAATGAGGGACATCTTGGGCGTCTCGTCATCACATGGGCAGCTATTGATTTCTGAGAGCTTAAAACGGCGAAGATAGCTCATAAAACCTCCGTGGCCGTTGAGGATTTCAGTCAGTTAGTAGCCAACTTGCTGCGTATTTCTGAAATCAAAGACATGAAAGATTGTTGGAAAAAATATTTTGGTTACCTGTCCAGTAGTCTAGAGTTTAGGAGTTCTGCTTCTTATTTTCTTTTTGGCAAAACTAAAGGGAAATCTGGCATAATCAGGAGCTGTTTTCTTGAGAGTAGCTTCTCGAGCCTTTTCATCTGCTTCTTAATTGCCTCGAATTCCGCAGTGGCCTCTTATCCATCCGGTATACACATTTTGTGATCTTGATTTGAGTTTTTGTATACCCGTATGAATGTCCGTAATAATAGGGTTGACTGAATTTTAATCAGCTGTTGCTTGGACCCTTGATTTACAATCTGTCAAAACCGTTATTTGCTTCCACCGGTTTGGTGGTTAGGCATAAACTAGAGCCTCTCTTTTTGCAAATATTTCCGCCTGAAAAACAGAGCAAAAACCATCAAGTTTCAGTTTTCTTGCCAGCAGCTCCCATGCCATCCAAGTCCACCATATCCTTATACTAATCACTTTACCTTGCTGTAACAAATCGATACCCGCTACATTTACAATGCAATACCCTACCTGCAATGATGGGGATAGAATAAAATTTTGTAGCTATAATTCAAACACATTTTATATTTATTTATTTAACCTTTAAATAAAATTAGTAGTTTTTAATTTGATTATTTTTTGTTATTTTGATTATTTTTTTTTACAAGAGATATTTGCATCGTTGTGGTTAACCATATATTTTAATTTTGGAGGCATTTTCAACGAGTTGTAAATAACTCACAATTGGAAAATGGGAATCAAGTTGGGTTAGGGTGGGTTTCGCACGTCGGTCACTAATCCGCGAGTCCGCAACACCAGCCACGAAACTACAACCCCATTGCGACTTTGAATTGCTTCGCTGCAAGGTGTTTGTTTTTAGGCTTATTATAATAAATTTAAACTGGAAGTAAAAAATCGATGTACTTTTTGATTGTATAATAATTGAAAACTACTTTGTGCACATTTCGAAAAAAAAATCGTGACTTTTTTTTTCGATATTTATTTATTTATTAATTTAAATACATAAATTCAGTTACTTTGGGATGAACATATTTTAGCTCTATAGGTAAAAAACCTATGTTGAGCTGAAATGTTTTATTTCAAAACTAAATATGATAAAATACTTAACAAACGTGTTTTTTGTTTATGTTTATAATGTAAAAATACACCTTAAAGGTTATCGATAATAAATTGGGTGTATTATCAAAACACTTTTTTTTGAAGTAACGATCATCATCGATTTTTAATAATACTAATGCCGCAATATAAATATAAATGTCATAAAAAAATTAGGAATAATGATCAAGATTTTGTGAACAATAATCCTAAGCTGCGATATTAATACAACCTGAAAAATTTACACTTAGCAGTAATTGTCAATAAAAGTTATGATTAATGTTGTTATCGTCGTTCCTAGTTTTTTAACTGCTCAAAACGATTAACTTTTTCCATAATTTGATCCCCGATCTATTGTGAATATCCAATTGACGTCATCATCGATTAAAACCTTATCAAAACCATCATGATGCCAATGGAGAACCCTCGTTTTTATACAGATTTCTTACGATCATTTTTAGGCAAGTCATTTATCTGTAGGTTTTTTACCAACTTTTGAAAATATTGTGTAAAAAAATCACACGCCTTGTGCTTTGAGCAGTACTTGTCGTATAAGGACGTTCGGTCCTACGGCAAATTAGATATGAAAAATGTATTCTTACGCGCGGTAAAAATTAGAGCGTTAAATTTTCTGGCGAAGTTTTTTGAAAATGCATGAAAAAAATAATTAAAATTATTAATAAAAACGAACTACTTTGCATGACGTCACTAGTTCTTCCGAATCAACCCATGATATGAGGTTTTTTTTCATAGAGTTTTTATTCAATAAAATATACACATTATTACAATATAAATCATCTCCCATCCACCATCAAAGATGTTACTACATTATCTCTGTTTAAATCACGTCTGAAGAAACATCTCCTTTCTCTTCCTTAATCTCTCCTCCTTTCCTTTTTCCTCTTTCCGCTTTTTTTCCTTTTTCCCATTGAGTAATAGTTTTGATTTAAGGTAATTTATAAACAAATACGTTTATTTCTATTTTTATATATTTTTCACTTTTTAATCTTTTTTTTTTTTTCTATTGAATATGTTCTGTAACTTGAATTATAAAAATAAAACTTTTATTTTATTGGTTGGTTGGAAGAAATTGCCATTTGGCAATAAGCCCGCCAATGTACAAATAACATTATGTGCAAAAAGTTAAATAAATAAATAAATACATTATAAAGAAAACCCGGTATTAAAATATATTTTGTCCCGATAAACTATTCAATAATAGTTTGTCATTGGGTGCTCAGACACTAGTTTCAATTTATAATAAAATAAAAAGATTACATATATAATACTGTATACGTATAAAATAATGAACATAAAATAAATTAACGTAATGAACCGATAAAAATAGTTTAAGAAAATATTTACTTTTTTTAAAGTAAGAAAATAGAGTAAAAGAATGTAATTAAAATTAAATAATAGCAATTTACTAGAATCTATTTTAAATATAAGAAAAAACAAACACATGTATAAATAGTGTGTTGTAATATAGTTCCGGTTTACGGTAAGACAACTGACAAATCAGAAGAACACATCGAGAAGAAGGGGAAGAGACGTCACACGCGAAGTTATTTTAAAATTTAAAAAATCAAAAAAATCATAGCGCTGATAAAGCGATACATAAAAATTTTTGAAAAATTTTGGCTTAGTTTAAAAGTCTATTAACAAATAAACAATAACTAAAAAATCCGCTGAACTTTCTCTCTGTGGCGTTTTGCTTTGAACCAAACATGGATTTAGCAATGAGAATACTATAAATATCTAAGCACAAACAGAACATAAAAATACCAACATAGAACTGATAATTAAACTAAGTTTTGTCTGAAGGAAACCTGAACAATAATTAGGTGGAAGTATTTTATTGTCTCTGTGCCCGGGCGGATGAAGAATATAATTCTGTGTATCAATAATACCGGAACCCTCGACGAGTGTTATCAACAAGATGATTGCGCTCAAATAAAACTCCAGAATAAGGAAATCGAGTGGAGATAAATCCGCCTACTTGTGTAGTGGTTGACCTACTGCTATTGCGGTCCAGGTTTCGATTCCTGGGCCGCGATTATGAACGCTATCTTCATCGGTACATATAGGGACGGTATAAACTAACATCGATATTTATGTAGGAAAATGTGTATATTTGTATGAAAATTCAAAGTATCTTCATCTGTAACCTGTAATTGAACATGTTTAGAAAAAAATGTACAGAACACTTAATTATTCGTACAGAATACTTAATTTTACTTTGTAGATAAAATCGAAGATAAGTTTGAACTTCCCGTTAGAACGCAAACCCTGGCAGGGTAAACGTGAAAGGGTAGTGATTTTTAAGGTTTTTTGAACTGCAATATTTTACTGTTCCTGGACTGACACCAGAAGCGTAAGACTGATCACCCTACATTCTATGTAACACAAATGATCTAGATACAGTGCAATTGGATTGCCAACGCAGTGCCACTTGGTTCGGATAGGGAAATTGTGATGAATATATTATATGGTTTTATCTCGATTCAAATATAAAACGTAATGTATTAAGTTTTAAAAAAGGCATTCGGCTTATAAATAAACATAATAAAAAGAACGATAATGTGGTGCTGAACTCCATAGACTGCAAGACGTACAAACGTATCCCCCCCTGTTTAGGAACACTAGGGTGTTCATTCCTTGTTCTGTGGTATCAATAAATTTATTAATTTTACGGAAAATATCAGTAATCGAAAGCGTAAGCGAGCAAGGGGACGGACGGCCTTCTACATTTACAAGATAGACTGATGAAACAACACATCCGGGGTTAAGATTCATAAATAACAATTTTGGCACAAGCATTGGCAATTTATATTATATATCTATCTGTCAGTGTCGATAAATTTGATCAAATCCTTGATATAATTCACAATCAAGGTAACGCATATTTTGTTTTTTATTATACCCATACAAAAGTTGAGACATCTTTATCTTCTTTAATGTTGAGAAATATTATTGTCCATTACCGACGTCACGAAATATTTCAAGATTTCTGTGGATATTTTGACCTTCAATTTTCTCTAATTGTTTGCTTAAATTGTGTACACGATGACCCGTTTGAAACATTTTCATAATTTCCACTCACAGACAATATTTTCCAGATTGCTGGCTGTACTTTGAGCTACCAAAACTCACCGAAGAAACCAAGCAAATAATTTTTAATATTTGCATAAGAAAACAATCTGTCCACATTTGAAATACAGTCAGTGTAAATTGTTCAGCAAGAAAATTATAAAAATATCGTATTTTACATTTGTTCTAGTAAAAAATAATTTGTACTCTTTACTAAATTAAACTTTGCACATGTGCATTTTAAATTTCTGATTACAGTAAGCAAAAAATCATGTATTGAATTGCAATGCTTTTCATTAAAAAACGCACCTTATGTTGGACTACTTTTTTTTATATTGACCGGCGATCGGGTTTCAGTGGTCGTGACTGTTGCCATCATCCGACTGAGATAATAGACTTCCACATTTCATAATTAAAAAATATAGTTATCTAGAAAGTAAGCATATTTTGCTAAATAAGCTTTATAACTAAACGAACTACCAATCCATTGTTTAAATAAAATGTTCCGCAATTCAACTCATTTGATATTGGATTATAATTACTTTATAATAAAAACTAACCATCGGAAACATTCTACCATCCCTCGTATATGTATGTGAAGCATTTAACAAGAATTTAAATAGTCTTGATATATTTAAGACTCCATATAATAGGTGCAGAAGAGAACTAATAGGCTTGATTTAGAATAACAGAGAATATACATTTGGTCTCTTTTCTTGCTCTTAATTTATCAAAATCATTAAATCAAATGCAATTTTCCACTTCTACTTTCCTTCAATCATTCTTCACCACTCCTTATCAATTTCCTTCTTTTCCTTCCCACTATCCCCGTGTTTTGCCCACTATATATTTTATTAAAATATACAGTATATTTATTTTTTACATAGTTTAAACCGTCGTCGCTTTTTTATAACATAATTTAGTTAATGCATATTATTGGATGGCAGGCCTCACTATGTATACATTTTTTATAGTTTTTATTTATATTAATTTAACCTGTACATTTGTTTGTATTCGAAGTAAATAAAATAAAATAATGAATCTTAACAATTCGATATCTTTTATATGTATATGTATATATATATATATATATATATATATATATATATATATATATATATTTAAATAGAAATATTGCACTAGGTTGAGAAACTATAAAAAAATAAATATATATTTAATAATTATTTTGGGAAACGTTTTAATTTTTGATTATTTATTTCACAATTAAATTCAGTAAGGCTTACAATATTTTGGCTGGTTATCATACAGACGAAGAAACAATGAAAATATTTCAATGGATCTATAGTCCTTAAAATGTAACATGATTAGAATGACAGTTGTCAGAAAAAGTGACGACATAACTTTGTAGTAACGTCAAATGAGTTATTTATATTGACATATTTATATTTTTTTAATACAATGCTTGACACAAATCAACATAAATATATAAAATCAGCTTGAAAACTAAAATAAACCTAGTTACATCATTTTGCAAAAACGTTAGAGATGGGACAAATTGATCAATGAAAATTGATCGAATAAAAAAAGAATTCATTTGATGTTGTTCATGAAAAAACTATAAATGTCTCATTTTTTGGTGAATAATTGTGTTAAACAGTCTATAATAGGCTTGTTTTTGCGTTTTTTATATCAATTTTCGGAAACAGAGTTTCGTGATTGCACGAAATAACTGATAAAATCGATTTGATCAGCGATCAGCAATTTCCCATCACTAATGAAATTAGTTTGACAGCTGTCATTCTAATCAAGCTATATCTTAAGGACTGTAATAAAATGTTTTTACTGCATTGGGCAATGATAAATAATTACTGTGAGTAGGTATATTTTTATTAAGCTAGAAAATGTTATAATTCAATGAACACGTTTTAAACTGTCGTATTAATTATTTAACATTTAAAGAGTTTGTTTACTGGGAAATAACATTACATATATCAAAATTGTAATCCAAAGTTATCCCACACAATGTTGTTTATATTCAGAAACACACGCATAGTTATGTTAATCCGTAGAACAGATTAATCACAGCGCATTCAAATGTCCCACATAAGACAGATTTAAGATGGAAATAATTTTCTTCCTGAATGAATAGATTAAAATATTTACACGCGAAATCTTTATATTTGTGTATAAATAAAACATAAAAAATATTACTCTTTGTTGGAACAAAATATTAGGTACGTTCACAAAGAAACAAGAAAAAATATTACAAAAAGTGCATTTCCTATTTTTTTCACTTTACAAACTTTTTATAATTACTCGTCCTTTAATAATTAAGGTACCTACAAAATTAATTTATTGCGTTTTAAAATATAGTGAATTTTTTAACATAACACAATAAAAGTCCCGTCGAATCAAAATTATGTTTAGGTATTATACAAACAAACAAACTATTACGTCGTTTCCCCGAAGAGGTAGGAAGAAAGGATAGAACGCCATATCACTCTGTCTTTGCATACTATCTCGCTTTCTCTAATTCATTACTGATAAAAATATTTACAATGAGATTGTTCATGGATGCAGAAATAGAGGAAGACCTGTAAAGACATGGCATGACCAAATCTAACAAATAGTTGAAGATAGACATGGTAAAAGTCGGAATAATCGGCGAGTGCATGAGAAGATCTACATATGAATGCAGAGGAAGTAAGATCTGAATGCAAAGATAAAGTGATGTGACGTTCTATCCTATCTCCCTACCCTTACGGAGAAACGCTGTGATAGTCTGTTGTTGTTGTTATTGAAAAAAAAAACATTTCTCTAATGCCATAATTCAGAGAGAAAATACATGAAAACGTTTGTATTAAGAAAAGTCGGACCGCGTTTCCTCTTAAGATTAAACATAATTAAGTATACTTACAAAACTTAACTAAAAAATCTCTAGTAAAAACCGTTCGGATAAACGTGAAAAAAATGTTTTGAAGACACTTTACACTTTTCATTGGTAAGTAGGTACCTAGGTACACGCTTATGATTGAATTCCAAATCTAAAAATAATAGATATTCAAAAATTTACTTTGAATAGGTATCTAAGTACTTTCTTATGTTTGAATTCCAAAACATAAAATATTTTCAAATAAATAATTATTTTAGAAAATGTCAAACTCTGCTCAGGGATGCATTTTAGTCAGGAATGCGATTTTCAAAAATGTATCGAATGTTAGTTGATATTATTTTAGTAAAACCAAAAATCCAGTAAAAGAAATAAATGGGTAGAAATTATAAGGAATTCAATAAAATCATCTGATTAGGATCCATAAAAAAACAAACGCTGTCTGTAAAAATTCAAAAACAAACTTTTTTAATACAGAAAAAAATAACATTAATCCATTTTTTGTATGCGCATTCTCGGCGAATGCAACCCTGGAGATGAATAAAAAAAACATTTACGCTCGTAACTTTTTTTTTACTTAATACATTGAAGATTTTGTGAGCTTTAAACGTTCTCGCGGCAAAGACGTACATTTATCTGAAAACTGCACGTAAATCGGTCCGGTAGTTATCGAGTCCACCGAGGAGAACCATTCAAACATTGCCTTTTATGTATATAGAAGATTAGATAGATTTCGTTTTCTTTATATTAATAATTAGTACGGTGTAATTTATTTTATTTATTGATTTATTTCACATAAACTTTATATTTTTTATTTTCTATATGAACACCTCACTGGGCATAACCCGTGTAATTAAAATGCACAGTACAAACTATATTGGAGAAAATATGTATACACACTTATTGACAAACAATAAAGATAGCACATTGTTATAACCTTTTTTCAAATCAACATCCTGTAGATTTTAAATGCGTTTGTGTGAGTTTTGCGAACGCGCCAGCTTTAGTAAAACAACCAGTAATAGTACATTTTGCATATTTTCGTACATATTTATTACTATTTTTTTTTGTACCACAACAGGCCAGGAGTCCGAAATATAGTAGTGAATTTCAGCACATAACATCCAGGCTAGAGAAAAACAACATTGAGCGGAGATCCTTAAGCCCATCACCCCCCCGCAGCTGTTATAGAGTCCTGGGGGACTCTCTGTCAGCTCCGCATAGAGGAAAGTTATTATAAACATTCTTAAGGAATACAAACTATGTACACGAAGTGTTAAATGAATAAATACATTTAAAAAGTACAATAAACCACTGACGCTTGAATACACAATTTTAATGACAAATAATCTTGTGAAATAATGTTGAACAACAAAATAATTATTGAAATGATTCTACAAATACATAATCTACATTCTTTCCTCATAAATATCTGAAGCTTTGCTTCAGTTAGTGTTTTTGAAAGTATACATTTTGAATGTATTGAAATTATTTAAAGATACAAAAACGTTCTTTGTATTTACCTAGATATATTTCTGTAGCAAAAAGAGTTTCAAAATCAACTATTTAGATTGTAAACCTAATAAAACTGTATTCATGTTTGTAAGAGTTGTTAATTTTTGTGTTAGACCGGTAGAGCCATATAAGTCAGATATTCAATTTCTTCTTCTTCTTCTTTGCAGTCTCAATCTTGGGAATTGGTTTGTAGCAAAGTCCTGCATCTCGTCCTCCATTGGTCTCTATTTTCTGCAGCCCTCTTTAGCTCGACATAAGAGGCGCAGTTAAAATCTTCGCACACTTGCTCTAAATATTCCCGTCGGGGGCGCCCTCTATAATTTGTCGCCTCAGCCATTCCCTCTATGATGTCGTGCAGGAGACCCCCATGGCGCATAATGTGGCCGATCCATCGGGCTCGCCTCTCTGAGATGGTTTTGATTAGGTGCCTACCTTCTTCGATTCTATTGAGAACCTCGTTATTAGTGATGTGGTCTCTCCGGCAAATTCCTAATATTTTTCTGTTGCACCCCATCTTGAAGGCCTCTAGTTTTTTTTTGTCTCTTTCGGTAAGGCACCATGTCTCACAACCGTACATCAATATGCTCCATACATTTGTATTGGCAAGTTGCTTGCGGAGTTTTAGTTTGATATTATTTGACTCAAAAATCTTTGATTTTTTGCTTTCAATTTCTATGAATATAAAATAAATGGAAGATAAAATATTCATAATAATGATTTCAACTGACAGTGGCTGACTGTTATTTTTTTTAGCTTCTTTATGGGGCATTACTAGTATAAAACAAATTAATCGAATTAGGAATTTACATAATGTTATATTTCGAAACATGCTCGCCTAGTGAAGAAATCAAAATATAAAACAATAAGTGAAGATCTAATGTCCAAAGAAACAAAATAATAGTTCAATGTATATTTTGATATTTAAAGTTTCCGAGCCAGAACGCGACAAAAATCTACGAGTTCGAGTTCCCGAGGCGGGTACCAGGAATACCCCGGATAAAACGCTATGGATACGAATTAAAATATGTCATGGCAGTGTTTATAAAAATGTTTCATAATATCAAAGATTTCTTAGAATAATTTCATTTTTTTATAAAATACTGTTGCGTGAGGATGCTATATGACATCGCGCTCCTCTCGGTGTGACACGTTGAACAACACTGATCTTATATGGCGCCATCCGTTAGCGGGCGGTACAACGGGGAGTTCGGAGGGGGATGTATGTAAAACGTAAAGCATGAAATCCAGATATTTATTTGTTTTTATTTGGGAAGAAAACAACAGTTTTTACACATATTATATATGGAAAATAAGAATTTATATAAATGAAAATTGTGAAAACAGTCAATATAAATTTTCCACAGTGGTGTAAGCTATTGATTAAGTACATTATCGGTATCAAAATAAAAGCAATTAAAAAATTTTAGGCACTTAGAAGTTTCAAATAAAGTAAAAATATACATATTTATATACAGTAATAAAAATTAATTCAATAGAAACAAGATAAATTTCAATTTAAAAAATAATAAAAGAAGAGAAAAAAAAATAAAAAAAAAATGGGGTTATGTCATAAAATAACGTCAAAAACAAAATCGGTAAAAACGGTAGCATGCTATATTATAAAAAAATATCATATAAGAAGGAGGATAAAAGAACCCTCGGATCTTGATATTCTAAGGAACTTCTTTTATGACCTTTTGTAGCATTTTTTTCTTTAAAGCTAGGGTCGCTCAAAAAAAGGATGGCGTTACTTATAAACCTGGGCACTTTGATACATGACAGATGGCAGTAGGCATAACCATAGAAAAACATAACAGTTGAATTCGCATGCATCTTATTCAGAAATAAAGCAATGTGAATGTAGCTATGGTTGAAATACATGTCATGTCAATGATTCTAATAATAATAAATAATATAATCCGGCCATTCAGATCTTTAGCACATCTAGGTTTAATTACTATTGGCGATATTTTGTTATTATTTGTATTTTGTCACGGGTCGATTACAATTTTTCAAAGGCGAAAATTTTGACGTTTAATTTCTAGATCGTAATTAAAGACGTACCTAATCATATATTTTTAGAACAAAATCATTTTTTACTGTGATATTTAATCTAAAATGGTTTCCAAAATGTGTAGAGTGCCGAAAAAATATTTTTTATAATCATAACCATCTTTTACAGTTCCAATTGAATAGAATCCGTTATTTGGTTTGTTAAATAAAATTATCACTTTTGAAATTCGTTCATAAGTGTGATTGGTCACCATAGAATTAAATATTATATGTTGGTCACTTTGTTTTCCAAATGTCAGTTTGACCACTACAACACTAGTTAACATTTCCAATAGACAAAAAACTTAATAATGACCATAAATTGTGCAGAGTAATTCAATAATAAAACCACGTTCAGTATTTTCATATTTTACTATTTGTTACTATACTTTATTATATATTTATTTTTAAATACGTTTCAAATATAAAATGAAATCAATGATTAATTATTTTATTCAAAAGGTTTTATTTAAGAACTATTTGAATAGGTTGGGTAGAATATGGAGCGCTGTATTTTTTTTTATTTGCTACGCATCAGAAAAAGCACAATAAACATGACGATATTTTTGTAGATTTATGTCAGAAGCTGATTCTCAGGAAATGACTTTGTGACGTAGCTAAATTTATTTATAAGAAATTCATGGCGTAGCCGAAATATTGTAATAAAAACGAGGATGTTTTTGCTAAGTGACGTTAGCAGGCGCTACTCAGGGGCGACTTTGTCACGTGACGAAATTGTTTTAGAAGAAATTCATGGCGAAGCCGAGATGCGTGGTGTTTAGAAATATATCAGTGTAGGTATCCGCCTAGTTATAATATAATTTTTGTACATATATAATTCTTATTTTTGTATTTGTATACCTACAATTTTAATATGTTGATGTATAATTCTAATTTTAATATGTTTATGTATAAATCGCATTTTTTTTCCAATTACTTTTAATCGCTATCCCGTTTATAGATTATATTTGTAACTCTTAATAATACATTTTTAAAAGTATCAAACGTTATTTTTGTATTTTCCTTAATATTATTGTTCATGTATATTCTATATTATTAGTTCTTCTAATTTACCATATATTTTTTAATTACAAAAAATAAAAATGCGTATTTTTCTGTAAGAAGAAAGAAGAAGAATTTTTCTGTAATAGACAATCTATGAAAATAATACACATCTAATTTCAGCTCTCAGTTGATCGAATTTCCAATCTTATTTTTTTTCGATGGTTAAAACTCTATGAAATTCAGAGACAATAAAATTTTTGCTGTCATGTATCGATGTGCCCAGGTTTATAAGTTGCCCCAAAAAGATCATAAACGTATTGTGTAATGTTGAAGCACAACGCACCTTTCAGAGGTGGGTATACTACACCCATATAATGAAGAGTGAACATAAATGTACAAACATCCACACCATCATACTTAGAGTTTTTTTAATAAAATATATATATTTGTATTCCTATCCTTACTTTATACGGGGCTTTACTGAATTAGTATACCAATTGCGGCACACCTGGACCAAACGATGAAATATTGCATTGTAAAACACAAGTTTAAGTCAATTTCTGACGAAAAATCAAACCTCGGACCTGATGCAAGGTAGCCGTTAGGCGCGTAGCGTTAAGTTCTACATCGCGAGGAAAACATTAGGAAAGATTATTATTATTTATTAAACCTTATTTATTTTCCCAATAATACTTTCAAACGAGGAATACAAAACATTACTTTTGAAATTAATCAATCTAATCCTTATTCCTTTGTGACGCGTTGTGTATATTGTTTTTTAAAATGGTATTCCGTTGGAGAAAAAAATATCTCACGGGCCTCATTTGGCTACTGTCCTTATATGGTTAAGATACCTTACAAATAATATAGTAAAGTATGTGTAAGAAAAATCATAAAAACATATTACAACAGAGATGAAGAGCATTTGAGAAAAGGTAATATAGAAGTTTAGGCATCTACAGGGCTTATGACTTGTCAATGGCTGGTTTAAGTGGCGACTTTACACACTGTGTAACATTCACCATTCTGTCCATATTTGAACATCTATATTCCTTCAATTCTTTCATCTGTTGATGTTTGTGAAGTAAAAGAGCTGAAACCTTTATTTATGCGGGTGAGATTTATGTGATTGAATTAGTTCACCTACATACTAGGCAACGCCTGAAAATGTTATTTTTGCTATTTCTATACTTCTTCATGGAACAGGTAATTTATCAACAATATTTTGAGTTTGTCCAAATTTTTGTAGACAAGGACTGGATTCAACTAGTTGAATTATTAGATGAATCTCACCCGCATTAATAAAGGTTTCAGCTCTTTAACTTCACAAACATCAACAGATGAAAGAATTGAAGAAATATAGATGTTCAAATATAGGCAGAATGGTGAATGTTACACAGTGTGTAAAGTGGCCACTTAAACCAGCTAATGACAGGTCATAAGCCCTGTAGATGCATAGACTTCTATATTACCTTTTCTCAAATGTTTTTCATCTCTGTTGTAATATGTTAATATAAACAGCTCCCCAGGGAGTTGAATCCAGTCCTTGTCTACAAAAATTTGGACAAACTCAAAATATTGTTTAAAACTCACAAAATTTAATAATAAAAGAAAACTGCAGTGAGCCGATATGTTATATTTATAAGGATCGTAAGACGACTAAATTTTGACCACTTTATAATAAAATTATCCAAAAACTATCTCATTTACATCACAACTGTATTATTTGTATCGCCAGTACAGGGAAAACAAATGCAAGTCTTACGAAAATATTATATTTAGACTAAGGAAACGTAATCACGCAATATCTCATTTGAAATTAATTTTGCAAGTCTTTTAGCGCTTCTTTGATTAATTCATTAATTATCCGATAACATATAACAACAATGTAGGCTTTTTTTAAGGCACAGAAACATAATATCGTAATAAATTTTTAATTACCTCGGACGAATCTTATTGGTAGTTAAAATATTTTTACTTCATAACTCCAGGGTAATTTTAACGAGAGCAGTGCAGTGTGAGGATACCGATTTCGGAGTATTTTTTAAATTTAAAATAAGTACGCCAACGATAATTTTTCTTTTATTATTAGTAAATTAAGGTTTTTCGCATTGTATTCGGGTTGAAAAAATTCAATTGAAATTTTTAAGTATTCTAAAAATTTTTGGTTTTTATCTGTGTTCTACTCTTTATTATAATATTGATATAACTAAATTAATATATTTAAAATGAAATTACAGTGAAAGTACATTTTTCCGCATGCCCGAAACCGGTTTAAAGACCGTGGGTCTTCCTATCGGTTTCACTCATACAAAAAGAGCATAGTTTTTTTGGCAGGGTTATGGATAAAAGCAATATTTTAGAGTCAACCAAAAAACAGACGGATCAAAAAGAAATCAAGTGGAGATAAGTTAGCCCTGTAGTGTAGTAGTTGGCTCGTTTGCCCGTCGTGCCCTACTATTCTTAAGGTCCTGGTTTCAATTTCTAGCGGGGTCAACGTGAACTATTTGTTTTAAAGGCGGTTGATTTTTCAGTAAAATATTTCACCGTCTCTGAACTGACACATAAAGATATGATTTTATCTTTTGTAACAAAAAATATTCAGATACGCTACAATTTTTGAACTTTTTCAGTGCCCCATGGACCATTGGGTTTGGACAGTGGAATGACTATGAGACAAAAACATTCACAATGTGTTTGATTTCTAAATATTATATAAATACACAAAAACATAATTACCAGAACTTTTATTCCTCTTTTGTTAAGTATTCTTAACTTATTATTTATAAATTATTTTATTAGTTAATAAAACATTAGACCATAGAATTAAGAATAGTCCAGAAACCGCATACGCACATCAAATAGAAGGCGACTTAACTATTCATAAATGAGTAGGTTTACGTTTCGACCCATTGGTTTCTTTGTAGACGTCGCTCAGTACGCAACTCCTGATTCGAATTGAACCATGCCGTGTTGTGTCCTTTTAAAGTGTAGAAATACTTCTAGGATCTTAAAAAAAACATGATGCAATCACATTTCACGTGTAATTAGCAAATGAACGTGTATGTCACAAATGCATTACTTAAAAATTGAATTATTTTTCCATCTGTCAGATTGTCGAAGAAACAAAATGGAAATTTCGTTAGTGATGCCAGGGTAGTAAATTGTTTTACCATATTTTGCTCATATAATAAGAGAAATAATGAAAATTGAACTTCGGATTAAACAACGCCGTCGTGGACATTTGACCAAAATTATATTTAAAACATCAAATATTATTTAACATAATATAAAACTATCCGTTTTATGTAAAATAAAATTTGTTTTATATTTTAAGTTCAAAGCTCATTCCTTTAATTACTCTTACTAAATAACCTTTACTTATCTACTCTGCTGTTTCAATCAATGTTCCGAGGGCACAAAAAAATTTAAGGAAACTTAAAAAATAGTTTTTTTTTACCTTACATTTGTGTTATGGTTATATTCTTCGCGATCTGGCAATATTACGCAGTGACTTCAAGTATGCGCGCGGCGAAAGTGTGTATAAGTGGGGGAATTATTGGACACAGTCCGATGTATCCAAATATGATTCTACGCTCATTCTTGACTATTCTTAATTCTATGCATTAGACCCACATATTGGATTTAGTATTTACATTTTTATTTTGAGGTTATCTTCTAATGAGATGTCAGGGGAGCATGGTGAGATCTTACCCTCAAACTGAGGAAAGTAGGTAGGTACCCAAAGAAAAACGTTTATCTAGATTGTGTAGGTAGGCACGGAGTGTTGCGAACAGGCGCTAGTAGTCCATTTTTGACGCGTGGGGCCGCAATGTCTGGAAACGACTTTATTTCCACAATCGCCCTCTATCGCCACAGGAAACGGAAAACGTTATGGCTAATAACACAAGCTTGCACGTTTTTTTGTTTCACGTAGTTCATTTGGCGGTCGCAAAAAGTCTCCGTGATTTTCGTTTAAATATTATGAGAGGGGAGGACGCCGCTTGTGTCAGTCAGTTTCGATCAGTTGCTGCGGCTGCGTGTTAGCCCAGTGCCTCCGCCGCGCGTGCGCAAAATCAACCAATCACAGCGGGACATTTTCCCGCTAATCTTTTCAGTTTTCCAGCGTTTGCCGCTCAAAAATAAACCATAGACATTTTTTTCTCGACAACAAGTGAAACATATCACACTATAAAAGTACATTTAATTTACAAAAATACAAAAATAACCGATATTGTTTTGTGCTGCGCTTGGAATTTGATTTGTTTCCGTGTTAACAGGTACGCTTGTTTATATTACTTATCATAAAGATCGGTATACGCATTAAAAATATATCTTATTCGGCATTAAAACCAGGATGCAAAAATTGCACATTGTCACGAAAATTAAATAATGATATTTATAATATAAATTTATAATTCAGAATTTAAAATACAAAAAAAAAATATTTGTATAAAAGGCTTTGTAATATGAAATATATTCGTGTTTTCAATAACTAAGAAATAAAAAATAAAAAATAATGTTTTAGGGATATATTTCAATTGAAAAAGCTAATGTAATCATTTTATTTATGAAAAAATTGTACATTTCAAACTAAGTTATTTGTGTTACACATTATATCTCTCATTCTCTAAAAATTAAAAAAAAAATTCTATAGATAAAAGTAAAAAATGTTAATCAGTAGCAAATTGGTTTGCATCTATAAAACTATCTTTAAATACTAAGAAAACAAAAATTGAACATTTTCGTCCAATCTAAGCATCTCCATTCAATTTAAAAATAATAATTCATTCCAATAGAATAAAAACAACTTCACACTGTAATATTTTAGGCATTAAACTAGATAACCATTTAAACTGGAAAACGCGTAAGACTGCTGTAGCTAAAATCAGCAGTTATATATTTGTATTAGACGAACTAATTAAAATATGTGTATTCAATTTTGGAATATGTTTTTTTGAGTAACTCTACAAATGTACAGAATGCTTTTATAATTAAAGAAAGATGCACGAGGAAAATGATAAATGCTCTTTACTTGGCAACACGCAGGCTAATTTTTATTAGACTAAATTAATTAACATTAAAAGGTATTTATATAGTGGAACTTTATCTTATTGTAAAATCAAGACTAGAATATTTTTGTAAACAGGAAAATAGTCACGTTCACATCACTAGAAACAAAAGTATATTGAAAATTCCGTTGGCGAAAAAATCGTTTATTCAAAGATATATGCATGGCCGTAAAAATATAATAAACTCCCAAAAAAATAAAGGAACTTTATTGTATCAACATTTTTGAAAGTGTTAAAAATCTTCTTTGTAAATATTTTTTTTTTTTTTTTAAAAGAAATATCTGCGTTCTTATGATTTACCCAAATATTTAATTTTGAGGGCCATTTTCAACGAGTTGTAAATAACTCACTATTAGAAAATGGAATCAAGTTGGGGTAGAGTGGGATTCGAACCTTTGGTCCGTGAGTCCGAGACACTAGCCACGGGACCACAACCCGATCTAAATGTCACTCAGTGTTAATTAATATTTGGAAGGTGCAAAGCAGTCAATTTAAATTAATGTAATAAATGTTAATAATGTAAGCACTAGACACCACAAATTTTAACTTTTTCAAATATCAATTATACGTATTTTAAATTTTGAATTATTCTTGTATTTTTCAAATGTTTTTGGTCTGACTGTAAGAAATTGCTAACGGCAATAAGTCCACCATTTAACCATGCATACCTTCTTTTTATTATTTTGTATTTATCACATTGTAAATATTATGGTTAATAAGTATTTATTATTATTGTTATTTATACAGAGAAAGATACTGAAAAGAGAGTGAGTGCTGAAAACAGAGTGAACTGTGATTAAAATCAACTTTAGCAAAAAAATGCTTGTCGCGGGAAGCGAAACTAGCGGTTCACAGTGAAGTCCTGGTACCGATGCTAATGTATGGAAATGAAGTATGGATTTGGAAAAAAGCAAGGATGAAAGTAGGCTAAATGCTGTCGAAATGCGATCTTTCAGACGATTTTGTGATAAAACAATGCATGATGGGTTCACAAATGTCGAGATCCGTGCAGTATGTAACGTTGAGGCGAGTATTATCGAACAAATTCAGATAGAGGTTCTACGTTGGTTTGGATAAAGTATAAAGATGAAGAGCGAACGGTCTGCGAAAGAATAACAAAGATTATTTACGTGTAAACGTTGATGAACACGAAAAATACCGAGAAATGCATGGCATGACCAAATCTAGCAAAAAATTGATGATGGACATGTTGAAAGTCAAAATAATCGGCGTGCATGTTCGAGAAGATAAATGGAATGAAGAGGAGGCAAGAATAGACAGAGTGATGTTGCGTTATCTATCTTATCTGGCTACCGCTATAGCGAAACGGAGCGATGGTTTGTTAGTGTTTTGTTTGTATGTGTTTTTTAAATACGCATTTTAATAATATAATTACAAGGCATTCAATTATCCATTCATTATAATATTATACATAAATTAGTGGGTGTTTGTATTTCTCAATAGTGAAATTGAGTACCTAACCAATTTATAAATATTACCAACTGCTATAAAATTCTCGTGGGTATTTTATTCACCTAAATAAAACAAAGGAATCTGTTTTTGGTTTATCTTAATTAATGAATGTATACGTGCGCTATTCAATAATTGTGTATTTAACGATTTATTAACTTTCATTTTCCTTCCTTCCTTAACCTTTCAAGTCCTTTTAATAAGACAAATTTACTTAAAGTCATGTCTGATCAACTTTTGGACCACTAGTAAACAAAGAACTCAACAAAAATAGTAACAAGATATTCCTCTTACGTGAATTACTACGCACCAAAAAGTAAAACAACTTTAGCTAAGAGGCATTTCTCTGCGGTAGGTCCAAGGATCTTTAATTTACTGGATCAGGTGACAAAGGAGTTTGAGTCATTTTCAAAATTCAAATCTGGTTTTAGTAATTGGTTTGTTCAAACGGGAATAGACTACTGCGATAGAATGTGGAATAACTAGGGAACGACCAATTTGTATTTATAAATGAAAAATGTAATAAGTGGTTTAATGTATAAAGTATTGATGATATGTATAAACTTAATATGTATGTAAAAAATATATTATGGATGTGTATATGCGAATATATACATGTATATATGTGTGTATGTATATTTATGAATGCATTACAAGTGCCCCGACTCAACACGGATTTTGTAGCGAGCGGGGCAAGTTCACAGGCATGAGTCGTTCCCGATTGTGTCGTTATAAACTGTGTCTCTGTCCTTAATAAATGTATGTACAATGGTATTGATAAATAAAAATAATAAAATTATTCCTGTAAATACGTTCAATTTATTTATTAAATTACACATAGGTACGAATATATGCAATTTGGCTGGATTGCAATATTTTTGTTCTTTTTTTCTATCTTTAAATAACATCAACTCTGATGATGGACGCTGTAATACGATCCGAAACGTAAAAAGTACGAACGGCGCACGGGATATTAACACAGAAAAACTCATTGTGCAACTAAAATATAAATAGAATGATAAAAATAATGCAATGGTAAAAATGTACGCGATTGTTTATTAATGTATAAATATAATTATCTTTATAAAATTGCAGTTTATTAATATTAATACATTTATTTATGAATCAACAACGTACCGCCATTAAAATGACAATAATTAATATTTTCAATATTATTAATAACCTTAACTACCTTTTGTAATTACCGTTATTCGCGATTCGAACATAATTAGTGGAAAAACATTTATGTAATAATTGGTGTTCTATGAAAACATAATGATGATATTTATCGGGTTTCTTATGGTAAATAATTCAAATCATCACGTGCACGTATTTCTAAGGATTATGTTTCTTGTGGAGTATGAATAAAATTGCTTAACCTAGCCGGACCGAAGGGGGGGATTCGAATCCCCCATTGACTGATTTGGTCAATTTCACTTTGTGTACATAAGCATTCGGCAAACTAACAAAAATGAATAAAATACACGAATGAGTAAAATATGTGTACGCGAAAACATGAATAAATTATCGCACGGTCATAAACACTTCCAACGTTTTATTCCCATGATGCTATATACAAGTAGGCGTTGGGGTCGTTTGGTCCCCCGTTCGTATCATTTGTAATTTTTGGATGCTTAGTGAGGGAAAGGTTAAAAAGTGCCATTACAGATTTTCGAAATTTTCTCGAAAATAGGCATGGGGTCGTTTGGCCATCTTTGATACTGAGAACCTCAAGCGTTTTTGTATTCTCGTTTTATTCACCTGATGCCATATACAAGTGTAAATTTTCGGATCATGTGTAATTTTTGGATGCTTAGTGAGGTTGACAAGAAACTTGTTTTGTTGCTAGATAACTCAACAGAAATGAAAGTAATCTATTACTGGTAGGTTTATTTGATCACCTTTAATACTGTGTAACATTTCCTATTATGTCCATGTTTGAAACTAATTTATTTTATCATTCTATATGTTGTTTTTTTTTTGTTTAAATCACTGTTATTTATTTATATTTGGATAATTTATATATCGTCATTTTTGTGAAAATCACCTCAAAGGGCGCAAAATAAATATTGTTTTATTTATTTAACAATAATTATTGTATTCGGCAATACTTTACTGGTTATTTATTTAACCCGTTCCGTAATGTAGACTATGTTTATTAAAAAGAATATATTTACGAATGAAAAATTAATGAACAGAAAAGAGATATCTGCTGATATGCCGACATGTACAGAAAAATATGTTTGTATTATGCGCAGAAGCCGTATTTAGTAAGCAAATTGTCATATAAATGGGTGAATTCTGCTTGCATTTATACGGTTTCTAGATACAAAAAATTGAGCATGAGATCAGCTATGGACTGATATTTTGAACGCATATAATAGCGCGGTATAGCGCGTATTTAGTACGTTTAATACCGCGCTGTAAATGCATTCATAATACCAGTCTTGGTATAGTTATTAGGTACATTCAAATCGATCTCATTCAGTATATTTGGATTATGTATACACCTCCAGAAAACAACTTATCGTTCGTTTGTCAAATTAAATAAAAGTGAAACCAAACTAAGATGTTTTATTGATAATTTTATCTTTTTCATTAACTATGGAGTTTCATCTAGAGATATCTACAAAAAACATCAATATAACTTATAAAACTGTTTCCCGAGAAAAATATGACGTCAAGATTCGAGGGTGTTGTATCGAGCATCTCTGCTTTTAATAATGATGGACACAAGAATGGATAATAATTCAATTGTACATACGCAGAAGGGTTACCGGTGATTTTGTTTTTTAGAGTAATTTAGCAAAAGTTTTTAGGCAAAGCTCTCTTCATGATTTTTATTTTAAATGACACACTGTTTATTTCACAAAAGTGATGATTGTCAATGGTTCCTTTTATTCTTATTATTATGGATAACTTATACAGCTCTATTTTCGAAATAAATTACCTCAACGGCGCTTGTTTCTATACATACCATGTTACGTTTAAATAACACATTTTTTTATTTTGTATATCATATACCCATCTAAGTGGGCATCTAAATTATAAAAATAAGATTGAATTAATGCTTTGTTCCTCAATCAATTAAAGCTCGTTATTTCACATTTATTCATACACGTAAATAAATTTTAATCTTACAAACGATTTTATAATGAAAATCAATAGAGTGAGTTTTTTATCTATTTTATATTCCACCAGAATACATAACATATTATTTACGAGGAAAGCCAGTGCCAAAGAATACATTTTACGAGTTTAGTTTAGTTTGTTTTTTCTATTTTACTATTTATCTTCAAATAAATTTAACACTACTGTTTTTTTCTCACATACACATTTTTTTGTTGCTATTATAGCTTGCTGAATAGGGCTTCCTTCTGCTCGTAATGTAGATATGGTTTTCTGTACATATTGGCATCTTAGAAGCTTTCGTATGATTCGTCAGATGGTTGTTGTTGGAATCAAATATACACGAATTAATACATATACATGTATGTATGTATGTGTATATGCATATGTTTGTGCATTCACTAAATATCATAAGATGCATTTGAAATGTTATTCTCACTGATTAATAGTTTATCATTACGCAATGGGTTAAATAATTTGTAAAGTAATGCTGACTAAACTATTGTGACATAAATAAATAAATATTTTCCAAAAATTACTGAAGTTCAGTCTAAAAATTATATATATAGAAAAATGTGAGCTTGAATCATTTCACATGGATATTATTCATATAAAAATAGTTCAGGAAAACAGATGCAGCGATCGATCATATTTTAATGTATAAAAACAGATAACAAATATATTTATTTACGTTCAAGACTATAACAATTAAGACGTGTTTAAAATTTATCTAATCTCACGATATTCATAGCTTATTACTCATAACCAATTAATTGTGATTAAAATGATGTTGGATAAAAAAGGCCTTTTGAGTTCTTATTTTTGTAGCACAACAGAGAGGCTGATATTGTTTTCTATATTAACAATTTTTTAATCAAGATATAAGGTATTTTTTTTTAGTTCCATTAATAGGATGTAGTAAAACAAATATATACATTGAATAAATGTACGAAAACACTACAAGGTTTTTCGCCACAGTATAGTATTTTCTCGAATCGGAAATAACGTTGAAAATATATTTAATACTTATGACAGATTTTTTACGATTTTAAAGGTATAAAACATAATTTCATTAATAACTTTCGGCTTTAAAAACGGGCACATACAATACGTCCCGCAGTTGCCGTCACGTCACTTTGAGGTCACACGTCATGCTTGCCAAGTTCACTTCTAACAAACATTACGTACAAGTATGGCGCGGTAGCGTAATACGTGTCGTTTGTCCCATTGGGCGCGAACGTCTTTTTTTAGGTAATTTAAAATATGCGTTTTTTAAACCATTGTAGAAAATTTATCCGACGTCTCACGGAAAAAAACAATAGTACCGTTTTCACTTTTTATTTATTTAAAAATAATATTTTTTTACATACGGGAAAAGATTGTATTTATTTCACCGTTTTTAGTTCGCTGTTGCATTTTTCGTGTTATAAAAGGGTCTCTTTTAGAATATAATTCATTGTTGTTGATGATTTGATAAAATAAATTCATCTTACCACGTGTCACATGAACAAATTCATATTATTTATCCGATGAAGAATTACACAACCACTGACCAAAGGTCAAATTCTTCGTGCGCCATTATTCGAACGTAGGATCTGAAAAATTAACATATTAGGTAACTCCGTAAACCATTACAAATAGCGAATAGCAAAAAAGGTTTAGGTTAATCTGATCGGATGCTGCACCTAAAGAGATAAAATGAATACATTAAATTCAAAGATCATCCGTAGAAGTAAATCACTTAGTCACCATGGATGCTCTAAAAAACAACTTGCTTAATACATTACGATTTAAATTATTATATTTAAAATTATTCCAAAAATTTAAAGTGGATAACAGTTTTGAGTTTTTTTTTATTTATAACACAAAGTATTTTACAAGTATATTACGTTGATTTACGTTCGCAGGAGTTACGAAAACTCAATTCGAGACATAAATAATATTAACACGTAAAACCCGATAATTGAAAAAATAACACAGGTGGCGAAGTGAGAACTCACAGACCCAGTTTTAAAAGTCACTTTTAGGGCCTGTTTTGTGTTTTTTTTTATAAAAAAAAATAACGAAATGTACATTAAGGCATTGAGATGACATGTCATAAGTTTTTTGAGAGATTTCTTAGGTTTTTTCCAATTATAATTTAAAATATCGAAGTGACGCAAATAGCCTTTAACATTAAAAAATATCACATATTGAGAACAACAAAGAAACATAGCAAGTTTAGCACCTTTATAACTAAATATAGCACAACAATGTATACGCCAAAAACCTTTTCCTACACAAGCAGAATAAATATTGTTTAAAAATTCATTTAAGAATGAAAAAAGTAGTGAATCTACTAAGGGAGATAAGGTCATAAACATCACATTTCAGAAATAATAATTTAATAAATTTAATAAGTTTAATTCACATAAATTAACAAATGGGGGAATATGTATCGTCAACGATCATTTCAAATGCTGTAAGGGTCAAATACATTGTAAATTGCTCAAGAGAGGGAAATAAGAAATATATATATATTGTATTTATCGACGGTAAAAAAACTGATGCGCCACTATTGCCAAAATTGAACTATATTAATACCACGAACTAAATATACCAAAAACACTCTTGCACGACGATCATAAAATCAAGTAACGAACTATATATTTAATGTTATAGGTTTTTAAATTTTATCATAATATGTAATTCATTATTTTAATTGACATATTTTGTTGTTGTTAATTATTATGTTAGTGAATAAAAGAGTACTTGTAAATATATTTAAACGAAACTTGAAATTTATAAATAAATAAAAAATACTTCAAAAATACCTATTTTTTTTACACGGTACTGCGTAAAACGTATCCAGGGTGTAAAGAAGGGTATGGTGTATTTCGTAAAAGTTTCATTTCACCCATTAAATAAATATGTATTGATAATCAAATTTTCGCTATAACTGTAGGAAATTAAAATTGGTGTTTTTTTGTGTTCATACATTTAATTACTATCATTAGAAAAGATTTTTCTACAGACAATGCTAAAAATGAGGTGAAGATCAATTTCTCGATGTACAACCTCAAGCAAGTTGACAAAGTGCCGGTGGTTGCATGTGTATATAATCGGAGTCTAGTGAGTGTAAAATTAAATTTTCCATGGAAGCAATCATCGAATCGCTTCGGTGCTGCAGTCGAGGAAGATGAGAAAATCACAAGAGAAAATGATTTTTATTGCAGCCTTTCTCTGTCGTAAATATGACTACTTTAATACTACCCTCAATTATTTTATTTTAACCGTTAAATTACGTTGAATTAAATATACCTACTTGGAGATATCTTTCACCGATAAGATGTAAATGTTTATTATTATTCAATAGTTATTTTCTAAAATACAAAAGTGGGTCCACAATATTTATAAATTTACGTAATACGTATGGGACACTTGTCCGTGTAGGGGCAGATGAAGAACACATTTATGTAACTATGCAAAATAGAATCGGAATCCTGGACGAATGCTTTTGACTCGATAGCTGCTCTCAGGTAAAACTACTGAAAATCTATCTCTGAGCTGAAATCGAGTGAAGAAACGTCCGTCTCGTGGTGTAGTAGTTGGCTTGTTTACCTACCACGTTTGAGGTGCTGAATTTGATTATTTATTAGATTAGACATAAATAATTAATTTCAAGGGCTTTGGAACTGCGTTATTTCATCGTTTTTGGAGTGGCACCTAAAGCGTAAGACTTTCCTCTAGGGACTATGAAATATTTTAGTGTAAAAACATATTTTTAAATAATATTTCATATCAACCACGTCGGGATAGAACCTGAGACCTCTTGCATGGTAGGCAAATGCGCTGACCATTACACCACGAGGCCGATCGATAGTGTTTAAATAAATATATTTAAATAGCATTGAAACAGAAACAAGGTGGTATATCAATAGAAAGATACTGGTTTATTCGATATAATATATGCGTAACATTTTCAAGTTCATTTTCATACACGTTATGTCATGTTGTGGACATGTAAGTAAAACAGAATAATACTAATATATCAAAGAAATATTTCACCTTTTCCAAACAGTTAGTTATTTAAATTAATATAAGGTTTTTTTTTTTTTTTTTTTTTTTATTTGAAAATTTATTTATAAACCCTTACGGATTATTACATTCATATTACATAAAATAATATATACATTTTTAATTTATACTCTGTTGTTCAAGATAATATTTTTTACGTCTTTTGAAAAGTTTGTCTGAGTCTTTTGTTTAGTTTTGTCTGGTAGTTTATTATATAATTTCAGTCCCTGGTTCATTAGTCTTGATTGTCCTTGTCTTGTTTTAGAAAGTTGTATATGGTATTTGTCTGATATTCTCGTATTATGTCCATGTTGACTACAATTTTTTACTAGTTTTAGTTCTTCGTCTACAATTACATTAGTGGCTAATTTATGGATAAATTTTAATGATTCTAGTTGAAAGAGTTCAGTTATATTTAATTGCTTAGTTTGTTTAAAAAGTTCTCTAGTTGCAGTTAAATAGGGAAGGTCATACACTAACTTTAATATTTTATTTTGTTGTCTTTGTAGTCTGTTTATGTCATTTTGATATCCTGCTCCCCATAATAGTTGCGTATAACATATTTTAGTTTTTACATAGGCTTCATACATTAGAATTTTTTCCGTTTTTGGAATCAAATTTTTGATTTTAAAAAAAAAGACTCGATAATGTAATGGTAATATAGTTCTCTTAGTCAAACTTCTACTTACTAAGTTAAATGTATGTACAGGATACGCGTCGTTTTTAACATTTTTTTTTAAGTTAGCGAAATACATTTGTACATATTTATTGACTCATAACGGTTGTAAAAGTAAATTATTTCATTTAATCCCAAAAAAAACACTCCCACATTATCAGGAGTCAGATGGGTCATGGGGTCTACCGCAAGTTTTAAATTCTGGCAAAAAAACAGGTCTTTGTGTTTTAAAATATTCAATTTATTCTCCAGCATTGTAAAACGACGACTGATTCAATTGAATAAATGAGCGAAAAATTAGTTACAGTGTTTGGGTCGAGAAAAATCAGAAAAATTGTTGAAATAATTAAATGAATAAATAAAGGTTTCAGCTCTTTAACTTCACAAATATCAACATATGAAAGAATTGAAGGAATATAGATGTTCAAATATGGGCAGAATGGTGAATGTTACACAGTGTGTAAAGTGGCCACTTAAACCAGCCAATGACAGGTCATAAGCTTTGTAAATGCCTAGACTTCTATATAACCTTCTTTAAAATTTTCTTCGTCTTTTTTGTAATATGTTAACTTTCATAAGTAATAAAATTGTGTGATAAATTTTCTACTTAGTAGGTTGTCTTTTATTGTTTTTTAATTTTTTTATTTATAAATCATATAACATATAGTATTTTACAAGTATAATACGTTGAATTACATTTCCAGGAGTTACAAAAACTCAATTCGGGACATAAATAATATTAGCATTTAGAAAATAATACATATTGAGAACAACAAAGAAACAAAGGAAGTTTATAACTAAATATACAACAACAATGGCCTCCGTGGTGTAGTGGTCAAGACGCTTGACTCACGCTCGGAAGGTTCCGTTCTATTCCCGGTGAGAACACAAAAATCAAAATGAATTTTTCTCAAGCCTGGGTGTTCTGTGATGTAATTCACCACTGTAATTGGGCCTACTGGCCTGTAGTGGTGCAAAAATAAATGAAAAAATGAAAACAATATATACGCCTTAAACCTTTTCTTACACAAGCAGAATGAATGTATAAAAAAACGCTTTTAAGAATAAAAAAAAGTAGTGAATATACTAAGGGAGATAAGGTCATTAACATCACATGCCATGCAGATGATGCTGCTGATGTTTATTTTGCTCTGTACTTACAAATGTCTGCCTTATAAATTGTACCTAGTTAGGCAGACTACACATAATCCAGAGAAAATATTTCCAAACATTTTAGTAGATAAAGATATAGTTAAACCATTATTACTATTATATAATGTAGTTTTTCCATTTTAACTGTCAAGTTTAAGTATGTTGTGCTCTCTAGTTTTCAGAGTCTTTCCATATGGTTGAAAATTCACAAATACATGTATAAATGGTCTGTAGTATTGTAGTATGTAGTATTTATATGGCTTTTTTTACTTATTCAATAAAAGTGCGGATAATATCAATTTAATAAATTTAATACCAGATAATACCGTTTGCTCCTATTACTGGAGGTTGACGATCACCATCCTGAACCTGAACTCGTCACGATCCTGTGTCATTTTAAACAGCGCTGGTGTACCCGGCACATTGAACCACTGTCTTAGATTTCTGAGCTTCTTTACTTCCCATACCCCACCTGCCTTCTATCTCTATTTTCACAATAAGTTGTAGAAGGGCATACTTCTCATTGCGAAATATTTTCCAAAGTCTGAGGCTTTCTTCTTTAGATTGTGGTTCGTAACTTCTTCTCTTTATTCGTAATTAAAACCGCTTCTTTGAAAACGACCAGTCATTGAGATTCGAAGCATTATTTTGCACAACCCTCGTTCGATTTAACTTTTACTGTATTCATAAATCATTATTTTAGTTTTATAACTCTTTAGATCTTTAACATCCTTCCGGCAATGTATCAATAAGAAGTACATAATATATGACCTACTTTACTAAACTTTAATGATATTTAAGAAAAGGTCGTTGCATGTAAAATTGATAATAAAGATAGATTATTTTCTATGAGAACTTTCAGCGTCGCTACTGTTTAATATGAAGTAGTAAAATTTTAATAGCTTAATATATCACTGCAAGTAATAAATATATTTACTTAACTACCTAAGTTGTAGGTCGAGAAATTCTAACTAAATCCAAGACAAAAAAGCTTACGCTTTGACCACCTCGCCTTTGGGGGGTAAATGGCTCCTCACTCCTCATTCCCTCTTATGTACCGTACATTCAGTTGTTATTAAGAGCCCTAGGCCCGTATTACAATGGGAAGATACGATTTTTCTTTAATTTCAAACTTAATTTTATCTTCAATTTTATCTGCAAAGTAAATTGAAGAAAAATATAATATGTACCGATGAAGATAGCGTTTGTGATCGCGGCCTGGGCTGGTATTCTTAACGCGTTTACAGCGCGCAATAACAATTGCAAGTTAACAGAGTTATCGTCGACTGTCTATAAAGAAATATCGATATCTATGTTAGAAAATGTGCATGTTTGTATGAAATTTTTAGGTACTTTCAACGTTACCTGTAATTGAACATGTTTTGAAAAATAAATGTTTAAAAATTTTCTTTTTAGATAAAAGTGAAGGTAAATGCTAACTTTACATCGTAATACAGGGCCTCAAATTATTTAAAATTAATATAGGTAAAGTTATATCATGATCTAGGCAGACACGGTCAGCGTGTGTGTGTCATATATAAGTCAGGAGTCAGGACACCGCTTGTCTCTTGAATGCTTGCCTTTGCTGTAGGAACTCACCGAAAATGCTGTTAAGATAGATTTTGTTAAATAATGCTCTAAGGATCACTTAAAATTTTACAAATTTCCGCTTACGAGATAATTCCATAATGTTTATGGCGATTCATGTAATAATATTATGACTGTCGAATTTACAAACAATACGACTGATTCTGTGAGGAACTGATTTGGGCCGCAATTACAAACGCTATCTATCTTTATCGGTACACATCGAGACGGTATATTTAACTTTTCTACTACCTGTACTTTCCTCGGTATGGTGAATTTTGATCTACCGACATGTCGAAAAAGTAAAGTTAAAAGTTTAATTAAAAGTCAAAACTAAAAGTTTAAACTAAGAATTAAAATAAAAAGTTGAAATTGAAAGATAAAATTAAAAGTCAAATTAAAAGTTAAAAGTCAAGCAGGAGATAAATTTAAAATGTCTTTAACAGATCTAATAAAAATATGGTATTTACAATTTAATATGTCGTTGTCACTAAAACTGTCATTTTAGGTTATTTGTATTCTTCGAAGAGTGCTATTTTTCAAATAATTAGTCATTGAGTTGGGAATGTCGAAGAGTACAGATTGACGAGTTCTACGGACAGGGACTCGATATAAAATGCCTCTAACAACTTCTGGGCTATCAATGTATTGTATATTATATTTCTACTTTTTATGTAATAGCTGTAAAAATCCCAAATAAAATAAAATAAATAAATAAATAATTGCCCCCCGGGGTAGCGAGAAACTTGTCCTGAGAAGAATGCAAGTACGCCTGCGCAGAAGTGCCACGTACTCTATATATTCCTTTCTAAAGTAAATAAGAACTGTTTTTGCTGGAAGTCCACTGCGCTTTCACGGTCGCCTGTGAATCGATTGACCTTTTTAAAGCACTTTCGCTACAGGCACAGGTACGTACAACCACAGGCGCAGGTACAGAGTACATGTTATAACGCTCTCGAGTTCTCCGACACGGTGATGCGTGTTATTCTGGGCTCTACGTCATCACCACGTGGCGCAACGGCTAACTTTATGGCACTGTAGTTGTTGTTAGTGATACCATAATTAGCATAAGCATTAGCATTGCCGTCGTGAATTCACGATTACTTACATTATTTTTATATCAGACTGATTTTATCGACATCCAGAACACTACACGAGTGTTTTTGAACACCGACGCATAATAAATAGACACGTTATTCCTACACATGCTCCCTGTACTACTCACTTCATGTGCTGGGCCCCGATTACAATGGAAAGTTAACATTTACCTTCAATTTTATTTCCAAAGTAAAATTAAGTTTTCTGTATGAAAAGCAGAATATACATACATTTTTTTTATTTTAAACATGTTCAACAAATTACAACAGGGATAAAGAATACCTTAAATAAGGGAATATGGAAGTCTAGGCATTTACAGGGCAAATGACCTGTCAATGGCTGGTTTAAGTGGCCACTTTACACACTGTGTAACATTCACCATTTTGCCTATATTTATAATTTTTTTATCATTTATCATTTATTTATTCATATAAATGTACATTACAAAATAAAATATCTTAATTCATACATATAGAAATAATTAGGTAAAATTAGGTATATTTATAAAAAAAAACACATTAGTATAATATCCAAAGAATAATATGTTAAAAAAGTAAGAGAATCTTGTAACGAAAAACTCCCTCAGAGACGTGAAAAATGTCAATGTCCAAAGTGATATTGTTCAACATAGAGATAGCCCTTTCAACAGGCGTAACCATTGGCAGGTTGGTCCTGTATATTGGAATGTGAAACAGTCTATGCTGACGCTGTCTAAGGTAATTATCCGGAACATAAAAGCTAATGCTCCGCATAATTTCAGGGTTGTCAATAATACCACGCAACAATCGTAAGAAGTGCGTTGTTAAATACACATTCCTTCTAGTCTTCAAACTGCTGTAACCAAGCATACCCTGGAGGAACTCAGTTTAAACATCCATATTTCTTCAATTCTTCCATTTGCTGATTTTAGTGAAGTTAAATAGCCGTAACCTTTATTGTTGTTAAGAGATTCCTCTGACTCAATTATTTCACATACTATGCAGTCACATAGTAGGGAGTCAGAGGAATCTTTTCACAACAATAAAGGTTTCAGCTCTTTAACTTCACTAAAATCAGTAAATGGAAGAATTGAAGAAATATGAATTGGAGGCACTGTATGGCGAACCGAACATTGCACAATTCATCAAAATAAGAAGATTACAGTGGTTGGGCCATGTGCACAGAATGAATGATAACCGCACCCCAAAAAAGATTATTTATACCACCCCGGAAGGCAGACGAAGCAGAAGCAGACCAAAATTAAGATGGCTGGATAATGTGGAAAGTGACATTAGAGCGATTGCCTTGACGAACTGGAGAAGAGCCGCGGGTGCAGGGACGAATGGAGACAAATTCTGGAGGAAGCCAGGGCCCACAAAGGGCTGTAGCGCCACTGATGATGATGATTATCGCATGGTAATTTAGGAACTCTTCCCAGGGATGGTATTATGAACGCGATTTTAACGCGTTATTGCGCGATTTTACGTACTAAATACGGACTTAAGCAGTGTTAAAATAACGTTCATAAAACCAGCCCAGATATCTACAAAACTCTGATATCCCATACGTATGGAACGCGCCAATAACATTTTACAAAAAAAGAGCGCTAAGAATAATACAGATGGAGACAGAATTAGGGCGTGTATCTTCCCACGCATCATAAATATATCGCTCACCTGATAAAAGAAAAAAATGTAAAATCAATAAAAATAAAGCCAAATTTGTTTTGAAAATATTTTTGTTAAATTTTAAATTTAGTTTACATAAAGTAAATATAGTGTTATTTGTTTTATATTTTTATACTCCGTTTCCTAAAAAAGACTGCATTTTATTTTGTTATTATTAATTTCAAATATCTGATATTTGTTTTGCTTCAAGTTTTAAAGAGACAAATCAAAAGACAAAACAAGTAAATGTGTTTTATGTTTCCAACTGTGTAACTAGAAGTCAAAAGTGTTTCCAACTGAATAGCAAAAATGAATACTTAGAGTGATGCTGCGATGTCCCCCCCTTTCCTATCTGAGACATTGTTCCAATTCATGAAGGTACTGGACATAAAACATTTAAAAAAAAATCATAGACACATTTCTGGTCATGCGGCTACAAGAGTAGATCCCAGCAAAATGCTCTTACGAGGTTTTCCTGTAACTTGAATTATTTAATTCCAAAAACACGTAAGAAGTTTGCTTAGAGGAATTTCTCTTTTGTTGCCCCAAGAGTGTTCAATGTCCATGATGAGCATATTAAGTTCTCCGAAACCAAAGCCATTTTCAAAAATTGTACAAGTCTGAATTTTGTCTAAGGGAAGAGACCATTCCAGGAGACTACTGCGAGATATTGCGTAGATTTATATACTATTAAGTGTGTTGTCCAGATGCCCTTTGAAATATATGTATGTTTATAAAATAATATTTAGTTTTAGAAATTATTAAATTATGTAATACGTGCTTTCACTTTCCATTATATTGTATCCCAACTCAACACAGAGCCTTTGACCTCATAAAGTTTGCGATACGTTATTATATATTTTTTTTGTAATATGTATGTATTAAAAAAGCTACTATCAGGTTAAATTCCTGGATAAGAAAATGGAGTGGAGATAAGTTCGCTTCGTAGGTTCTGTATTAGAATAAAATAACATATTCAAGGAAGACGACACGGCCTCCGTGGTGTAGTGGTCAAGACACTTGACTCACACACGGAAGATTCCGGGTTCAATTCTCGGTGAGAACACATAAATTAAAATGTGATTTTTCTCAAGCCTGGGTGTTCTGTGATGTAATTCACCACTGCAATTGGGCCTCCTGGCTTGTTGTGGTGCAACAAAAAAAAAGAAGGGGCTTGATCTTGATTGTCGCCTCAAGTTAATTATATTAATTTTCAAATGGATTGGAACAAAAATCATGCTAATACAGAACCGTAGAAGTCCGCTTCCATTTTCAAAAGCTCCAAAAAAAATCCAAAATATAAACACCGCACAGACTAATTTAATTAGTTGTTCCGAATCCTAGCGTAATCAATCATATTTAAAACTTTTTACGTGCAAATGAATACTTAATTGTACATTTTCAAACTAATGAGTTTATCGCGTAAAAGTTGACAGATTAAGGTCAGTCACTCTCAGTAGAATGAATAAGAAAGTTCAAGTACAAACAACTAAAGAATACCATCCGAAATATTTTCCCAACAGTCGACAGGCAGATTTACGTATTAAACTTTTATACAAAATTAAATTATGTTTTTTTACATCTCTTGTCTTAGGGGCTCAGTATGTGAATCCGTTCTAAGTCAGACAATGTATATACAACTAGCGGACCCGACAGACGTTGTCTTGCCTAGAAGTTGGCTTGCCTGCTATTAGCTGGTTTAACAAACGCAAAACCTCGAAAATTTCGAATTTTTCATAAACTATATACTAAGTGACATTGAGATCGCAGCGCCACCTACCGGGTCCAATTGTGAATCTAAACCGTCTATGGACCGACTCAAACACACACAAAAGGTTTCATAAAAATCGGTCTAGCCGTTAAAGAGGAGTTCAGTGACATACACGTGAACAAAAGAATGATATATATAACAATATTAATACAGGAATAAGAAAACACATTATTTATTTTGCCTTTTTTGAGCTATTGGCTTTTCGTTTTATCTCCTCTTAAGATTGGCTAAGAGTCCTTGCGGTGCTCAAATCAAAATCGTTGGCTCTAGGGCCATAATAAAGGGAGAAAGTACAGGAATGCGTGTTAATGAAGAAAAGTCAGACTACGTTTTACCCTGAGCCCGCTAAAATTATGACATCCAACTCATGTGCAACGCCGATTTAGTCATTCTTCAACCGCCGGGTTTTGACGCGAACTTGACATTTTATTCGAAACCAAAAGAAATTAAAAGAATTATGCCTTATTGTGTCGTGAAAGCGTGCAAAAACTGTCCGTAAAAAAAGACTTTTCATTGAAAAGTAGGTACCTAGGTACTTTTTTATCATTTAATTCCAAAAATAAGAATTATTCATATTCAAATATTGACCATATATTTGTACTTGTACCCGGGTACTTGTTTATGGTTGAATTCCAAAACTAAAACAATTCATTTTAAAATATGGAATTCTTTTTGCAAATGTCAAACTTTGCTCTTCTCCCCAACGGGGGTGCATTTTATTCATTAATGCGATTTTCAAAAATACGAATATCTAATATTATTTTAGTTTTACCAAAAATCCGGTAAAAAGAAATAAATGGGAAGGTATTATAAGGAATTTAAGAAAATAATCTAATTGGTAAAAGCAAATGTTGATTGTAAACATTCAAAAACAAACTTTTTTTAAACATCCCACATCCTACATCCAACATCCTTCCATTTTGTATGTATATGCGTTCTCGTTAAATGCAAACCTAGTAGGACGATGAAAAAAGATTTATCCTCCTAACTTGTTTTTTACAAATTAGATTGAAAAATGTAGCATGTACGAACACGCGCAGCGCAAAGATCTACATTTCGCTGAAAACCGCACGTAAATCGGTTAAGCCGTTTAGGAGGAGTTCAGTGACGTTACCCGTACATAAAAAATATATATGTAAAGATATTACGATTTATTTCAGACAAAAACATAATCAATGAATTATACAATTCAATTTAAGTTATTCTACCAACATTCGTATCTACTATTATTCCCTCTTCCTCCCCATCCACCAACATCTTTGACTCTCCTCAAGCAAACACACGAAGCAGTGAGACCAACAGTTTCCTCACTTTTACAATTCCACTACATTTCCAGGTTATACGTATGTGAGGTTGACTTTGCGCTAAAGAAGTGTTGACAGTTTTCTTTGGATCAGATCCCTATTAACAAAAAAATGATATTTTTAGCGTGCTGTTTACAACAACTATGGTAGACCATCATGCCATTTTACTGTAGGGGTAGGCAGACAGGTGAGAACGTCATTGCAATCTTTCTTACCATGCTCCTTGTTTCCTCTATTCAGGCATCTTCGCTCGCCGATTGTTCCGCCTTTTCTTATAAAAGGAATATTTGCGTTCTTATAATTTACCCAAATATTCCAATTTTGGTGACCATTTTATACGATTTGTGAATAACTCACTTTTCTAAAATGGAAATCAAGTCGGGGTAGAGTGGGATTTGAACTTTGGACCACTGATCCGTGAGTCCGCAACATTGGCCACGGGACCATAACTCGATTCAAAACATGTCCATTTTAATAGTTTTGTATTTGACCATGCAATACAATCTCAATCATTTTCTGCATAGTTTTGCAATTTACACAGGATTCCAGCTTCTTTCGTCCGTATTTTTCTTTTTCCATGAATCAAAATTGATTGCAGCATTTAGTTATGGAATGCAAAATTTGCTTACTGCCACAAACATTTGTTTAACAGTATTGATTTTGTGAGGTTTACATTCTTTGTATAGGAAATACGAGTAAACAGAACTAAATCTAACTAGAATTCCTTGTAGGTACCACACTATGAGGCCACTAAAGGCCAATCAAATAAATCATTCAATCTATTCGAGGTCCGTAATATTACTTCCGCCGGATATTTTTATACAACTTACCTATAATAAATCTCAATTATGTAAATGGTTATATCTTGTATTTAAAGAAATAAATATAAAATCTACTTACCTGATTTTAATAAAATTTTGGTAATACGCAGATACACATTTTAAAATTAATTTCACCTTAAAGCGATCAATGCTCTTAGCTGCCTACTCAAAAAAAATGCAGAAATTGCTTTATTTTTGATAAATTACGAAGTTCATTAAATTTTCCCAAGACTGTGAGACAAAAAAAGAAAGTGCGAGTATTATTATCTGCCTCCGGAATTAGATACAATTATATTATAATGATTCTAATTTATAACGCAAGGTAAAATACACTGGTATATAAATAAGTTAAGACAGGCAGCGATTTTTGTCTTCAATTATTTGATTTTTCTGTAAATATAAAAAAAATTGAAGAGTGAATGAGTTTAAAAAAATATTGAAAATCTTAAAAATATATTTTTCATTTAAATATGCAACTGTTAACGAAAAGGCGGACTGTAAATGAAAATCGAATTTTATTCAATTTTGTGAATTGGGAAATATTTGAGAAAGGATAGGAATATAGAGTGGATACCTACCTTTAATATAATCTGAATGTTCTTCAATTTCTGGCACTGGATCCCAAAATGAACTATTAAATGTAACAATGTTTTCCTCGACGCGCGACGATTCCAACCACTTTTTTATCCGATTTTATGTCAAGTCAAAAATGTTGTTTGGTTTTTGTTCTAAATCCGAATCATCTAATTTTGAATATCTTCTATCTTGATGTTAGGTAGGTACAATAAGGATGGGTCAAAGGAAGGTTGGGAAAGAAAGGTAATCGGCCAGGAATAGTATCAATAAATGTTGTTATTTACTTAACAGCAACTAATATTCGGATATATTCAAATCGAATAGTGGTCCCGCGGATAGTGTCTCGGACTCACAGCTCAATGATCCGTGGTTCGAATCCTACTCTACCCCAACTTGATTTACATGTTTTAAATTGAATTATGAATTATTTACAACTCTTTGAAAATAGCCCTCAAAATTAAATATGTGGGTAAATCATCAGAATGCAAATATTTCTTTTGATAATATTTTTTTTTATTGATAACTGTTTTTTGCTAATTTATTTTGTTTTTAAACCTAATTTTACATTGGAATAACAGTGGGGTGCTATGTACTCGTCTACCAATAATTAATACCCGTTTTAGGTGCTTTACTTTGACAATGTTTCAATATAAAACTTTTTGGATAAATTATTTTAAAAATTTCACCTTTTTCCACAATGCGAAGTTTATTTGTAAGAAAATATTATTTTATTTGCTATAAATGTTTTTTTTTAAAGAACAAATCGAAGAAACATTTATAACAAGGTATTTAAAATAATACAACCTGCGAACTAATTACTACTTTGTCAAAAGTAGTAATTATTAGTAGTTGTAATCGGTTTGTGGTCCCGTGGCTAGTGTCATGGACTCATGGATCAAAGATCCGAGGTTAGCACCCCACTCTACCGCGACTTGATTTCTATTTTCTAATAGTAAGTTAATTACAACTCATTGAAAATGGCCACCAAAATTGAAATATTTGGGTAAATCACAAAAACGCAAAGATTTATTTTTAAATAAAAAAAATAATTTTAAAAAAGAGACAGGCGCATACGCTTTGAGAGAAGGGTTTCTCGGGTCGAGCGTGGAAAGTTGTTTTTTAAATTATTTTATTTATGACATGATTCTGTTTGAAGTGACTTGTAATATTCAGGTTTATTTATTTTTAAAAAAGTATTCTGTTTCTACAGGAACGTTCTCAGCGAGAATGTAAATAGTGATAAAAAAAGGTTATTATTAGTATTTAAGGCATTTGGGTCAAACATTTCAATAAATTTTAGTAAATAATTTTTGCAAATAACCACTTACCAGTTTTCCTATGTCTACCGGTTTCGAGACACCCGTCTCTTCAAAAAAATACTAATTAGACACACAAAGTGGGATTTGCATGTTAGTGTAATAAGTGTCCTGAAGAAGATACAGGTATATTGTTAAATCGGTTGACATAAAAAAGTCAGTTAGTGGTTATTTACAATTATTTACTTATATTAATTAAGTTAAAAGATTGGCAGTCTCAATGATGGAACAATATTATTTTTTGAGAAATTAACCAATAATATCACAAATATTTAACTTTTTTACTATTTACTTTTCCACTATAGTATTTTATACACGTAATTAATGATATTAAAATTATTCGCAAAAATCTAGTGCAACAAAGTGGCCCGCATGATTCTAAATTCGTTGTACCTATTATTGCGAAATCTTTTATTTGGAATACTTTTAGATTATTCAGCTAAACTCGCTCTCCGGAAATTTTAGATTTTGCCAAGTCAGTCAAATAAAATTGTAAATAATGTACAATGATTTTATATTTAAATAGCACATGACAGGCGCCGTGGCGCAGTGTTGGTTAGACGACCAACTGTGGAACTTGCGTCGCGGATTCGATTCCCGCCAGTTGCAAGAAAAAAATCAAGAAAGATGTTTTCTCAATTAGTCTGGGTGTTGTGATGTATTTTTCATTACCTCCTTCCATATTCCCTCTATCCCACCTGCTGACAAGCCTCTAAATAGCGGCTTAGCGGGTTATTCCTTTAAAAAAAACTGTGTAAGTCTCTCCAAGCACAAGAGCTAGTCTCTTTTTTTGGAGAGTTACAGTGATAACATTTACTAGATGTGTAAAAGTAGATATGTTTAGAATTTTACAAAAACATGTACTTTTTATGAGATTTATGAATAAAAAATAAAAATAAAATATTTAAAAAAATAAGCGTTCATAATATATCTCTTCTATGAGTACGAGTAACATATTTTTATTATCAATATAGTGTGACTGAATGTTTTGTCGGCCTCGTGGTGTAATAGTCAGCGCGTTTGCCTACCATGCGAGAGGTCTCTGGTTCGATTCTCGACATGGTTGATTGGAAATATTTATTTAAAAGGGTGTTTTCACACCAGAATATTTCATAGTCCCTGGACTGGTACCTGAAGCGTAAGACTGATGACAACAAAACAAGTGACAAAAATGATCAAAATACGCTGCTGTTGGTGTACCAATGCAGTGCCCCATGCACCATTAGGTGCGGAAAGGGAATGATGATGATGAATGTATGTTCACCTTTTTTACTTCACGCAAATGTCTTACCTTAACAAAAACATATATGTGTTGGGGTATGTATCTAATTCGTTAATTTTTATTTCAGGCTCACATTGAAGAAACCAAGAAGCGGAAAATAAGTGTCACAATTCCAAGAAAACTGCAAATCACTCGCAGTTATACGAATCCCCACAAAACGATTGTCGCAACTGTGTATGAACAACACGAAGGTATTCCGCCGAGAACGGAGTCCGTCGTGACTGTAGTCTGATCTTGGCAAGTTAGTGTTTCCCTTTCGTCCTACATTTGCAATCTGTACAGTCATCATTCTGCAAGCAACAAGCGGCAGAAATTACATCGGGCAATATTAGCACGAAAGGTTCTTCACGCTAGACTGCGCCTCTGACTCTCCAACAATCACCCATTATCGCCTTGCACACGTACTATCAATATTCGCCGATAGTAAAAACTTTCTAAATGCAATGTTAATGCCACAACCGAGATGATATCAATCTGTAAATAATTCCTAGGAATTACGTACATAAAAAAACTGTTCGCTCCAGCTTTATTTTTATAACTATCAAAATTTGGTTTGTAAATGCGGTGATTCCAACTGAAATCTCCAGTTTTTGTGATTCAAAAACACACGCAAGATATGCGAGGTTTTGAAATGGCGCCGTCCGCTAACGGTGTGTCCAACGGCCATGCCCGCGAAGCGCCAGCCGACGAGTGGCGGGCCAAGCGAAGTTTGAGAGAGAACCTTCTGGACATCGCTCTTTTCTTGGTCGCTTGTGTGGGGTATATAGTGCAGTCGTTAGTGTGGGTGGTGCTGGGCCGCCCCAGGAAGGAACTGCAGGGCGGGATTGCTCTGGTCACGGGCGGAGGAAGTGGCCTAGGCCGCCTGCTGGCGCTGCGGCTTGCGAGGCTCAAATGTACCGTAGTGCTGTGGGACATCAACAAAGATGGTGAGTCTGATTATACTCGTTGATGTTACATAATTATTCTTATTTATACTGATGGGTGCCTCCGTGGTGTAGTGGTACGCTTGACTCACGCACGGAAGTAAGTACACAAAAATTTCATGTGAAGTTCCAGGGTGTTCTGTGCTGTAATTCACCACTGTAATTGAACCCTCTGGCCTTTTGTGGTGCAAAAAAATTAAATAATAATAACAAAACTAAAAATTTTTCACCCTGCCCTGCGTTTTTTATATTCTTAACGAGCAGATGATCATTGCAAGTATTAGGTATGTTTTAAATGTATAAACTCCAGCTTACTTGATAGTGGATTTTGAATTTGACAAGGATTCGATGTTTAAATACGGTATGAAATAATGTATCTAAAAATAATATTTGTTTTCATCTTTCTCCAAAAGATATAAATAACAATTTAGTAGTTCATTACCGAATACACATTTGATTGGTCAGAAAATTGCAAAGTGAAAAGGAAAAATATTAGATGTATCTAGTTTATTACTGTTTTAGTTATTATTGAAATTATATTGACTTACTAGTTTCCTAAAATAATTGACGATATTTTTTATACCAATGCATTGCACAAAATATGTGACTTTATTATGAAGGGCCTTATATAAACTAATACAGTATTTAAAATACAATTGTTATTTTGATTTTGATTTTTGTTTTTTGTTTTTACTAAATTAATTTCGATGTCGTTCTTTTTGAAAGTGATCATGTGATAATCAGCTGCGTGATTGCTCTTTCAATCGGCATAATTAAGAGCATGTTGGTTCGGGAAGCCGGGAGGTAAAACAGTATGTGCTGAAGCTGTCAAAGATAAACATCGGGGCCCCGATTACAATGGGAACTTAACATTTATCTTCAATTTTATCTACAAAATAAAATTAAGTTTTCTGTATGAAAAGCAGAATATGAATGCAATTTTTTCTTCTAAATACGTTCAATTACAGATTACCGATGAAGATACTGCAAATATACTCATTTTCATACACAAATATCGATTTTTCTTTATAGACAGTCGAAGATAACTGTGTTAACTCTTGTAATCGGGGCCCAGAAACGTGAAAATTCGATATTCTCTGATATGGCCGAGTTCTCGATTAAACCTTTCATCAATTTGCCAAAACAACAACTTTTACTTGCCAAAAAAACCATTGCATTTACTTATTTATTTATTTATTCATACAAAGATACATATTACAAAAAAAATAATTACGTATCCTAACTCTATGAGGCCATGAACCCTGTGTTGAGTTGGGATACAGCATAATAGAAACATTGTTAATTAACACAAACTATTGGCCAAGCGAAGAGGTTGACTGAGCATCTATCTATGTTTACCTTGACATAATCGAGACCAACAAAATAATTACGTATCCTAACTCTATGAGGCCATGAACCCTGTGTTGAGTTGGGATACAGCATAATAGAAACATTGTTAATTAACATAAACTATTGGCCAAGCGAAGAGGTTGACTGAGCATCTATCTATGTTTACCTTGACATAATCGAGACCAACAAAATAATTACGTATCCTAACTCTATGAGGCCATGAACCCTGTGTTGAGTTGGGATACAGCATAATAGAAACATTGTTAATTAACATAAACTATTGGCCAAGCGAAGAGGTTGACTGAGCATCTATCTATGTTTACCTTGACATAATCGAGACCAACAAAATAATTACGTATCCTAACTCTATGAGGCCATGAACCCTGTGTTGAGTTGGGATACAGCATAATAGAAACATTGTTAATTAACACAAACTATTGGCCAAGCGAAGAGGTTGACTGAGCATCTATCTATGTTTACCTTGACATAATCGAGACCAACAAAATAATTACGTATCCTAACTCTATGAGGCCATGAACCCTGTGTTGAGTTGGGATACAGCATAATAGAAACATTGTTAATTAACATAAACTATTGGCCAAGCGAAGAGGTTGACTGAGCATCTATCTATGTTTACCTTGACATAATCGAGACCAACAAAATAATTACGTATCCTAACTCTATGAGGCCATGAACCCTGTGTTGAGTTGGGATACAGCATAATAGAAACATTGTTAATTAACATAAACTATTGGCCAAGCGAAGAGGTTGACTGAGCATCTATCTATGTTTACCTTGACATAATCGAGACCAACAAAATAATTACGTATCCTAACTCTATGAGGCCATGAACCCTGTGTTGAGTTGGGATACAGCATAATAGAAACATTGTTAATTAACACAAACTATTGGCCAAGCGAAGAGGTTGACTGAGCATCTATCTATGTTTACCTTGACATAATCGAGACCAACAAAATAATTACGTATCCTAACTCTATGAGGCCATGAACCCTGTGTTGAGTTGGGATACAGCATAATAGAAACATTGTTAATTAACATAAACTATTGGCCAAGCGAAGAGGTTGACTGAGCATCTATCTATGTTTACCTTGACATAATCGAGACCAACAAAATAATTACGTATCCTAACTCTATGAGGCCATGAACCCTGTGTTGAGTTGGGATACAGCATAATAGAAACATTGTTAATTAACATAAACTATTGGCCAAGCGAAGAGGTTGACTGAGCATCTATCTATGTTTACCTTGACATAATCGAGACCAACAAAATAATTACGTATCCTAACTCTATGAGGCCATGAACCCTGTGTTGAGTTGGGATACAGCATAATAGAAACATTGTTAATTAACACAAACTATTGGCCAAGCGAAGAGGTTGACTGAGCATCTATCTATGTTTACCTTGACATAATCGAGACCAACAAAATAATTACGTATCCTAACTCTATGAGGCCATGAACCCTGTGTTGAGTTGGGATACAGCATAATAGAAACATTGTTAATTAACATAAACTATTGGCCAAGCGAAGAGGTTGACTGAGCATCTATCTATGTTTACCTTGACATAATCGAGACCAACAAAATAATTACGTATCCTAACTCTATGAGGCCATGAACCCTGTGTTGAGTTGGGATACAGCATAATAGAAACATTGTTAATTAACATAAACTATTGGCCAAGCGAAGAGGTTGACTGAGCATCTATCTATGTTTACCTTGACATAATCGAGACCAACAAAATAAATTTAACATTTTAAAACATCATTATATCATATTGCCCCATACTAAAGCACGTATATTTAGGTGATCGTAAATATTTCAGATGAAACCGAGACCTTTTAATAGTTTTATTAATACTTTTCGAGGCCCTTTGATTAGATTTCTTAACAGGTGATGATTTGATGTATGCTTGTATTATAATATTGATTTATTATGCATAAGCTGTTGTATTCCTTTCCCACAAAGTGTATTGACACAGTGACCATGAAATTACAGCTGGCGCAGCAAATACTATAAAGTAAACGCTTACGAAGTATAAATAAGAAAAAAATGTTTTTTTTTGAGAAATATTAAAATGTTTATTTTTTTTTTTCACGGATTTTGACCAGCTAAAAAATAAATATTATTTGGAAGGTATTATTCCTGGCCGATGATTACCTTTCTTTCCCCCCTTCCCTTAGCCCATTCTTATATTCATCATCATCATTCCCTTTTCGCACCTAATGGTGCATAAGGCACTGCATGCCTTCATAGCGGAGCGTGCTGCAACCAACGTTCAACAAACTCGCATGTCATAGGCGAGTGTCCTTTTTGCATTCACTAATGTCATTATATTTATGGATTTAAAGACAAAGTAGCGAGTCGCCATTTCTCAGACTAACATGTTCCGTCAACCTAGATACCTATGGGAAAATAGTCCCATTTGGCGTGTGCATACTTGCCATGCAGGACAGTGAGAGATACGCACCAAACGCTAGGTTATGCTTTATGTATTCATTCATTTAATGGGTAGGTTCATTTGATATATTTTTAATGTAACATTATGAAACGGCTTAAACATGCCTATGAAATTTACAACACTGCAATTATAATTTCACTAACCCAATGACATTTTTGGATGAATCGGGCTGTGGTCCCCTGGCTAGTCTTAGGGACTTACGGATCAGAGGTCCGAGGTTTGAGCCCCACTCTGCCCTAACTAGGGTTATTTCATCATCATTCCCTTTCCGCACCTAATGGTGCGTTGGTCACTGTATTAGTGCACCAATCGCAGCGTCTCTTGATCATTTTTGTTTTGTTGCATAAAGGTAAGATGATCAGTCTTACGCTTCAGGTACCAGTCCAGGGACTATGAAATATTCTAGTGTGAAAACACCCTTTTTGAAAACACGCTTCGGATACCAGTTCAGGGACTATGAAATATTCTAGTGTAAAAACAACCTTTTATATAAATATTTCATATCAACCATGTCGGGAATCGAACCCGCAACCTCTTGCATGGTAGGCAAACGCGCTGACCATAACGCAACGAGGCCGACAATTTTTATGGTACTTTACCTTCCTCAAATTAAGATAGAATATACAAAATGAGAATATTTGGATTTGGAATGAAATAAACCTAATTTTGAGATTACATTATTTCCAATTGTTGTTATTTTAATTTTAAGATCTATTATGTACTATGTATTTCACAGTTGTTTGGTTTATTTGTTTTTTCTGCCTTGTCTGTAATATTGTTTTGATACTATTTAATATTTGTAAATACTGTTTCTTTCTGGCTAGTATTACCAAGAATAAGAAAAGCCATAACAAATGAAATTAAAAATACATAACGTTATTAATAATTCAGGAATCACCGAGTGTATCATAGTGAACTTTCTTAATCCAGTTCACCAATATTGAAGAACATAATCATCGCATCTCATTTTGTTGCATTACATTTTATATCTCAGATAATCGGTCAAATATTTGAAAAAACAATATTTAATATAATACATATAGAATAAAATAAAGACGATTGTTAGGTTTCTGATCTCACTTTATGATGCCTGCTGTAGCATGCTTTTATGGTCAGAAAACGGCGATGTATCCGACTGGCTTTGACAATCTTTTCAATTACATTTAAATTCTAGACACGCTTGCTTGGCTATAGCTGAAATTGGTCACAGCTATGGACATTTCATGGTCAAGATTTATTATATTTTAGATAAAAAATATACAGTGAAATTAGTAACGGCGTTACGCACCGTGAATATTCAAACTTATTCAGATGAAATAAATATTGTGAATTTCATTCTTGCACGAATGGTTTGCGTTGAATGATAATATTTTATATTTATGTTGAATTGTAAAATAACTTCTACCACAAAACATTTTTGTTGTAAGTGTGGTTATAGTTTTTACCACGTTTTTACATGTTAAGCACGAAATATTTCTTAAAATCTTCTTTACTTCTAGTGAACATTTCATTTTTTACATCTGCCTATCGCATCGGTTTGCTTACTTTCTTGTGAAAGTTTGTGGATAATCCACATTTTTTACACATGTCTACCCGGCGACTTTGCGTCTTTTTATTTTTATTCAGGGGCAATCCCAAATCTGCAGAGGTGACTTAATGTAAACCCGTCATACTTATTTATTGAGAGTGGCGATTTTAAAAGTTATTAATTTCTTAAAGAATCATCATCCCCTTAGGATCCCGTTTAAAAAATAAACATTAAAAATATACGCGAATAATTTTTATGTAAATGATATAGCTGAGCTAATATCAGTGTAGAATTTTTCAGTCATTTTTCTTTTCTTTAAACTTCGATTTTTCTGTATATACGACGCACCAACTCTTGTATATCGCTTTTAAAAATAAAACAACTGAGATTTATACCATCGACAATAATGTATTACGCTGTCTAAATTTTTTGATTACTAAAAATAAAAATATTTATTTACATTTATCTAAAAGTTACCTAAAGAGATATGAATAATGTCAACAAATGATACATGTTTAATGTTTTACTTACCACAATATTCTTGGCGTTTTTTTTTTCATAAATTCGTCCTTACTACGCTTAACTAATAATTATAACAAAATGTACTAGAAAATATAAAACAATCGGTTTAATCGGAATTTAAAAGCAGGCTATGTGCAATATGCTTAGATCCGTACATTATGCAAGGGTGAGATGAGCATTATCAACAAAATCGAGAAAGTAGTTTTCCCTTGGTTTGGACATGTTGAGCGATTAACAGAGAAAAACCAGCTAAAAAGATTTACGACGCAAATAGTGATTGATGCAGAAATCGAAAAAAACCGAGAAAGACATGGCATGACCAAATCTAATAAATACTTGGAAACAAACGTGTCAAATGCCGGAATAACCGGCGTGCGTGCATGAAGATGTATGAATGTAGAGGAAGCGAGGTCAGTATTCAAAGACCGAGTTATTTGGCGTTATATCCTCTCGTAGGCTCCTACTGGGAAATGGCGTAATGGCTTGTTTATGTTTGTTTGCGATGAAATTAAGATTTTTTTTCTGTGATTTAATCCTACTACTTTAATGGTTTACATGGCGGGTCTGCGTCGCTCGTAAGTAGAACGGATGCTTATCTACGTTTGAAGTATTAACACAATGATAACGTGTCTGAAAATCAAATTGTAGAGAAACACAAGGACAGAATTATGACATAATATTTGTAAAAACTCTTTGGACGCTCGTTAGGCAATATCGCCTTCATGGCGGAGCGTGATGCAACCAACGTTCAACAAACTCGCACGTCATGGGCGAGTGTCCTTTTTGCATTTACTAATGTCATTATATTTATGGATTTAAAGAAAAAGTAGCGAGTCGCCATTTCTCAGACTAACATGTTCCGTCAACTTAGATACCTAGAAAATAGTCCTATTTGGCGTGTGCATACTTGCCATGCAGGAGTGTGAGAGATACGCACCAAACGCTAGGTTATGCTTTATGTATTCATTCATTTAATGGGTAGGTTCATTTGATATATTTTAAATGTAACATTATGAAATGGCTTAAACATGCCTATGAAATTTACAACACTGCCATTATAATTTCACTAACCCAATGACATTTTTGGATGACTCGGGTTGTGGTCCCCTGGCTAGTGTTAAGGACTCACGGATCAGACGTCCGAGGTTCGAGCCCCACTCTGCCCTAACTAGGGTTATTTCATCATCATTCCCTTTCCGCACCTAATGGTGCGTAGGGCACTGTATTAGAGCACCAATCGCAGCGTATCTTGATCATTGTTGTTTTGTTACATAAAGGTAAGATGATCAGTCTTACGCTTCAGGTACCAGTCCAGGGACTATGAAATATTCTGGTGTGAAAACACCCGTTTAAATAAATATTTCATATCAACCATGTCGGGAATCGAACCCGAGACCTCTTGCATGGCAGGCTAACGCGCTGACCACTATCATTACACCACGAGGCCGAGAGGTTTATTTACAGCTCGTTTTAAATGGCCCCAAAAATTGTTATATTTGGTTAAATCATAAGAATTAAATCATAATTAAAAAAAATAAATAAATGTGAACTTATATCACAAATTCCAGGATCATTTTTACTATTCCAACTTGATACAAGTCAGGTAATGGTCCGTTTTCAAAAGATATGATAGTAGTTGTATACTATATAAAATAAGAAAAAAACTTTTTTTGGTACAGGAGTAAACTATAATAATTTAAAGTAAAAATTTTGAATTCTGCACGACTTTTCTCCGTCATTAACCTTTCCCTTAATGTGCCAAAAATATTCTACTGTTACGGTGTTGTGTAGTCGATACACATGAATAAGGAGGATTTTATATTGATTTTTTTTTATATTCATCGTTAAATGCTTCAAATATTTATAGTTGAAGTCAAATGTGATAATATTTTTAATGTGTTGCCATAAACATAAACAAACTATTATCTCATGCCAACAACGCGAGGAAGATGACTACCCCTAACGAAGCTCGGAGAGCTACTGGGACTACTGGCGTCTAGCAGAAGTACTGAAATTTGTTTTACTATCCGCGCGCGTGACGTGTGAAAATTACTCTCTCGCTCCCGAATATACTACCTATAGTATCGAGGGTGAGACGTAAATAGTGCGTAAGACAATCGTATATTCGGTACTATTTTACTTCACACGCCACGACAATGCGACACATCAGTATACTTTTGATTGTATTGATGATTTATTTCCGATTTCTGATAAAATGCCTTTTCTGTGCCCAAAACGTCTTTATTATTTAATTTGATTCGATTCATAAATGCATAACGGAAAGATTTTGAAAATCTTAATTCAGCATTTATCATATTTATCAATATAGTAAAGTTATTAGATGCAATGCAATTGCAACTAGCTACACATCACCGAGAAGGGAGGGTTAAAAAGTATATGGCTATGTTATTGGTACGCACGTTAAAATACACATATCTCCCCTTTTTATATTGTTCCTACAGCTAACTTTAAAAAAAGATACATCAGAGCATCGTACACATCCACTGGCACCTACCTATCTACGCACTCAAACATACACCCATGTATAATAAATTTACTTGTTTTAGTGTAAGTATAATGTATAATGATGAATTATTTACATTAATTGACTATTTCAAAAGCTTTAAGATTATCGAATAATTGCTTTCATGATTTTACTCATAAATAAGGAAAGAGGATTCGTAGTTTCAATTCGATTTATAGTAAAAGTATGTGGTTTCGTTGGGTAATATGGTAATTTAGTTGCAATCACAGAACATAGAACTGACTGCTGTCTTATCCGCTCCCTTGATTTATTTATTTATTTTATTTATTTATTTATTAGTTTAAACATACAATGTTACAAAATGGCACAAAAAACACTCTGGCAAAATTCTGCTAGTACTAGGAGTAGGCTCAGTATATGAAGGGTCGGCAAGCCAGAAATATTAATACGCCTAATGTTGCAATCGGTTCCTATATGGGCAAATGCCTGTTCTAAGAAACCGATTTGTTGCGGCAAATATGGTTTACGAATATTTTTCCTATAAATAAAAAAAACTATATTGAAGAAATAAAAAAAAAACCGTTATAGCCCAAAAGAGAAGAAAAGAAAAAAAAATTTAGTTTACATTAAATGTAAAAATACAATTAAATACACAAATATAAAGCATACATACTTCGTACATACATATACACATACATACATATATACACACATATACATACATATACATATATATACACACATTCATACACGATATATATGCACATGCGAAAATACAATAAATTTATATATGATTCAGTGGGTAGCATAATATTTAGATTACTATCTTCAATAAATTCTCCGATTCCTTACTTCCAATGTCTGTCAACCAAATTTTTAAATTTCTTTTCAAAACTGATGGTTTATCAGATTTCCAAAAAGACGGTATCAGGTTGTATAGTTTAGGTCCGTTATATAGAAATGATTTTTGGAATACCGCTGTACGTGCTATTGGAATCACCAAATCGTTTCTTACTGTACTCCTGGTTAAGTGCGCATGACTCACAATCACCTGAGTGCTCCTATTTTTGTGGATGTCAAGTATTACTTTCCTCATGTAGATTTGCCTTAAGCCAAGGACGTCTAAGGATTTGAAAAGGCCTTCACTCGGATGATTGTACGGTTTTCGCAATATTATCCTCAATATTGATTTATGTACCTTAACCAAGGGATCAAGAATAGTCTTGGCAGCTCCTCCCCAACAAATACATCCGTAGGCCAAAACAGAGTTGCACAAACCATAGTATATACTTTTAATATCTACAATGGACAATATGTTACGCAGTGTTATAAAGATATAGATTAGTTTCCTAACTCTACCCACTAAATAGTTAATGTGTTTTCTCCAGTTAAGGTGTGCGTCAATAAAGATTCCTAAATATTTGATGTCTTGTACACATTCCAGATGGTAGCAATTACAGCTGGTAAGCGTGTTACAATTTGTATTATGAATTTTTATCCTTAATTCTATTCTTGGTAGGCCTTTTATATTTGGGCTGAATTTTACGTATTTTGTTTTCTTTGAGTTTAGTGTCAGCAAATTATCTTTGAGCCAGTTTTTAAGAATATTCATTCCTGTTTCGGCCTTAACATGTGTTTCCTCCCAATTATCACCTTCAAATACAAGAACTGTATCGTCTGCAAAGGTGATTATACGAGCGTTAATATTTAAATTACACAATTCGTTTATATATATAATAAACAGCAAAGGTCCCAGCGTACTACCCTGTGGTACCCCAAAATTCATTTCTAAAGCAGTACTGCTGCATTCTCCAATTTTAACCCTCTGTAATCTGTTGGAAATGAAACTGTGTAACCAATTTAGAGGTCTACCTGTGATCCCAATGTTTTCAACTCTTTTTAAAAGAATTTTGTGCGATATGGTGTCAAACACTTTTGCCAAATCAAGAAAAATTGCAAGTGTTTTCTTACCATTGTTAATGTTGTTTACTAATGCTCCGGTTAATTTTTTTATTGCGTCATCTGTGCTTTTACCTGGTCTAAATCCAAATTGGTTGTCACTAAGTAAGTTTTTACTCTCTACATAATCGCTTAGTCTATTTTTGAATGCTTTCTCCAATACTTTTGAATATGCACTTACCAACGATATTGGTCTGTAATTTTCTATATTCTGTTGATCACCCGATTTAAAGATTGGTTGCACTATTGATTGTTTAAGTTGTGTTGGAAAAATTCCTGATGAGAAACTTAGATTGAAAATGTGCGACAGAGGTTTGGCAATGAAATTTTTAAATTGTTTTAACATAAAAGTATTAACAACGTCAGGACCCTTGGAATACGTTTTTTTTAGACTAGTGATAATTTTAATGATTTCTTGTTCTGATATTTTATTTAGTTGAAACGATGGCATTATGTTCTTGACATTAATAGATGATGCTAGATTACATTCATTCAGTTTGGATTCACATAATATAGCTTCAGATAATTTAGAACCTACTGTAGTAAAATATTCATTGGCAATATGGGCTATTATTTGGGGATCATTAGTATTTGTAGAGTCTGGCAAAATTATAGATGTAATTTCAGGCCCCTTTTTTGATTTAGTTTTTGTAATTTCTCGAATTGTTTCCCAGATTTTACCCGGAGAATTATTGTTACTCAGGAGATTTTTATAATATATCTCCTTTGCTCTTCTAATAACATATTTACACACATTTCTGTATTTTAAATAATATTTTTGTTTACTTTCATTAAGTGGATCTTTTTTTGCTATTTTATGTAAGTGATTTCTCTTATGAATTGATTTTACAATACTATCCGTAATCCAAGGAGTAAGATGAAATTTTTTGTGTGCCACCGACTTACTGAAAGTATTTTTATCAACGTAATGTTCAATTTTTTTTACAAAAATATTCATCGCTTTGTCAGTGTCAGTTTGTTGAAGTATGTCCTCCCACAACTCGGATTCGAGGTCCCTTGAAAGATTTGAATAGTTTATTGAATTTGTAAATTTATTAACTTTCTTTTTTGGCGTGTTTATTCGGATACTAATACCGGTGGTGTAATGATCGGTTATAGTGTTCTGTATAATAAATGTAAGAGAATTGTGCACGTTACGAGTATTGATATGGTCAAGGCAAGATTCAGAGGTACCTTGCACTCTTGTCGGTGCGTCTATGTTACATATGAAATTGTGTTCAGCCATAACGCACAAGTAGTCTTCACACTGCCTGTGCCTTTGGCCCAGCGTATTAATATTAATGTCCCCTATGATGATACTCCGCATGGCCCCACTGCACTGCCGGAGGAGGAGATGCAAAGACTCCAAGAATGTGTCTATATTACTATAAGATGGAGACCTATATATCGCAAATATGCATATATCATCTTCAATCACAATTTTTAAACAATTACCTTGTTCCATGCATATTTCCCTCACATCAGCGCGCATGCTATCCCTAACGTATACTACGACTCCACTATTTTGATTTAAATAATTTTGTGAATGATATTCCATATAACCTAAAACCTGCTTGGACATATATGCTTCGTGCAATCTACACTCAGAAAAAATAAGAATGTCGAATATAACCCTTGATTTAACAATATCCAAGAACGTCAAAAAATCATCCAGATTTTCCATGGTACGTATGTTTTGATGAATTATGTTTAACTTTGTCGATCCCCAGTGATACGATAACGCTTCATTTAAGGTTTCAAAAACAATATTTTTACTAGAAGGTACTGTTTCATCCTGTTCCTCGTAAAAAGTGTTAACCATTTTGAGTAGAACCAATAATAGTGTATGAAAATACAAGTATTCCCAGTAGACCATATCTACTGGTATGATAAAAAAATATTAGTATATTGACTTTGATGTTGTACCTCAAAATTTTCGTAATTAAATAATTATAGCGGAAAGGCGAATTTGTTATCGTGCGTATGGGTTTATGTTTGTTGTAATACTTTTGTAGTAGTATGGAATCGTAATTAAACATTTCCATCAAAAACAAGAATAAAGATAAGTAAATAATAATTAAAATTAGAATAAACGAGGTATAAAGATCGAGGGATGTTTTAACAAAGAGTCACAATTGATTAATAATATTCTCAGAATCTACTAGTATAGGACGTGAATTTTCATCTTTTTTTATAAAAATCAAGCCGTCTTTAGTCCAAACATACCTATAGCTGCGCTCTCTAGCCGCCAGTCGAGCCAGGTACCACAGTCGTTTAGCGCGAACTGTTAAATGTTCGGACACATAGATCGGTGATTTTACGCCCGCCAAACCAATCATTGCTGTATTGAGCCTATCCCCAGCACATTCACATAAGTTATTATACTTTTTCAAGTCCATCAGAAATTTAGATTTTTCAAAATTATTAAAAAGTTTAACCACCACAGTCCTCGGGGAAGCGTTCCTCTGACTGATGCTAGTCTTTTTAGGAGTTATTCTGTATGCAGCCTCGACATCCTTCGATCCCTCGATTGTTAATTGAATCAAGTAGGTAACGTAATAATCTGTTACCTGCTTCAAGAGGTCAGTTCTGGGGTCTCACAGACACTAAGCCCGACTTAGAAATATGATTTCTAGTACGTTATCTTCCAGTGTCATTATATTAGATTATTATTATGAATATTTAAAGCATTCTCTTTGCGGTCAAACATTACAGTAAATATTTGCCCATTTACTCCTCCCTTCCTCCACACGGAAAATTCTAAATAAAAATGTTTTCTTACATGCGGTACAAATTATAGCATTTAATTATACAGTGAAGTTTGTCTAAAATGTTTGAGAAAACTAATAAAAATGAACTACATTAAATGACGTCAGAAGTACTTCTTAATCAACCAATAAGAAGGTTGTGATAGATTTCCGGTTTCCGGGAAGCCAATGCACTAATCAAGACAACTTACCGGAGAGAACTAGTGACGTCACGCACGGAGTGAGTGTAAAAAACAAAACTTTAAGAAATCATAGCGCTGATAATACGCTGCATAAAAATGTTTTTTTTTTGACTTAGTTTGAAAAATAAATTTTAAAAACCACGGAACTTCCCCGTTATATATATTTGTTTGCTAAATATTGAACGGAAGCACATAATCGACGCCTAAACAATGCGAACTAGACAATTCGATTTAAAGTTAATATTCGGAACCGCAAATCTGCTCTTTTTGATCTTTATGCTTGAATATAGTTTTTTAAAAGATCAAAAGTCCATGAAAACATTTGGTTAATAATAAATCTCTCTCTTCAATCCGTGCCTCATGTCTGAGGATGGTGATTACACCTGACTCCAGGCATGGCTCTTCTGTGGACGGTCTCCCCCATCTGGAACGGTCTTTTGCTCTTCTTTAGACATTCGTCAGTGATAATTCTGATAATTCAGTGACTATGCTTCTCCATCTTGTCGTTTGACGTCCACGCGACCTTGTCCCTTCGACACTTCCCAGGAGAATAGTTTTCTCCAAACTATCAGAGTTCCCCTGGAAATATGTCCAAAAAACTTTCCAGTCCAGAATTCTTTTCTCGCACATGGATGTTAGTCTTTCTCCTATGCCCAGTTCCTGAAGTATAGATGCATTCGTACGTCTGGCCGTCCACGGTATCCGCAGCATTCGCCGCCAACACCACATTAATAAATACCAATACATCAACAATAATATTTATCATCATTCTCTTTCCATACTTAATGGTGCATAGGGCCGGGTTAATTTTTTTTTTTTTAATAAATATTTCTGTCAACTATGTCGGGAGTCGAACCCGAGGCTTCTTGCATGGCAGGCAAATGCGCTGACCACTACACCACGAGGCAGACAAATATATATAGGCTAACAATAATATTATAAATAACAAATAAGGATAATATTTTCTTATAAGTAACATAAGGAGGATGTGACCGTTTTCCTTGATTTGAATGCAAAAAAATATATTGATTATACAATATATAATTCCTGTGATATGCTATAATAAATTATCAACAACTTGTTTATGTAAATGATGTTATTTTGTTAGGATGGTTATTAATCATTTGATTTCAATAACAACATAATATTTTAACCCAAGCAAATATAAAAAAAAACTTACATATTTTGATACTGAAGATAAAAAATTATTGAAATGAAAACAAAACAGCTTTAAACAATAATTTTATATTTTATTACCGACCGGTTTCAAAGCTACGCAAGCTTTCTTATCAAACTATAATTCAGTAGTTTTGAAAACGGTCTGTAATTAAATAATAGTAAAATCGTAATTTATCACAGTACAGAGCATATGAGAGATTGGGCATTTGCATGGCTTATGACCTGACATTGGCTGGTTTAAGTGGCCACTTTACACACCGCGTATCATTCAACCAGCTAACGAAAGTAAATGCCTAAACTTCCATATATCCTTTTCAAAAATGTTTCCTCTGTCTGTTGCAGTAAATTTAGATCTTAATAACTCTCTGGTGAGTGAAACCCACCTCGTCTACAATCATTTGGACATATTTAAAACATTGTTAAAGAATAAGTGATTTAAAACAAAAATGTTTTATTTTTATTATTAATATAATAAACAACCTCAAAGTGATTTAAATATAAATTCTATAATATCAATTGACTCATATAAGAGTACTTACATTTTCAAAAAAATATAAATTACGAATTCCTCTATGTATAACCGAAATGTTTAAATTTTAACAAATTTGGTTCACGCAACAAAAATTACTCAAAAATAATTTTGTACCTGATTTAAATATTGTAAAACGTGTATGAAAATATTTTGCTGTCTCAATAATAGGGAAATACAACTTCATTTTTCACATTTTAAAATTAATAAAGGTCTATGAAATACTGTCGAGTAATACAAAAATTTAAATATATTTTTTGCTACTTTTCAGTAGCAATTTTGAATTCCCGCGAAAACGGTCATTGGATTGGCCACGCCCCTAATACGTCATGATTTATGTGAATTTTGAACTTTGTTTCTTACCGTTTAATTTTTTATAGAACGTCGTTACGAATCTTGACGTCACAATTATCAAAGCCAAACATGTCGCGTTTTTTTGTGACATATTTTTTGAAAATTTATTTTTTAAGTTTTGTATGAAAACATTTCTACATAATATCCATTTTGATTTTTAAAATACAATGAATTCTTCTAAATCCAACCCATATATTTTTATCGGTATTCATTGCATGTGATATGTTACTATTTTATCACCTTTAAGCCAGAGTATTCATAGAAAAAATACGTGTTTAGTTAAACTTATGATTAAGCTCTCATAATATATTTTAGTCTGATTTTTAAAAATCTAATTACAATTCTTTTAGTGATGCTTCTCACGCAGAAATATTTTGGAAAAAAAATTGTTGCATTGGAAAATAAATAAAGTTAAAACTATTTTTATTTCTCTAATAGTCATTCAAATATAATGTGTTATTTATAGTTTGTTTTAGATCAAATACATTCTGAAACATATTTAAATAGTACTGTGATTAGTTTTGAACTAGTTTCTAAGAAAGCGTATGTAACTGTTCAGTTTCTTATGAGAGTATTTGATTGTTTAAAAATGTGTGCGAATTTAGAACAAAGTTTTCACTCTCATTTTTATCAATATTACTCTCACATTGTATATTAAAATGCACATGTCAATTGTTTTCCGTAGATTCTTTCTTTTGTAATGATCGATTAATTTAAGTACGTAACAAAAAAATTATCAAATCATCAACAATAACCTCTTATTCGCGTATAGTGGTGCATAGGGCGCTGGATTGGTATTCCAATCGCAGAGTGCCAGCGACTATTGGTAATTTGCATGGAGGTAAAATGAACAGTCTTACGCCACGGTCCAGGATCCTGATTACAACGAGACGTTAACAGAAACATGTTAAATTGTTAAACAAACAAAAATCAACAAAAATATCACGCCCTTTTCCCGTAGGGGTAGGTAGAGAGGATAGACTGTCACTTTGTCTTTGCATATATACCTCACTTCCTTTACATAAATTTATGTAAAGTATCAATTGTCACTAAAGTAAAATCAAATTTTCATTTTGAAATTGTCGGAAACATGTAATTGAACACGTCTTAAAAATATACTTCGTATTTAATATTTCACTTTTTGTGGAAAAAATTCAATTTTACTTTACAGATAATGGAAAATAGCTCTGTTTAATAATTGTTATTCGGGCCATGGGATTGTAAAATATTGCAGTGGAAAAACCAGTCAAATAAATATTTTAGTATAATAAATATATAGCCCAGGGGTGGTATTCCAAGCGCTCTCACGGCCGTATTATCTCGTGTATTTACAAACAAAATACACGAGAAAAACTGTTTTCTCGTGCCGCGAGCGTGGCTTAGAATAGCAGCCTTGGATCTCGGGCATGGTAGGGATGAGTACTACCCTCTAGATGGCGGAATAATATCATGAAATCCCTTTTCAGGATTTTCACATGCGAGTGGTCATCGAAAACACTTGTCCACCCTTCTAGATACATACACATATACATGAATTACATACTCATAATATATTATTTATCCCTTCCGGACACGGGGATAATTAATAATAAAAATCAAACTAAAATAGAGAATTTTACAATTTCGCTGCTGTAGACAAGGAATCTTTTTAACTTCAGATAATATGACCCACGTTAGGTAACTTTTCGTACATTTTTTTTAACTACAGGTCTTCTTAAGAATTATTTATGTTATACCTTACATCTAATCTGTTGTCAATAAACAAATGCACTCCATGATAACGAGTAAAGCTATCTTATTGGCTATATAATAAAAACCATAAAAATGCGAATATAGTTATATTTGTAGACAGTCTGCCGTTGTCGGTCACGATCACAGAACCCGGTCACTGGTAAAAATTATAAATAAAAGTGGAAAAAAACTTTTTTATTATTATTTTAATTTAAATGCAGTTCCACTGAGAAATGTCAATAGAAAAACTCAATCCATTATTGGAAAAAAAAAGGTTTTGTTCATTACTTTATTTTGCGAGGCTAGGTATTTCGGAATCCATTAGTCTTGAACGCCTAAAAACGAACATCTTGATATAAAGCGGTGTAACCTATTTTCATAAAAGTACTTAAATTGTTTGCGCTTGTTTACGATATACCGCGGTACCTTCGCTGATTTTTAGTATATGTTTGCCTTTCGTCAGAAGTTATTTAGTGTGTGGTATTTTCCAAGTATTTCAATAAGAAAAAACCTTTACACATTTTATGTAAAAACCACAACAGTTTTCTTAGAGTTTATGTTAAATCTTAATGTTAAAATAAATAAGAAATAAAATAAAATAAACGTTATCTCAAATAACAGTTTTTTACACCACACGCAGAATAGTTTAGCTCGAAATATTATATATAACAAGTTAATTCAATACATACTGTGTAAACCTATAATATTAGAGTCTACTGAACACTTTATTTTATTTTTACAAATATAAAAAATATAAAAACAAAAATTTCGTGACAATTGTTTCGCCTTGTTAAGGCATTCGTTTTTAATATATTATATATAATATCATAACCTCAAATAAATCATTAAAATTGTCATTTTAGTGTCTATCTTTTACTGAAAATACTGTTTTATTGTTATTATTTCTGTTAACAATCTTCTATTCTATATATAGCATTTATCTAAAGGTGACTAATATAATACAAAAATAGTTAAAATTAACTATTAGTTTAAAAATATAAGTGTTACTTAAATACAAAATGCTAGTCAAACCTTCATTTGATTTGGAATAAATGCGCTATTTTGTTTATGCTTAATATGTGAATATGTCCAAAGCTTAATAGCCGGGGACCATAATCAATTTCTAGCTTCTAGGAAGTATTAAATATTGTAATATATTTTAATAGAGATGGAGAACTTTTAAGAAAATAAATATATTAGTGTTTGAGAATATCGTTGATGAAACCAGCTGGTCTAAAAAGATGTATAAATATTAAAGTGTTTTCAGGTATTTTCTAGTAGATGAGATTTTCAAGTGGAATCTTGGAACACTTGGAAAAATATGAAAAATATGGATGCGCACTACGAAAAAATGTGGACAGAATGGTTAGAGTTATAAAGTGTGTGAATTAATAACTTAAAACGTTTAATGACAGATCATGAGCCGTGTAAATGACCAGATTTAATTATAATGAAGCTTCCAGAACCAATCTGCTCCATCACTTTTGCAGATCGACATCTTTCACATTAGTAAAACTATGTTTAAGTGGCAAATACTCATACTATTGGATAGTATTATGCCGTCATAATACTCGTATTGTTATATTTTCCAAAAGTTCCTGTTCTGATATGTTATTTTAATTTAATTCCCGAAATACTTTAATTTTATTTGTAGCGTTATTTTGGTTAAATAAAAATGAATTTAAATAGATATTCCCCCTTTTATCTTTGTCTCTGCCGAAATACGTTTTTATTTATTTATAAATTGTTTGAACACGCGGAGGTTATTAGTTTATGAATATAAACACACACGAGGCCTTCGAACGTATGCCATATTTATATCCACCGATGCATATTTCTCAATTCCTAAACCTTTTAATCTTGATGATAGCCGAAGGTCATACACGGATTAATTATTATCCATTCTCGTAGAAACGTGATTTCATATTTGATTCCAAACACGTTTCACGAAATTGTGTGTTTATTCTAATCTGTTTCGCTCACAAATAAAAAACGCGCTGTTAATATGAAATCTGTCAAAAAAGTTTATTTACAGTAGATAATAAAGTACAGTAAAAACCTGGCGGCCCCTGTGATGTGACTAAGACTCTTGCCTCACGCACTCACGGTTCCGGGTTCGATTCCTGGTGAGTTTTTCTCAAGCCTGGGTATTTTGTACTCCAATTTACCACTGTTATTGGACCTGTACGTCAAATGTGAATGTACAGTAAATATTTTTTTTGTAAAATTTTAGTATCAAAAGCTCTGTTTCCGGGCGGGCAGATGAAGAATACAAATCTGTTTCTGAAATAGAACCGTTACTCTGTACGAGTGTTTTTGACTCGATGACTACTCTTAGGATTTTACGTGTATCTTGTAATAATATAATTAAGTTTTTGTTTAAAAGCGAAAGGATTTTAATTCGGTATTTGTAAATAAAAAAAGTTATATGATGAATGTCTGGCTGGATTTAATCCTTAAATTAATTTATATTCCAAAAGGCACCCATGTCGTGCGGAACTAAAGAATTAAAAATCGATGAAAAAAATTGTTGAAAAGAATGTCGTCAATGGAAATAACGAGTTCTATAGATATAGAGAACAGATGATGACGAGCACGAAAATTTATTATGGTATTAATTTATTTTAGGACACAATGATTAAAATGTTTATAAAAAAATATAACATTATAGTGGAGTTATATGCGAATCAAAATATCCAAGTGATTCAGTATCGAAATTTTACTAATCTGTCGATTTTTGTAAAACAAGACATTATATTACAAGTACATGTATAGTTATTATTCTATACATTGTCCCACAATTTTTTTTTCGCAGTAATGTTTTCTTACTGAATAAAAAATAGAATCATTTACCTCATTCAAGTATATATTTGATGGATGTTAAATTGTTTTGGGTGTTGCACTTTTGACATTATAATAAGTATTTAATATAAAATAAGAAGTATGTAACAGCAACTAGGCATGAAACGTCACGCGCAAGGCCGCAACCTCCCACCGTGGAAAAGTTTACTGTAGTGATTGAATTATTTATTAGCATTAGCGTCGTCAATAAATAATTTATTTACGATGGCAATAGCGTCTGCTAAAATTACTCGCTTTTTTAACGACCGTAATTTATTTTTTCAACGGCTTATGCCTTTAGCAAAGTGTACAAAAATCAATTAAATAAAATAAAATGATAAGATGTGAGTTGCGATATTTTAAGTGAATTATTTTAAGTGGACAAAGGTAACCTCTCCTGGCTCTTGCTAGAGCGTATATGACATGGTCGACGGATGCGCTCCTGGTTCTGACGGGCTTGTCCCTTTTAGATCTGGAGGTCCAGCGACGATCCGCGAATTTCCGCTTAAAAAGAAAGCGTTCCTCTATTATTGGTGGCGTTCGTCTACTTCCAACTCAAGGAATGTCTCAATCGGAATCAAGTCTTTGAATGCTCTTCTTGATCCTTGGCAATCGCGATGAGAATCTTCCACTTCGGGGAGGATTACCTTTGTTATTTTTCCTTCATACAGTCAGCGCTTAACATCTTCTTGGGTTATCACCAATCACTAGACTATGCAGCTTTTATCAGGTCATATTAAATTTAATGACAAATAATTTGTTTGAAATATTGTTGATTTCCTTCATGCTGCTGCGGATATCCAAATCAATCTTCTGAACACATCCTGTAGTCTTGTTCCTTTCCCCCTCTCTATGATTACCAAATAGAGCTTCTCGCTACTATCCGTGACCCTGTTATAGGTCCTGTAGAATATACAGATTTGGTGGCTTCCAAAAAAATTCCAAGTCTTCTAAAAAGTTTTGTAATCATTTCGGCGAATTGATCATGTTCAATTAATGTAATCCCAGTCAGTGAAGAATTTACTACCCTCTTTTCTCAATCCAATAAAGCGCATATTATTTTCTTATGGATTACCTTGTTTCAATATAAAGATACTAAGGCTACAAGATTACAGAGAGCTTTTTTGGGCAGCTTTTCTCGTTAGGCAACGAGCAATTTTTCTGTGTATGTAGGCACCGCTAAGGAGACTTATTTTCTCAGGTGCGGTGTGCGGTATGTGGTGGGCAAGCTTATTATTAAAAAACAAACTTAAGGTTTAATACATATTTTAAATTGTTATAAAATTTAGAGTAGTGTACCTTTCCGAGCAGTGAAGTTTTTCTCTTTTTTGAAAAGGCGATGGGAATTTCAATATTTTAAGTAATGTATTGATAATTTTTATTACTATATCCCTTTCAGCACCCAATGGTGCATAGGCCACTGAATCGGTCCAGAAAATGAAGCATATTTTCGGTCCTCTCAATTTCCTTGTTCAGGATTTTTACCTGGGAGCAGCTGTCGAGCATGAGAGCAGTCAGAGACACTCATCCAGGGTTTTGCTTCTACTTCACAATGCGATAATCTACTTACAAATATAAATTACAAGTGATAGCTGATACGCTGCGATTTGAGTGCTGATGCGGTGTTCTATTCTGTGTTGAGTATTTCTGATCGTTATTAAAATAATTGTAATTTGTGTAATTTTGTTGACAAAAATAACAGTTCATACTACGCCTACGATCCTTATTACACCTATCAATAATTCAGATAAATGATTTTACTTAGTTCATTTTAAATAAAGACGTTAGCATTTCAAGTGCTATGCTAAGCTTCGCATGCTATTTAAAAAATATATAACAGCAATAATTGCCACAACTATTTCCAGCCAACTGGCTGCCCGGTGGAATGTTGCAAATTTCACTCTTGTACGTTATTATGGGTACCGATCCCACTATTGAATGGATTGCCGCCATTACTGTGACCCAGAGACTGAGTGCGCGGAGTACTACAACCAGCTTCCAGTGCAAGTACTAACATAAATAACACCAAGTAAAATGCCTGCCGCTGTCAGTACCAAAACCTTAGAGTATATACATCAGATCAAAACCCAGAGGCGCCATTTGTGCAATTGAGGGCTAGTTATAATAAATAGGTTAAAAAATGACTTGCATGAAAAAAGTAAGACAAAACAATTAATTTTTTATTATTTGTGATTAAAGCATTTACTTTGTCAACAATGTTTTGAGTTTGTCTAAATTTTTGTAGATAAAGACTGGATTCAATCAATTAGGGAGCTGTTAATATTAACATACTACAACAGAGCTGAAGAACTTTTTAGAGAAGGGAATAAAGACATCTCGAAAAATTTCTTCATCTCTAGTGTAATATATTAATTTAAACAGCTCCCTAAGGGGTTGAATTCAGTCTTTGTCTTCAAAAATTTGTACAAACTCAAAACATTGTTGATAAATCCACCCGGTCCAAGAAGTATAAAAATTGAAAAATATTTTCAAGCGTTGCCTAGTATGTAGGTGAAATAATTCAATCATATGAATCTAACCCGCAACCATAATGGTTTCAGCTCGAAGAATCGAAGGAATATAGATGTTCAAATATAGACAGAGTGGTGAATGTTACACAGTGTGTAAAGTGACCACTTAAACTAGTCGTCAACTTTGTGGTCAAACATTTAAACTAATGCTAGTAATATTGGTATATTAACACTCACCAACTCCGCCGTTTTATGTCTACTGTCTCTTCATCAATACTAAAATGCACTTTTACCTTCACCTCAGTATTTATTTATTTTATTTATTTATTTAATCCAATATAAAATACAATACAAATACATAGTTAACAAAAATGTCTATACAATAGGTAGGTACATTCAATATATATATATTTTTATGGATATAGCCACTCCACTGGCCCACAGGCACGTTCCGGAGTGTCAGTGTATTTTTTATTCATACATAATTGTACATAATTTCACATCAATTGTGTAAAAATTTAATTTAATTTAATTTATTTACGGATTTATTCAGTCCATTTAAAAACAGTAAAAAATTGTCTTTGTTTTTATATATGGACTGGTACATCTGAAATAAAATATAACTAAAGAAAATTAAAGCTAATACAAAAAAATAATTATAATAACTACCTTCAGACACGATTTGGTCTATTTTAGTGATAGTTTAAATCTAAAAATACTTGCACCAAAAAAGTCCAGATCCTGTCTCGAGTTTACAATGCGACGCAATCGGGATATTGGTACATGCAAGCCATGGTTTGTGTTATAGGGGGATGCAAAAACCACCGCGTCCGAACATGCACTACACATTACGTTAGTTATAGTTAGTGGCATGTTAGAGAATGAGTGGTAGGGGTTTGGGAAGGGGAAGAACTAGGAGGTTGAAAGTTATACGAGTGGTCAATTTTTAAATTAAAAAGTGGGCTATATTTTCATTGATTTATTTACATACTTTGAGACATAAGTCCCAACTCCATGAGACTAAAAGTCCTGTGTTGAGATGGGACTAGCAATTAGTTGACACAGACACATGAGTATATCACCACAAATATAGGATCAGAAACATTTTTTATTTTTAATATATATATATGGCACATAAATATGGTAAACAGTGAACTCAAACATTCGGAGAAGCATCAAGGAGTTTTTTACTCAAATCCCTCCCACTAAGGAAAACCCAGACCTTAACTACTTTCTTGAAAATAGTTTTTGTCCTTAAGAGCTTAATACGCTTTTCTAAAATATTGAACACTCTCGGTGCGATAAATGAGACATGTCTCCGAGCAAAGGTCGTACGGGTTTTGGGTATGACATAATTCATGCTCTGGGAAAACCTCGTACGGACATTTTGCTGAGACCTCTCCTAATTGTTCGACCAGAAGTGTGCAAGTGCTTTTTTTAGGTTTTATTGAAAAGATGTTTGATTATTTATTAGGGGAATATTATTTTTTTAAGTTTTTTAATGTGAAACGCCTCCATGGAGTTAAGTTCGTCTCGTGGTGAAGATTGGCGCGTTTGCCTACCGTACTTGAAGTCCCGGAATCTATTCCTGGATGGCCGTGAAATATTTGTTGGTAAAGTGGTTCTACACAGCAATATTTCATTGTTCCTAGACCTGAAGAAAATGGTCACCTTACCTTCCATATTATAACAAAAACGATCCGGCATCTAACTCGATTGTGAATGCAGTGTATTATGCACCACAGGGTCCGGATAGGGATATGATGATTATGCTGTAACAATACAATGTATTGTATAACTCTTGCGATTCAGATTCAGTCCAGGAAATTCGAAATTATATTGCAGTGCAAAATAGCCGTTTATATCAATTGCAATAAAACGGAAAATTAAAGCCATCGCCACCACGCCACCAGCCATTCTATACTAGTTCACACAGAGCAACTATTCACGTCAGTTTTTAGTTTTAAAAACACTCTAATCACAGGACAGACAACTTTCAAAAATTCAAACCTCTAAAGCCAAAGAGAAAATCATAGTTAATAAATCCATTTTACTCTCGGATCACCCCACTCAAGGTACCAGTACGCTACACAACGGAACGTGAAAGTATGATATCTCCATAAAACAGAAGGAAGTTTTTTTCTGTGAAATGATTGTCAAAATGTTCATTAGTACCGCCACTGGCATGTGGCGTGTAGCCAGGCACCACATCTCCGTATCGCCGCACACTTGACTTGCACTTTCGTTAGAAAAACGGTCATGTCGTCTGCGACTGTGTTACTACAGCCAATACCAGACCAAGTAGAGCGATTCACTATTGAAACATAACTTGCTGCAACTTGTTTATGTACCTGCCTTGCTATTCTACAATAACCTTACTAAAATTACTGTTAGCCGTATATTCAAAGCTCAAGACTCAAACTAACCGGCCGCCGACGCTAGGTATTTTATGTACTTACATTCATATCAACAATTTAATTAGCAAAGTGGCGACTTTATCGAGTCTTTTTTTTTAAATCAAAAACTTTGTTCCAATAAAGGAGAAAAAATAATGTATGAAGCCTATGTAAAAACTAAAATATGTTATATGCAACTACTATGGGGAACAGAAAATCAAAACGACATAAACAGACTACAAAGACAGCAAAATAAAATATTAAAGTTAGTATATGACCTTCACTATCTTACAGCAACTAAAGAACTTTTTAAACAAACTAAACAATTAAATGTAACTGAACTCTTTAAACTAGAATCTTTAAAATTTATTCATAAATTAGCCACTGATGTAATTGTAGACGAAGAATTAAAAATTGAAAAAAACTGTAGTAAACATGAACACAATACGAGAATATCAGAAACATATTATATACAACCTTTTAAAACGAGAAAAGGACAATCGAGACTAATAAACTATGGACTGAAATAATACAATAAACTACCAGACAAAACTAAACAAAAGACTCAGACAACCTTTACAAAAGATGTTAAAAATATTATTATTAACAGTAGAATGTGAATTTCAAAAGTAAAAATATTTTGTTAAATGTATGTAACCCGTAAGGGTTTATCAATGAAATTTAAATAAAAAAATATAAAAAAATAGTCTCATAACCCGCCTTATACTTCTTTCATTTCAAACCGACGTTCGTTCAGCTCAATGTTTGCCTCCGAACTAACAAATAAATTAATATTTTGCTAAAATTATTTTAAAACGCCATGCCGTGCCATGAGTCAAAACTTGTATAGAGACAGGCAGATCAGCGTTTCGAAATATTCCCAAAGTTTGATTGAATCACATAAAATCTAATTACTTCGAAATGGTTTTACTGCATTGAAAAGATTTTTAAACTGATTTTAGCTGGAATTATGAAAGAGTTTTTTGATAAAATGTCGGCCTCGTGGTGTAATGGTCAGCGCGTTTTCCTACCATGCAAGAGGTCTCAGGTTCGATTCCCAACATGATACGAAATATTTATTTAGAAGGATGTTTTTACATAGGAATATTTCTTAGTCCCTGGACTTGGTACCTGAAGCGTAAGACTGATTATTTTACCTTTATGTAACAAAAATGAACAAGATACCCTACGATTGGTGTAACAATGCAGTGCTCTATGCACTTTTAGGAGCGGAAAGGGATTGATGATGATGATGATGAAGAAAATGTCTGTAACAGGCGCACGGAGCATAATAATAAAGGCAGTTTTTGGAGTTTCTTAATTTATTTCTTATAGGAATTCAAATTCTAATATTATACCCTTAAGTGTCTAATACGGCTATATGTTTCCACATCACTTGATCAATTCGACGTCATTTCTTCAATTTCATTTCTTACTTAATTCATCCCTATCGAATTTCTTGTTCACGAATTTCTTTTAGGTTTCCCTGTTGACAACTAGCTCTTGTGCGTCTCCTGCGTCAGGAGTCAGGAGTCAGGACCTCGTGCCGTAGTTAAAGTTGAAATTGAACTGCCAACAAACTGACAGCATCGGACGTTTAGAACGATGGCGATGAAAACATTATTACAATTTTCTTTGTGCTTTTTTTTATATGACGCACAGGAACAGCGTGCAGTGTTTTGGTAGCTTTATTGTCTTTAAATGTTAAAAAGGTATAAATAAAATACATGTTTATTAATAGAGTTTAGAGTTCAGATGCGATTTCATCATTGTCAGAGATATCTTAAATATTCGTTTAAATATTATTTACTAATTAAAAAAAAAAAATAATATGAAAATAAAAAAATCAACAAGTCCAGAAAAAAGTAAGCCATAAACAAATAAGGCAAAACTGTGGAATGTACTATTAAGGCAATAATTTCAATATTTAGTCATTAACATTTAATTATTAACATCATTATCATTCATTACCATTTTCTATATACCCACGAACAGGCCATGCATTTGTGGGATTTTTTTGTTCACTGTTTTTACTATTAATGTGTATTTCATTGCCATGTAATTATGCTTTATTTTTTTAATAATCTGTTTTATCACTTGTGTTTAATGTAAAAAAACAAAAAAAATATTGTAAGAATCCAATGTAATTAAAATACTAGAGAGCTGACTTCTGGTTTTAATACATTTCTAATAAGAAGTAATACTTTTTTTTGGTTCTTAAAGATATTTGAATAAGCAAAAATATTTCTACGTTTTGCATTTTTGAAAACATTTTTATTTGAATGATTTTAAGAAAAATGTCAATGAAAGTATTGGTCTAGTATTATTTTTGTATTTTTTATATATCCTATATCATAATAAAATTACGGGCAAAGTCTTTTTTGAATTTATACTATAACGATATACGGTAATGTAAAACTAGGAACGAAACGATAAAATTAAAAAGAAAGATAAATCATTATAATGGACAGTCATTGGTTTATTGTAGATGAAAGGAATATATTAAATACATATTATTCCTTAGTTTTAATTTGTTAGTAAAGTAATTAAATTTACAACCAAAATAATTCAGACCCTAATTTTTGTTAATGAGTCCAATCATTATGCGATCATTAGAGATGTCTGGAAACCATAATTAGTCGTATGATCACCGAGGAACTTAATATTATTTCTGAGTCGAGAAGGAACATCAAGATGAATTTGTCACAGAATATTCGAGACATCAAATTAACCATAAAGTATTTAGAAGATGCAGATAAAATGAGCATTTCGAAAGGCTTCACTAAGAAAAAGTTCTACATCGGTGTACTAAAGGGGTATAGTTGTCTCTCGTGATTCTTAATTTGTAAGTAAAGTTATAAGTACATTTACGCTAAAAAAACTCGGTGCGATTTCATGAATGACATATGTATAAAGGAGACCATAGTATTATTATTTTGTTTATCGACTAACGAGCGCTTTCGCCTAAGTACGCATCTTTACTGCAGTACGAACACGTTGGTTAGTCAATAAATATGAAATTTGATTGATATTTTTATTAAAACTTTTGACTACGGAGTGTTATCAAGAAATATCTGCAAAAATAATCAATATTATTAATGTTAAATCAATACTTTTAAAAAAGATATCACTTTAAGACCATTTGCAAGTTGCACGGTATTATAATTTATGATGTCTAATGTCTACATTGTAACAAACAAGTTAATCTTAGATAAGACTTACTCAACTTTCCCGTGGGTCAATTAATCAAGATCGCCAGAACAAGTTATCTCGAAGCGTCGTCTAATGTAAATGTAATATAAGTTTAAAAGATATAATTGTTGAAATCGAAAGTGAAAGAAATATTAACAAAAGTTCACAAGGTGTTAATAATACTGCAACATAAAAAAATGAACAGTGGCTAGCGAAGGGCATTGTTTACGTAAGACCTTGAATGAATAATATAATATGTAATACCTGATTGTTTACTTTGTTACGATTTCAATTATTTATCTATTATTGTCACCGACGTCAATATTGTTTAAATGGGTGGTTTCTCTGCGATATTTCATATTATATTGTATATATTAACTATCAGGTGCTAATAAAGGAATGATGATCATGAGTATTGTACAAGTGGCATTGATGTTTCTTTGTAAATTTTTTATTCAAACTGAATTGAAACCGAAATAGAGTGTGAATGTAGAAATGAAAAAAAGTGATTTATAATCTAATTAAAGAACAAGTATTTAAATCTTAGAATAATAATACGCCACCGGGCTAATAAAGTCGCCATATGGATAAAAAATATTCTATGATTATCGACTACGAAGTGAGATACAGTTTACAGCAATACAACGGGCCGTATGTACTATGTTGAACTAAAAACAAACCAAAAATTTGGAACGCTTTTGTTCTATGCAATTGAGCTACTAAAGAGTTTCTCTTTAAGCGGGAGCGAATTATTACTCCAAGTTAAACGTATATTTTTCTGTTAATTTGAGAAACATCGACGAAACGAAGGTGGCCTCCATGGTGTAGTGGTCAAGACGCTTGACTCACACGCGAAAGGTTCAGGGTTCGATTCCCAGTGAGAACCCCAAAAAAATAAAATGTGATTTTTCTCAAGCCTGGGTGTTCTGTAATGTAATTCACCACTGTAATTGGGCCACCTGGCCTGTTGTGGTGCAAAAAAAGGAAAATATATAAATATATATTAAATATATTTACAAAATATATTAAAAAACTTTTTTTTTTGCAAATGCAGGATCAGACACCACACTTAAAAAAAATTACTTTAATAACAGTGAGTTTTGGCTTCCCCTTCCTCTTAGTCATGTCAGCAATCCATTTCTTAATTACAAACATGTAACTTAAAGCCTTTTTTTAGAGATTTACGTTTCACGAATAGGCCTTTTCATTTTACTATCGGTTTTTAATTATTTATTTAATTAATTAAATCATGTTTAAAACTCCAGATTGATAAAAAACAAAAATTTATATATTACAAATAAAATTTATTGATATTAGGTTGGGTAAGGTTAGGTTAGGTTAGGTTACTAATAAAATTTATTTTTGTTTCGTTAATCCTAACGATATTATCTATCAGATGTTTTAAAATGTAAACGAATACTGAAAAAAACATTATACTTTGTTTTTAATATGGTATAAAATGATATTTAAGTGTTAATTAAGTTAATTGATCATTCGGCCTCGTAATGTTGTGGTCAGCGCTTTTTCCTAACTGCAAGAGGTCTCGAGTTCAATTCCCGACATGGTTGAAATGAAATATTCATTTAAAAATATGTTTTTACCCTAGAATATTTTATAGTCACAAGACTGATCATCTTACCTTCATGTAATAAAAATGATCAAGATACACATCGATTGGTGCACCAATGCAGTGCCCTATGCATTATTAGGTGCAGAAAGGGAATGACAGTAATAGATATAATGCCCGAGTATTAAACCGGAAATATTCCATGTTAACATCAGCAAAGTTATTGTAATTTATCATAGACTGGTCTAATGACAAAAACCAGTTAAGTTAGTTAATGTTTCATGTTATGTTATTTCGTTATCTGTGATATACTCTCAATTTCATTATGATATATATACATAAATATTTATATATTTTTTCTTTGGAGTGCTCAACGCTTTACACTCATTTCCATAGTATAATATGTGTTGTTTTATTGTGAAAATACACTTTTACTTATTTATTTATTTATTTATTTCATTTTATTTGGGATTTTTACAGCTATTACATAAACAAAATAATTAGAAAAATCTTAAAAATACTAAAGCCAATTAAAAAAATCCACTGTAAATATAATGACACATAATATATAAGAAAAGAAGTTTAGTAATTGTATTTGTGTGACGTTTGTATTCATGTGTATGTGAATGTGTGTATGCGTGAATGAATGAGGGAGAGGATACATGTGCGTGTGGGAATGAAAGAGGGAGAGGGTGCGTTTGTATGGGTGCGTAAGTATGAAAATAATATATTTGCTTAAAACTTGTAAATTGTATTAAAAATGGTACAATAAAGAGCTTAGTAAAAAGTTAGAAACCTTTTTGTTAAAATTCAAATGACGAAATGATATAAATTGTTTTTTTTTATTTTTTTTAAGTATGTTAAATTTCAAAACCGTATTCTGAAGAAAAAAAAAGCATTTTATTTTTTAAATTTAACTGATACACATAGAATGAATAATGTAGGACGAGTCCTATACAATACAGTAGGTAATCACAAAATGCAGTAAATACGAAATAATGACAACAATAAAATAAGGATTGACAATACGCGAACGTTGATTCAAAACGAACACACAAATGCATATTATATGCACCTACATAATATATAAATAAGAATAACGTAAAACGAAAATGTATGAAAGTAAAACGGCTTATGCATAGATGAGAAAATGAAATCCACAATAATTTAGGTTGCTAATATTTGTATTTCACCACTTACCGACTTTTCTATGTCTACCGGTTTCGAGACGTACCCATCTCTTTATAGGGACACCAATTAAACCAACATGAAAAACCCACTATACCTACACCTTTACTATAGTTATTGAAGAAAAATATAAAGCCAACATGCCATGTATTTTAATGAGCAACCCTTACATGCACTAATTAGGTTATGAATATAGTTTAGATAAATATTAAGATATTTAATTGCAGAAAAATCCACTTTTTGAAATATAAACCTTGTATATTATAAGCAAGGTAAATAATAAAGCAACTCCCATATAAAAAAAAAAAAATAAAAAAATTAGGTTATGAAAATATTTTATGTTGGGAGAGAAATAGTTGGAAAAAGAGTTTTATATGATTTAAAAAAAAACTGTAATTTTCTTCATAAAATAATTTATAGTTCTAAGTGCTAAATTATGAATAAATTTTAAGGATTCTAGTTTAATGGGTTCAGTCATATTTAATTGCTTAGTTTGTTTAAAAAGTTCTTTAGTTGCTGTTAGATAGGGTAGGTGATATACTAACTTCAATAAAAAAAAATTGCTGTCTTTGTAGTCTGTTTAAGTCATTTTGATTTCCTGTTCCCCATAGTAGTTGCATATAACATATTTTGGTTTTTAAATAGGCTTCGTACATTAGAATTTTTTCCGTTTTGGGAACGATGTTTTTGATTTTAAGATTTGAGAGCTGGTATTGTCATGGTGAAGAAAAATGCGACGTTTTAGTTTGTTTTTCCTGATTCCAATATTGTTTTTATACTAATTGTTCTTCGATCTTCTAGAATGGTTGCCACTTGTCTAGTTCAACCAAAGAAACAAGCAACTCGCTCAGGGAAGGAACAACTTATTTGCATTCGTCTTGGAACATCCAATCCAAACGGTTGATTGTTGCTTAGTTTCGGGCTTGTACGAATATATCCTAGTTTCATCTCCTCTAACAATGTTGTATGCAAATTATGCAGATCCTCGGTCGAATTATTCGAGCATTTCGAACATCAAGTAATGCGGAATCCATCGAGAGCAGATCTTTTTTAAAGCTAAATAAAAAATTCAAAATCGAATGTATTGCAGTCATATATTATATGCTTCAGAATGCGCTTATCTCAGATTAAGTCACACGCGGATCTTCTTCGCTCACGTTGCGCACAGCATCGATGTTTTTTGTAACATAACCGATTTTCGTCAACCTTCACGGAATTCGTCACTGACGAAAGCACGGCCGCTAGGAAATTCTGCAAACCAATTGTAAACAGTATTTTCTGATAGCGCTTTATTACCAAAGATTAAACGAAGCGATTCTAGGCTTTGTTCTCGAGTGAGGCTTTTCTAAAATCGTAATAAACAGTGAAACAAAAACCTAAACGTGAAATTGAAATATTTTCATCAAATTTGATTTTTTTAAACGTTCATTATGAACGAACTACTTGATCGATTTCTGAGTTGTCACATTTTACGAAAATAGCAATGGCACATCAAAATAGTGGCTAGTCGTCGTTTGCGAAAATTTAAAAGGCAGCCCTCATCAAAAAAATACGTGTTACTTGCAAATTACGACCAAATTGAAAATTGATTTTTTTATTTTTAAATGTACCTTTATATCGACTGTACCTATATTGATGAATTTTTGAATGAATGAATTTTTAAAACAAACACGGTATGTTTTACTTTTGTTTTGGTTTTCCTAAACAATCATTTGAAGCATGAAATTGAAAATGATTAGTCATTAATACTTTTGTGTATTTGATAAAAACAACGTGGGTTTTGCCAAAATTTCGAGATAGGTAATTTATTATTCTTATAATTAATTAAATGACGCGATCGATTGTGACATCGGTTAAGGCACCTTAAATCTTTATTTGAGGTTTCGTAAATACTAAATTCGTTAAATATGTGCATGGTAATACGTTTTACCTACGCATATTTATAACCTATCAGGCAACTTATACATCTAGGTACTTCGGTCTTACGAACGTAGGTAGGTATCTGAGTGCCTAGGTATTCAGAAATTCTTAATATGCGTATTGGTACCTACATAAAATGAAAGAAAAGGTTAACAGTATGAGGTTTTCATTATCCTCGATCCTCGTTTCTCTATCTTCTTTCGATGTTCCCTTTTCCTGGTTAAATTTCTTTCTGGCGTTCAGATGAAATCTGTGTCGTTTCATAGTGTACACTTTTGTGTGATTTCTTTATTACTGGGTACAAGGGCTCGTATTACAGTGGAAAGTTGAAATTCATATTAAATTTGATTTTCAAAGTAAAATTATGTTTTCTGTAAATGATAATGAAATACGTATGCATTTTTTTTCTAAACATATTCAATTACAGGTTACCGATGAAAGTACCTACTTTAAATATTCCTAAAAATATATACATTTTCGTACATAAATATAGATTTTAGTTTCTGAACAGCCTAAAGTAACTTAGTTAACTTCCGATTGTTACCCATGGTCCGTATTCGAATGGAAAGGCGGCCTCCGTGGTGTAGAGGTCAAGACGCTCGCACAAGAGAACACAAAAAGTAAATTTGATTATTCTTAAGCCTGGGTCTTCTGTGATGTAATTCACCACTGTAATTGGGCCTCTTAGCCTGTTGCGGGGCAAAAAATAAAAAGTTAAAAATTTTCTTCAATTTCATCTACAAAGTGAAATTAAGTTTTCTGTATGAAAAAAAGAATATGTCTGCATTTTTTTTTATATAAAAATGTTTCATTACAGGTTACCGATGAAGATACTTTGAATTTTCATACAATCATACACATTTTCGTACATATATAATGATGTCAGTTTATACTGTCTCGATATGTACCGATGAAGATAGCGTTTACAACCAATGGGGAGTTTAATCGCATCCCTGATTATTGTTGAGATGGTTTTTTGAAAAATTGTCTGGTTAAAACAGTTACGATGGTATACCATAAAAAGAAATGATGGTATAATAGATACGATTGTATACTATAAAAACCATCACAGAAAAACGCACTGTGCATTGATTTCTCCTATTTCATTTTATATGCTGTCATTTTCTAATTCAACCATGCCCAACTGTAAAACTAAAGTGATTGGACTTCCCTATCTTATATATTATGATTTAAATTATTACAAACTTATTTGTACGTGCGAATAGTTGTATGGCCCCTAAAAATAAATTATAGTATTACACTTGCCTTATTGTTTTCCTAAAAAAATATTTAATTATTACGTAACATCGCGCAAAAGTCTAGACAATTTTTTTTAATGTACAGTTTTGTTGCTGTTTCCTTGAAATGCCCCTGAGATGAAAGTAAAATCAACGCTATATTTAAGAAAATTCTAAGATTTTGTCCAATTAACTATATTTTAAAAATCCTTTTATAGATGTGTTATTCTAAATGTACGTGAACAAAGTTCAATGAAAAATATATTTTCACACCTTTGATTTATCCTTAAATTTTATACAGCAAAGCTTTTTATTGGATTTTTAAAATGCAAAGAATAATAGAATTAAGTATATGATAAAATATTCAATTAGCGTAATGGTTACTTAGCACTTACACAAAAATAATAGCATCGCGTCGGAACGTTTGAACTTATTATTTTAATTTATCATCAAATAGGAACTAAAAATTAAAATATGCAGGGTAACCTTGTATAAAGATAACCGCTAGAAAATTTATTTTATTACTTCTTTTTCTTGTACCCTATCGGGTGTCCCCGACGTTGCAAATCATTTCTATATAGTTATGTCCGGAAAAATAATAATCAGAATGGTTTCCCGTTGCCTTCTCCAATGGGTTTTCTGAAAACGTCACCTTCCCTTAGCCGATGAGTCTTTAACATTTTTATTTTACAAAAATCAATAAATAAAGATTGAAACAATCATCATCATTTCACTTATCTGCACCCAGAGCTGGATATGACTCTGCATTGGTGTTCCAATTCCAGCGTATCTGGATCCTTTTTACTATATGTAAGGTAAGGTGATCAGTGATCAACCTTACCTGTCAGGTCCCAGTCTAGGAACAATGAAATATTAAAGTAAAGAAACAAAGAAAAAATGAACAAACAGAAAATGAACAAACAGAAAATGTAAAGTACTTGGGTTTGGAAGTGGATGAAAAATTAGCATGGACAAAACATATCAAATCAGTTATAAAAAAACTAGGTCCAATTATTGGAATAATGAGAAGAACAGATGTCTTTGATAAAAGTACAAAATTAATGATATACAATGCTTTTATATTTCCAAACTTTGTATCTGGATTAATAATATGGTCACAATGTAGTAAACAGATGCAAAAATCAATACAAAGAACAATGAATAAATCACTTAAAGTAACATTTAATTTTAATGAATATACTAGAACCACAGATTTATACAGAATAACAAAAATGCTAAATCTAGAGGAATTGATCTACGCAGAAAAAATAAAAATGATATTCAAGATGAAAAAGAATAAAATAAAGACAAATACTAAATTTAATTTTAACTACAACATACATAAAATAAATACAAGAGCATCAAATAATTTAACTTGCGAACAACCTAGGACCAACAGAAAAAGAAACAGTTTTTTGTATACAACAATCGATTTTTACAATTCTTTCTAATGATCTAAAAAATATACAAAACATGTACGTACTTAAAAAACACCTAAATAAAACAGTTCTTACAGCCCGTGTGACGAGTGATATGTGATGTTATTTTATCAATTTTTTATATAAACTATTGTGTTATTATATATAATATCCCCTTATACCAGCATTTTTGCTGATTGAGAATATTTCGTACAAATAATATATGTAATATGTACAGTTTAAAAACCGTGTATTTTGTCATAAATAAAAAGTACAGAACCATCTTCAAAAACCAATATTTTAAGTCTAATCTGCAAACCTAGGACCTCACGCATGGAAGGAAAACGTGCCAACCATTACACTAGGAGGCAAACTTACAAGGAAATAATCCGCTCCTTTCCAGAAACTGTTTATTAAAATTTGTGTCTTTGATTTTTTTTAGCTAATTGAGAAAAAATGTTATATTAATTTACAATCAACCCGCGAAAAAAACGAAACGTAGAAACTTTAAAAGCTTTAATTATACCCTTCACTGCAGTATTGTTATTTAATCATCATCATCATTCCCTTTTCGCACCTAATGGTGCCTAGGACACTGCATTGGTACATCAATCGCAGTGTATCTTGATAATTTTTGTTACATGACGTCTTACGATAGATGATCATTAACATATTACAACAGAGATGAAAAACATTTTAGAGAAGGTAATATAGAAGTCTAGCCATCTACAGGGCTTATGACCTGTCATTGTCTGGTTTAAGTGGCCACTTTACACAGTGCGTTATTTTCTGCCCAGCGACATCTATATTCCTTCCATTCTTTCATCTGTTGATGTTTGTAAAGTTGAAGAGCTGAAAAATAAGTTAATATTAACAGCTACCCAGGGAGTTGAATTCAGTCCTTGTGTACAAAAAATTGGACAAACTCAAAATACTGTTGATAGATGATCAGTCTAACGCTTCAAGTATTGGTCCAGATACTCGAGTGTAAAGACATCTTTTCAAATAAAGATTTCATGTCAACCATGTTGAAAATTTAACCCGATATTTTATGCATGGTAGGCAAAAGCGCTGACTACTACACCACGAGACCGACTCATCGAGTATTGTCAATTTGTGGTCAATAAAATACACATGATTAGTACAATTATCTTATTCTAATTTATTAGGAGTACAGTGAAGAAATACAGTATTATAGTCCTTAAAATGTAAGATGATTAGAATGACAGTTGTCAGAAAAACTGACGACATAACTTTGTATTAACGTCTAAGGAGTGATTTATACTGACACACGAAAAATCATTCGTACTTGGTAAGTTGATTTATTTTTTAATACAATTCTGTACATATAAATCAACATAAATATATAAAATCAGCTTTAAAACTAAAAAAAAACTAAAATAACCCTAATTATTACCGACGTTCTTACAAGGTTACATCATTTTGCAAAAACGTTAGAGATGGGACAAATTGATCAATGTAATTTGATCGAATAAAAAATAATTCGTTTGATAATGTTCACGAAAAAAGTATAAATGTCTTATTTTTGGTAAATAATTGTATTCAACACACTATAATAGGCTTGTTTATGAGGTTTTTTTAAAATCAATTTTCGGAAACAGAGTTTCATGATTGCATGAAATAACTGATAAAATCGATTTGATCAGTGATCAGTAATTTCCCATCACTAATGAAATTAGTTTGACAGCTGTCATTCTAATCAAGCTATATTTTAAGGACTATAGTTTTCAAATTGAGACCGCCAACTTACGCTCCAGATCCCGCTTTGAAAAATATGAAAAACCTATTAGGTAATACAAATAAAACAAACAACGTTATATTTGTTTATTTTTCAAGAAAAAATATAATCGAGTGGAGATAAATCCGCCGCGCAGTAAGTGACTGGCGCGTTACAGACTAGCCATCGAATCGAAAACACTCGTCCAAGATTATTTTTTCACTACACTCACGGACCTGTATTCTTCATCCGCCTGTTATAAAAATACAGATTAGAATAAAAAATAGTTTGCTACATTGCACATTTACATAGTGTGCAAAAAGCACCACTTGCTTACTTTAGAAGATCGCCGTCTACTATTAGGCATGGAGGTGCTTCATGACATACTTAGTGGACGCCTTGATAGTCCGGCTCTTTTGTCGGAGTTATCATTAAATGTCCCCGGCTACCGCACCCGTCACACGTCGAGCTCTCTATTTCATGTGCCAGCAGTTCGTACGAACTATGCCCCGAACTCTCCACTTATACGGTATGCTCGTGAATATAATTTGAACTTTCCCCTTATTGATCCATTTGATTGTAAAAAAATAACATTTAAAATGCGCGCCTTAAAACATACTTTTTTGTCTTATACTTAGTTTCAATAATAAAGTCCCACTTTATCTCATATTATTTTATTTTATCTCTAATTCTTCATACTTTATATATATTTATATTTTTGACACTTGACACTTGTGCAATATTTACACACATGTCCACCCTCATTCCAATAATAACACCCACTCACCCACCCTCTCAGTCACTTACACTCACACAAACACACTAGAATGTATTGTACGTGTATTTAATGTATTTCTGTGGATATCTGTCATTGGTTTTATTCTCAGTATATTTTATTTGTTATATTTTTGTTACATGTATTACTCTTGATATCCCCAATAAATAAAAAAATAAAAAAGTATATAACGCCAACGAAATGTTATAAGCCCTGTATTTCATTTTACTGTAATTCCTTGATTTCTTTTACCTTTAAAGATGTTCATCACTCTTGAAATTATATATGTACACAAATATTGACATCGATAACACGCCTGGAATGTTGACCTTCTAATTATTAAAGTTAATAATAATCTAATTGCTCAAATATTAATAATCAACCTTCCGCAAATCGACTGAGACGCTATTTGTTTTTTTTAAATTTATCCAAATAAGCGAACACCTTGTTAACATAATACGACAGAGATGGAGAACATTTTCTGGGAGAAGTCTGGGCATCTACAGAGCTTGTGACCTGTCATTTGCTGGTTTGAGTAGCCACTTTACACACCGAGTAACAATTACCATTCTGCCTGTATTTTGACATCCATATTACTTCAATTCTTCCACTTGCTGACGTTTGTGAAGTTAAAGAGCTGAAACCTTTATTTAAGTGTAAACTTTAAAATGTTATCCATCTTTGTTGTATTACGTTTATATCAACAGCTCCCTGGGCCCCGATTACAATGGGAAGTTAACATTTATCTTCAATTTTATCTACAAAGTAAAATTAAGTTTTCTGTATGAAAAGCAGAATATGCATACATTTTTTTTTTTTAAACATGTTTAATTATAGGTTACGAATGAATATATTTTAAATGTTCATGCAAATATACTCATTTTCGTACACAAATATCGATTTTTCTTGATAGACAGTCGAAGATAACTTTGTTAACTTAGCATAGTAATCGGGGCCCTGGGGTGTTGAATCATATCTACAAAAAAATAGGACAAACTGAAACTATTGTTGATAAAACATCTTGTGCTGATTCTAATTAATTATATTTAATCCGAATATGACGTATATATTATTTTTCCAAACACCCGCATATTTTTTTTTTCTCTATCCGGCCAAGAGACACAATTATAATGCGGAAGTTCAATGTTTTTTTTTGTTAACAGACTATCAAACTAAGCCAAATAAAAATATTTTATATGTTTATGTATCGTATTATCATCGCCATGATTTTTTTTAATTTTGCAATTTTGAAAATGCACCACCCGTGACGTCACGAGTTCAAGTCGGTGAGTTTTCTTGACATACAAAATAAGAACACCGTACCTGTTTAAACATACGCAATGTTGAAAAACTTGGCTACCCGGAAACCGGAAATCTATCACAACACATAACAATGCTATAATTGATTGATTATTGTTTACATGAACCTGTGTCGTTTCAAAGCTGTTCATTTTTTTTATGTTTCGAGAAACTTCATCATATAACTAAATGCACTTAAAACTAAAAACATTTTTATATCAGATTTCCCGTAGCACTGAACTACCTCATTAGAATTTGTAGTACATAACACTCCCCCTTGGTTGCTACATAAAAGGTGATGATAATGAGAAAAAATAATAACACCCCGCTCTGCCGCAACTTGATTCCCTTGAGAAAATTCTAGCACAGTAGTTGACGGATAGTTGAGAGTGGCCTTTACAATTAAAATAATGTTATTTAGTTAACTCAGGCACCGGCAACCTTTCCTAGGTCTGGGGCCAAATTATCAAGTCTCCAAGTCAAGGGTCGGAGCAAATTATTCAACATAATAAAGTCATATTAAATTAAATAAAACTATGTTGACAGCTTCAAATATATCTTCACCGGTAGTTGTTCCATTCAAGTCCACGTCTACTCCTCTGATAAATATTGCTAATAGAGAAATATCACATACTACGATTACCGATAAAATCATATGGAATGGATTCAGAATAATTCATTGTATTTTCAAAATCAATATGGATATTGTAGAGAAATGTTTTCATACACAAATGTAAAAAAGAAATAAAATAAAAATATGTTAGTAGAAAAACGCGTCGTGTTTGGTCTCGGTTGTTGTGACGTCAAGATTCATGAAATTGTTCCACAAAAATTTCAACAAATAAACATGAATCGCGACGTATTAGGGGCGTGGGCAATGGAATAACCGTTTTTGCGGGAATTCAAAATTACAAATTTAAAAGTATTTCTTATGCTACTAATAATTGGCCATTTTTTTTTTATTGGATAATATTTCATAGACCTTTGTTATTTTAAAAACGTAAAAAAACGTGATATTTCCCTATTGTGCTGTATCAGAGGCATCTGTGCTGTCATCATAAGCAATTGAAACTGCTTTGAATCCAGTAATCCCCCCTTATTTTTTTTTTGAAATCATCGGCCATCATTTCTATTCGTCATCGTCGGCAACAAAACGTCTCGACAAACATATTCTCTTGAAGTCTTTTTCTTTCTAGGACTGATTCTACTTGCAACAAGGAGACACTCTTTGATAAATTCTTCTTCAGCAAATGTCTTGAGTGGGGCCACTGCAAGCGCCCGTGTCTTCTTCATTATTAAATTACTTCGCTGAGATATTTGAGGACCGGACAAAATAGCCCGGCGCGGCGGGCTATTAGTACCGGACAGTGGACCAAATGGTACTAAGCCGCGCAAAGGCCTGCTTAAAAATCAAAATTACTTTAAAAAAATCGAATATACCTAAAAAATTTATCATAGTGCTGTAATGACTGAAAATTAATCCCAATCGCCATTTCCGACATCCTATCTATGTGAAGCCGGGTTTTCTGCAGTGACAGCAACCAAAGCAAAACACAGAAATAAACTGGACATAAGCAAGACACTTCGGATTTCACAATCTCCTATTACTCCCAGATGGAACCATCTCGTTTCAATGAAGCAAGCTCAGGATTTTCATTTATTTAGCATTAAATCAAAACACACAAAACTTCAACATCAAAACTTTTAAATAAAATAGATAAATAACTTTCAAGTTAATATATCTGCAAGATATCAGAATAACATTAAAATCCCGGTATTAAACCCTGAGCATTCTCATAATTCTTTTCAGGAAGAAAAAGGAAAAAAAATACTTTCAACCTTCCGTTGAACCATAAAAATATTGAAAATACCTATGAATCCAAAAGAAAATTTAAAAATTATCTGAAACTTAATAATACTTTATTTTTTTCTCTAACCTTGTGTTTTTTCTACTATTATTTGTCACTATAACTCATGTACCACAGCTGTAAATTTTATTATATTATATATTGTACAAATATATTGTTATATTTTTTTTTTTAATTCATTCAATGTGTCCCCCCTCCCCCTCCAGCGGGCCGCGTTGAAATTATGAAACGTTGACCGGTCCGCGGCGACAAAAAGGTTGGGGACCACCGGTTTAAAGGATATAAATAATTCGACAATGTTTTGAGTGTGTCCAAATGTTTGCAGACTGGCTGGATTTCCTTCCTAAAAGCAAAATTTGTTGCAACAGAAGGAAAACATTTTTGACGAGGGAATATGGAAGTCTAGGGATTTACAAGGCTTATGACCTGTCCGTTGCTGGTTTAAGTGGCCACTTTACACACTTACGTTACGCGTTATTGTTGCATAGCATGTATGTATGTGTACGTACAAATACGTTATTGATGTATGATATGGCGTGTCAATAAGAAGTAAGTGTACTTTTATTTGGTCTCACACAGCGCTGCCATCAATACTGACGCAATGCGGCGTAATTTGCATTTACCCAGATACTCGTATCTCGAGAGAGCGGAATAAAGACGAAGAAAATGTTCCATTTATGGTCTGTGCTTGATTTTCTTAGTAGCGAAGTAATGCAATCAAGACTGACATGTGAAATATAAGGCTACCTATGATTACTTTTTTAGACTTATATCTGATCAGACTGAGTAAAAATTATGGATATTTTAGTAAAAAAAGACGTGACGCCGTAAAAATGTAATTAACACTTTGTATCCCGGAGCCGTGTAAACGCGTGATTATATAACCATGCGTTGTGTCCCTGTCCCGTGTTTTCACGTGGTTTACCAGCTGTCTAAAAAAGTGCATTTTATTGACATCTAGAGACTTTTTTAGTAATTTTTTGCTGCTGGTAAACCACGTGAAAACACGCGACCGGTATACCACACATTGTTTTTATAATCACGTGTTTACACGGCTCGGGGATACAAAGCACAAAAAAAGGAGTGAGGCCCTGTATATGTGCGAAAATTGCAATGCGCAATGTGGCTCTCCATAAAGGCTAATGTTGGCAAAACTATCAAACAATGACTAATTTAATTATTTCAAATAAATATGAGAAGTTTCAATTGATTTAACTAAGTATTTTAATAATTATGACACTTTTAAGAAACCCTTCACAAAGCATGAAATTTCACAAAAATAGGCCGGGCACAGGGTGAATTCTATGTTTATTCGGCCGGTGTTAACACTTTGAGTACCGGCCGAATACACATAGAATTTACCCTGTGCCCGGCCCATTTTTGTGAAATTTCATGCTTTGTGATGGGTTTCTTTTTACAGCGCTTCTTTCAATCACGATAAAATATATAATTCCATCGAGAAAATTCTTATTGATAAATGACACAACTAATTAACTACCTAAATAATTTCTCCATATTACCACGTGAGCGGATCCGTGGGTAAATACTAATATTTAATACAACGCAAAAAATGCTTTCTGAATTTACTGCTTTATTTAGACTTATTCTGTATGGTATAAAAGAGTTATAATGATTGTTGCATTAATAATTTACTTGGTACTTTCACTCGAACGTGCCCTATGGTGTTATGGGTTCAGCAATTGGATCATGGCCGCGATTACGATCGGAATTTAAGGAGTTTATATCTTCACCATGACTATATAGTGAAAGATAAATTCTTCCGAGCGATTGCGAAGAAAAACTACCGGGTCTCTAGCTTCAATTTTTGGGTAGGTATATCGATACGTACCAAGGGGAGGCGTACGCATCGGTACACATATCTACGCACTAAAATGACATACCTTCACTATGACGTCATAGTTGAATATAAATTTTCCCGACCAATTACGAAGATACTCTACCGACCCTTTTATCTTTAAGTTTTGAGATAGGTACATCGGTATGTACCAAAAGGTCTAGTACCCCATGGTACACATGTATTATCTTCTCATTAAAAGTGACCAAAATGCTGTTCCACCAAGCAGTTTTTGCTTTAATTAGGAGTCATTTTAATTTTAAGTCGTTCTGAGATGGCCACTTTTTTTCTAAAAAGCCTGTTTGAAATGCGAAGGAGAAATTAGTAAATTTTAAAATGTCATTGAGGTAGCTAAAATTTTTCACAGTTGGTACAAAGCTACTAGCGGTGAAGTTTGAAAGCTCCGCGTAATTACAGCGCATGCGTAAGACCACGTGAATTTATGATTTGGTAAAAATATTGCCATTACGAAAAATAAATATATTTATTATATTTTTTCCTATCTTCCTCAGAGCACGTATTGATATATCGATAGAGCCTGCTTCCTAATACGTAGGCAGATGGAGATGGACAGAAAGTTAACAATGCCGTCTTAGGAACTGTTAAATGTCGTGTATAAATCATGTTCAAGCTAGCATTTTTTGCTTTTATTGCGATTTATTTGAATTTTTAATCGTTTAGAATTCAACATTTTTTATCACAGAAGCCTATTTAAAATACAGGATAGGAATACTTCAATGTCAATTAAAGCAGTGAACGCGGAGTATAGTTTCAGCGTCACTTATTAGTTGATTTCGATCATCAGAGATGACGTAATGAAAACGCGTATCGACATGTCGGTAAATCAAAATTCGCCATACCGAGGAAGGTGGAGATAGTTCAATATAACGTCTCGGTGTGTAACTGATGAAGATAGCGTTTGTGATTGTGGCCCTATTGGTGTTTAGTGCACAGCAATTAGATCAGTAGTTGCAACGATATCTTAATTTGATTTATATTAAGATAGCATAATGATTAGGCTTGTGCTTCGGGTGGTAAGCCACTGACCTTCTTGTTAACAAGATTATTTTCAATTGATATTAAAAACTACAACATCAAATGAAATTATAAATATAAAATTCTCAAAGAAATCATTAAAAAATCAATCTAGTTTAAATAAGCTGAAAATTCTAAGAAATGTTATAATTGAACCCAAGGTGTGAAAATGCTTTGGACATATGAAAAAAAAGCGTTTCAGTTTAAAAAGTTGGCCTTCTATCAGGCAAACAGTATTGATTAGTTGGATCGAAATCTAAAAAAAATATTTTTTAAATAAATATCACATTATTATTTTTATAGGCGACTGACTCATGCCTGGTTGTATCACTATAAACTGTGTCTCTGTAATCAACCAATGTATGTATAATGTTTATAAATAAAATTTAACCTAGGAAACGAAAAATTTGGCATAAAATAAAGCGATCATTTAACGATAAAGAATGGCTTAATTTACCAAACCTTATTTTATTGCAAATAACATAAAAATGTGGCTTGTAGAATCTTCTACGTAGGTTGGTCGATAACTTTTTTGTCAGTATAATTTTATCATGAATTAAATAAAAAAACTTGATAGCGCACACAGAAGTTAAACTCGAGAATGACTTTTTTTTTAAAAATTTTTTTTTAGAAAAAAATACACAACACAATTTAATAATAAAGTGATAATCATTTTATTAATGTTTCTCCATTACGTAAACAAAATGTATGCAATAATGAGGAATGACGTCTTACAATTATGTTCTTAGTATTTTATTTTAATAAATGTTTCGCCACAGAGCTCCATATAAAAAAAGAATCGTAAATATAGTTTTGAACTTCATACTCAATAGTTTTGTATTCTGGAATGTATTTTTTACTAATATACTTCAATCAATTAGTTTTTGTTGTAATTTGAAGGACAGAGATGGTGAAAGTAAATTTATTCATCATAATTTAAAAAATGAAACGTTTTACTATTGTCCATCGGAAATTCCACCGCTGGTAAAAATATAAAATGTATATTCGTAGACAAATATTTATAACCGGATTGGACTTTTAATACAGGCGTTGTATTGATTTCTGATGCTAATTGCATCTCCTTGTGTACAGGTGTTGGCAGATAATGTTGCCAGTGCATAATTATATGAGTTGAACATAAATAACTTACAATTTGACTTCCTTGATATTCCTATTTTTAAAAACGTAGACTTTGAAAATCGTTTTTTTGATCATGCCATTATGTCTCGTTTTCTGCATCCATCAACATTCGCATAGTAAATCCTTTTAGTCGTTCTTTTGCTGTCCACTCGCTCTACATATCCAAACTAACGCAACACTTCTTTCTTGATACTGTCGATATACTTGTTTCAATCTTAACGTTATCTTTCGTTCTTCTCAAATAATCAAGTGAGAAACCACGGCCCTGATTACAATGGAGAGGTAACAAAATACGATTCAGTTCAATAAGAAGATTTTAATTCAGTCCGCTCCCTTGAAACATTGTTTACTGCCTAAGTTAAGAGTAACTTAAAATATAACTCAACAATATGGGCACCTTTTTGCAATTCAGAACTCAGATTCGTCAACTTTAAACTTAGTTTCCCAGTTGAAGAGATTCCAAGCAAATAATTCTTAATGATATAATTAAGTTTTATAAATTGGCGAAAGGCACACTTGACGTCCCTGATTTGACGAGACTGATTAGTATCATAGTACCAAATATGTAGATCTACAAGATTGCAGTCTACCTTTCTTGTGGCGTCTGGGCTCAAATTACAATGGGAAGTTAACAGAGTTATCTTCGACTGTCTATAAAGAAAAACCTATATGTGTATACGAACATGAGTATATTTGCATGAACATTTAAAGTATCTTTGTCGGTAACCTATAATTGAACACGGTTAGTAAAATTTAAAAGAAAAATTGTATGCATATTCTGCTACAGAAATACAGAAAACTGAAATTTACTTTGCAGATAAAATTGAGGTTAAATGTTAAGGCTGTAGTCGGGAAAAACGAACGCAAAATTAAGAAATCACACGATGTTGCCATTTTAAAACGTTTTTTTTTAATCGGGCGATAATAAAAAAACATAAATTAGATAAAAACAATATGTTTTACAGGTATTTCTGTTAAAAAATATACTTAAAAGTTTTATGTAACTAAAATATAATTACTTTTAGACCGGCAGAATACGCCATTTCAAATTTAGACTAAACTTAAGTATCTGGGATCTCAATAAAGACTAAGTATTGAACTAAAATGTGTTGGAATAATTTGAAGATGATACATTTAACATAAAAGTGGCCGTGGCCAAATTTTATTTTTTGGTTTTTGAAAAAAAATACAAGCATTTTAAATCACATACATTTTTGTGACATTTTCCTTTATTTATACTTAAAATTATGCCTTTGGTTATACTTAAAAAAAATAAAAAATATGGAAATACTTTAGTTAAAGCCTTTTTTTAAATAATTGTATTCTTTTATTTAAAAAAAAGAAGATAATTCTAGTTGTAATATTTAATTTAAAACAATACGGAGATTTTTTTTTGCTTAAAACTGTTATAACTTTTTAAACGTATATAATTGTGTACCGACCAACTTTAATGTATTATTTTATATTTATTTAAGCATGTCTATAATTTATAATGTAATTCTATACTTAAAAATAAAAATTGTTCTTATAAGTACCTACATATTGACTTTTTTTATCATAAAACGCGTGAATTTTCATTTTGAACCTGCCACGTAAAATTCCTTTTGGGTGTATATAATAAATAAAATAAAAGAATTATCTTCACCTGTCTATAAAATAAACTAAAACTTTCTGTACGGAGATGTGTTAGTATACTTGTATAAAAATTTGTTTTTTTTTACCGGTAACCTGTAATTAAACATGTTTCGAAAAAAGCAACACACACATTATACACATATATTCACACAGAAAATTATATTTTACTTTATAGAAAATAAAGATAACTTTGTAAACTTTTCATGGTAATTGGGGCTCTGTGCCCATACAAAAATGTGAAGTGATATTCAAAATTATCTATGAAGTAAAATCAAACTTTCTGTTAAAAAAATAAAATATTAATATTTTTTAAAAACGTTCCATTACAGGTTATCGACAAAAATACTTTTATACAAATCTACCCTTTTTTAACAGAAACTTCAATTTTACTAAATAAGCATTGAAGATAACTTTCAACTTCCCATTGTATTGTAATCGTGTCCCTGAGGTGAGGAACTTCAGCCCTACTGGAAATTGGATACAATAAATGTTTTCTTGCGCATGGTAAAAATTAGAGCATTAAATTGTACGGCAAAGTTTTTTGAAAATTTACAAAAAAATAATTAAAAATATTTTGATAAAAACGAACTACTTTGAACGACGTCACTGGTTCAAATGATTCAACCGATGATAAGAGAGCTGTAAAAGATATCCGGTTTGCTAACTGTAAACGGACCAATCGGCAGATCTGACAGGGAATCACCGAGAGACAACCTCTGACGTCACACGCGGAGTTATTTCAGAAATACAAAACTTTAAAAAGTCATTGCGCTGATAAAACGATATTTGAAAATTAAAAAAAATATTTTTTAGCTTAGTTTAAAAGTCTATAAAATAATTTTGAAAATCCACTGAATTCATTAAACTGCAAGTAATAGGTAAATTAGACGAGACTAAAAAAAAAATGAAACAAGTTGGTGCATTAAAGAATTATTTTTCCCTTTAGCAATAGCGCCAGGTTCATATCATAATACGGCCAGTCTTTTCATTGACACAAAAAATAAAAAATCACATTCATAAATAATAAGATTTATCAACAACAACAAAAAATATTTATGAAATACAAAAAAATGATACTAATTGTTCCGCAAAAATAAAAGGTAAGAACTAAACAAATAATATGTTTCATACAAAACATTGAATTACCATTGAAAGAAAACTAGGTTAGCTGTCAGGCACTGTTAAGAATCCATAATGTTTTCCTTTGTTTTTAAAAGTTTAGTCAATGCTTATTATAAGTTTCTTTAAACAATTCGAACTAAATGGCTTTAACATTTTCACGACATACATACGAATACTCACTACAAATGTAATGGGTTATTAATGTTCAATAAATATATTTATTACAGTTTATCCATTTTTTTATTTCTACGTGCATTATGTAGGTACAATTTGTTACGATAATATATGTATATATAACGCTATTTAATAATAATATTTTATTTATACTTTAAGTAAAAAGTTATAGAAATATTGAGACAAGCAGATATTCATTTAATTTTGTTTTTATATACATATTTTTCATTTCTTATATTTTACATTTGTTATATTTAAAACATTAAAGTTTGTAAGTGAAAATTCTTGATGGAAGTTTATTGTAATTTATTATGTAAATAAAGACGAGTGATACTGTAATCCACAAATTTGAAATATCCAGTGACCGGTTTCATCGCTTTCGCGACATCTTTGAGACTGGTAGGATAACTAATGAGTTGATATAATGCTATTTTAATGAGTTTAAGTATTTTATTTTTTAAGGAAAAAAAATGATAATGATCCTTAAGATAAGAATAACTTTATTTAATTTACTTTCATATAACTTTGAATTATCTATCCTAACCTCTGTTTTGTATAAATACATTGAACTCCTTAATAAAGATACCAGTCTCGAAGATGTCGCGAAAGCGATGAAATCGGTCACTGGATATTCCAAATTTGTGGATTAAAGTATCACTCGTCTTTTATTTATATAATAAATGTTATATTTAAATTGTCTTAAATTTAAACAATTTTTTTAGTGCGTGCATGTGTGTCCTACGCTAATATACAAAGAAATTGATAATTATTCTGTACATACTGTTTGTTTACCTAATAAAATAAATTAAAAAATAAACGCAATTAATTATGATGATATATGAAATATAGCAAACGAATTGAAATTTTGAACATTGGCAGAGTGATCCAAGTAAAAAGACAATACTCCAAGGATTAAGATAAATATCAAATGATCGCAAACACCTTTGTTCAAATGAATTAGGTTCAGTTGTATGAAAAAAAAAGTTATTTTAAAATATATATATATTAAAGTTAAAGGGTATTTTCACAAATCAGAAGTAACGTTGAAAATATAATATACCGGAACATAATATAAATATACCGGATTTGTAGAATTTGAATCCGAAAAATACAAATTTTCATTCATAATGTTAGGGTTCATAAACGAGCACATACAAAACGCTTTGGGGTTGGCGTCACGTAACTTTGACATCACACTTCATGGTTGCCGGGTGCGCTTCAACAAACATTGCGTAAAAGGATGGCGCAGTTAAGTTATACGTGCCGTTTGTCCCATAGGGTGCAAATATCTTGTTTTCAGATAATTAACAATTTATGTATATTAAACCATCACAGATTTTTTTTCCGTCAAATTAATAATACCTTTACCATCGTAATGTTTTGCTTATCTTAAAGCAATTTTTTTTTTAAAACGTGAACATACCTTATTGAGGGATCTCGGCAAAGTGAACTGAATGAGTTCAATGAAAAAAACAAAACAAAACAGCCAGTTTTGACAAACACTCCACAAATATTTAACTTTTTGGCCCTTGGTAAGAATAATAACTGAAAAAAATAACTCGTAACACATATTATACATACATTCGTATGATATAAAAGTTATCGTCATTCGTTCGTCATCTGTTAGGGGAGATAGTATGTTATACCTGATCACCATAAAATCAGTAAAAGTTTGCGTTTACATTTGATATTGTACCTTGACCAACTTACAATGTAGAATAAAACAACTTCTTGTCAAATTGTACGTCCATTATAACAACGTGTTGATGTGAGCAAGTTTTTTCATAATAAGATTTAAATGAGGTTAATAAACAGTAAATAGCACGCAATATTTACGAGAAAAAAAGGCTATGATTTGCATTAATATTATAAAATACCTATGCTTTTATTAATAATTAGAACAAGGCTTTGTACGTTTTTAAAAACAGCAAGTGAGGCTGTGCGTTATTTTTATAACAGTACTTATTTTAAGGCGTTTCAATTTTTAATGAATAAATTATTTTCGTTTTTTCCAACTAGATGGCCTACCACCATTTTATATATTTCAACCCCTTGGAATAACAAGGTTTTTTATTATAAAAATTTAATGCTTTTACTGGTGTCATTTTTATCTCTTGTATGAGAATATATTCTGGCAAAAAAACTTGTTTGTAGTTCAAATCCTTTTGCTAGAATCAGTGTAAGATCTACGCAATTAGTTAAAAAAATATTTGAAATAATGACACCGCTTTTAACAGAATTGTGATTTTAAGTAATTGACCTGGACATGGTAAGTGTTCAAAACATAGTAGGTAAATATGGTGAATCAATCATATCACTTTAATGTAACACAAAGAATCATTTATACAGAAAAGACAGATTTTTTTCTCGCATTTTTATTGATTCACTACTCCTATCTTATGATTAGAGCCAATTAATCATTTTATTGTTTTAATGCTGAGAAAAAAGGTTCATGTTTTCCTATAAAAAAATATTATTCATCATTACAAAATTATCTTTAATTGAAGGCAAAGGTAAGAACTTCGAACCATGCTATTACAATAAATAAATTGCGAAATACTTTACAAATGGTCAATAATTTATTCCGAGCGGATTTCATTCGATTGCATCTCATAAATCTATTGTGAAGGAAAATATTTAGAAACGTTATGAAATTTTCACGTGCCTCAAGTCTGCACTTACATTTTATCACTTTAATGCTAAGATGTTAATTATTGTGTTTGAAAGACGTATTTGTGTATTATATCTGCAAAAAAATTCACTGACATGTCCGAGTAATCGTGGACGAGAAGATGTATGAATGTAGAGGAAGTGACATCTGTGTCTAAACAATGGTGTGACAGATGGTGTGATCTTATCTGCCTACCCTTACGAGGAAATGACATGATGTTCAATTGTTGTTGCATCTAAATGGCTGGGGTCTCACGTCTCAGTTCTCTAGACTCGCAAATCACATTGATTTGGTCCTCGATAACCAAAATATATTTTAAAAAACAATTTGATGAAATCCAATTTATTTTGTAGTTTTTTGTTCGTTTTTTGTACACTATAAGTTCGGATTAATTAAAAATTAATCGACGATTTAAGTCAAGGTAATCGATTCACTGTATTCAAAATAATTTGATACTATTTTTATACAAAGTTTTCAAATCAAAATGTAATAAATTTATGCGTTATATTAATTTATATTTATGTTGTATCTATCACCTTAACGCAAATTACATGATTTATTTATTTACGGACTTATTAAGTCCATTGAAAAATGGTAAATACATTTCTTTATAATATATGCAGGTGAAATTGAAATAAATATTGTTATTGATATTATATAAATGGAGTAAAAAGTTTCAAAATTGTTATATTTTTCAACTCCCGTTTTTATTTTATTTTTGCAAGTTGTAATATACACAAGCATTAAAAGTAGTTTTTTACCATAACAATTTGAATGTTATTTTTTATAATTAATACTTGCGTCCTTTAAAAGTGTTAATTTTATTTTATTTACATCACTTTTTTTTATTAATATAAATAAATTAGAAGTAACTTGTTAGATACCTATGCCAAAGTACCAATGCACGCACTTCAAGGCCTGATCTAGAGTTTCAGTATTTTAATTTAGCTGTTACTGCAATGTCGAATGGCGGATATTCAAAGGAAACAAAGTAATTTCCTCTACGTCTTCAGTGGAGCTGACCGGCGACGACACCAGCGTAGAGCGGTGCCAGGTAGAATAGTCGGTACCTGGTAGTGATGGCATAGTTAGGTTTTTTTACAACAGTGCCTACATAAATATATTCCATAAATCAGTAACGTTTCCCTAACTTCACGAGACCAAAAACCCTCTGTTGAGTTGGGATACAATATATCGGAAATTGGAAGCATACGTGCATTTTTTTTTAATAAATAAAAAATATATATACTACATAAGCTACAATTCCATATCACAATCTGAACAAACACGCAACACAATGTGTGCACCGTTTATAAATTAATTTATGTAATGTATCGCAGCAGTCTCCCGCGAAAAGCTTTTGTTTTGTCCATCCAGGATATTGGCCACTCTTGGGGCACAAAAGAAAAATATATCTGTGCAAAAGTTGTACGTGTTATCTGCTGAGATCTCCTCTTTTAGTCATAAGATGATGATGTCGTAACATGATGAAGTCTTACACTTCAGTTGCCAGTCCAGGGACCATGAAATATTGTTGTGTAAAAACATCCCTTTAAATAAATATTTTATTTCATCCATGTCGGAAATCGAACCCAAAAGGCGAGAGGTAGGCAATGCGCTAAATTTATTATAAATTTATAATAGCGACAGGATCTGCTATAAGTGCATTTATTTTATTGATAGAATACATAAACATGGGTTGAATAACATTATTTTTAGATATATTTTTTAAATATTCCAGGGCCCGTATTACAACTGGAAATTAACAGTTGTTGGCTTCAATTTTATCTACAAAGTAAAAGTAAGCTTTCTGTACGAAAAATATAATATCGCATACATTTTTTTATAGACATGGCATAATTACGGGTTACCCGAGAAGGCGCTTTGAATTTTCTTACAAATATACACATTTTCGTAAATAAATTTCGATTTTACTTTATATACAGTCGAAAATAACTCATTTAACTTGCTACTGTAATTGGGGCCCTGTAACATATTTAATGTCTTACTTAGCCGCTTAATATGGCTTGTTGCTGAAATTATTTACTAAAAAAATCGATCTGATGTTTTCAAAAATATCGAAAAATGATTGTGAATTGGTTTTCTATATCCTTATCATCCATAGAGCGTAATGTAATATTATGTAGGTATAAGACAACATAATAAAAATAAATTCAGCATAATTTTTAAATCCTTTTTTAGCTAAGCAAAAAGTCATTCATTTGCATGCCGATGAAATTAAATCAAAATAGTAATAATTTCCAGATTGGTACTTGGTGCCTGGTACAAATACAAACACGTAGTCCAGGCGATCACTGAACGCGGAGGTATTCGGTACTAGGCGAGCAAGAAGACAAGTAGGTTCCGCAGACAATTTCCCAATCTAGTGTTAACATTTAGCAACAAATGGTTAAGCTAGTTAGCAATAATTGAGATAGTGGTTCTCAAATTGTGCGTTCCATAAGATAAAATAAAAGAAGAAAAATAAGATTTATTCATAGTTAGAACACAGTATAAATATTCTGTACATTTTTTGCCTAAATTTCTTCGACTTTCACGACCTTTCAGACGCAAATTGAGTTTTTCAAGTTATTGTGCTGTACATATTATATCGCTTGCAACATTTCTATCGCATTGCGACATCCATCAACTTTGAAGATCTTTATTTTCTTTGTCATTTATTAACTCAATAGTATATAGGAGGCTACGCTAATACATTGCTTATAATTTTACATGGATTAATTTGTAATAATTCCTCTTCTTTTTTATTCGCACCTTCTTATTTTCTCGTTCTCACATTTCCAAAAATTGGGATTAACGTTGACAGCTCTAACTTTGTCAGCTATATTTCTCCAGTTCTAATCTCGGCTCGACTAGGTGAATAACTGCATTTACTGAAGAAGCAGTCGCAGGTTTGAACTGGTTGATCCAGTCAGTTGGTGCTTTTGCTCTCCCAGCCGTTTTCTCTGCGTATAAAAGTACATGCTTCTTGAAGCTATCTTCCCTCTCCAATCAAATGTTTGAACAACGAACGATCACGTTTTTAACAAATGGCGGAGAATTCGACTTTTAATTGGCTATTTTTATTTAATGCCTAATTAACTATTTATGTGCGCCGAAAGATGTTGGAAGGTTGAAGTCTCCGGGCTATCAATTTAAAAATCTGTCATTTTGGTTGATTGAGTTTTGGGCTGAGGTATTTATAACATTATCATTAAACTCCTATTAGCTATCACAATAGTCAATAATTTTATGCTAACTTACATGTCTGTCAAGTCTTGATATCAATATCCTCCCTGACTTGGATACATAAAATAAAACGATTGAGTAAAAAACAGCAGATCTATTGAAATATTAAAAATTCTTATCTTCAAGGCGTACCCATATATTGTAAATTTATAAATTTAATTTGAGAGAAAATTTGAAATGACCTCTCAAATTCAAATGGACGACTCTTTTAAAGCACGTTCTTAACATATTGATGTAATTTCCAAAATTAATTATTTCATTAATTCAATAGAATTAATAATTTTAAATAATCATGTACGTTGTATTGATATTATTTTTAATTCGTTTTCGTGGACTCCACTGGCCCATAGGTATACTCTGTGCTAGATGATTATATACTATCATTATCTTTATAAACATTGTTTGATAAAAGTTTTTTCTAACACGCGTTTTATGCTTAGTTTTGCGCAAATTGAGAAGCAGCGGTATTAGAAGCAGGTACGGGTAGGTACAGGTAGAGATGGGGACATTTCCCAGCGTCCTTCAGAACTGGAAACACTATCCAATACTGGTATAATACCAGCGCAAGTATACATAGTAATGAATGTACATAAACATTGAAGATAATATATATCTATAATGGGCTGATGACCGTATACTTGTATGTATACTAGTATTACTTTGTCTACTGGCTTAGCGGAAAATCCGAAAACCTGGTATAGGTAAAACCAAGAATCCTGTTTTCAACTCGGAAGAAAATAACGTATAATCTACCGAATGTAATAGTTACATGTGTTTGGTCAGCTTAATGCCTCTCAGGCATTATACACTGATAACAGCGTTACTCACTTTTAAAGTTCTTCCGATTGTTTTTTATATGGAGCACTTCACTATTGCTGCAGCATGGATACCGGTATCGTGTAGATGATGATGAACTGTATAATTTAGCCTGTTTATACAAACACTCACTTCACTTTGTACGAAATATTCTGACGCAGGATATGATAAAGATTTATCGGAGTGACAACTTTTTACATGTGACTTGCTCACAGGACGGTAGGAGCACAAGAATTTTGAAATTGAAGGATTTGGGTAGGAAAGGAATATTTACTGTCTTATATGAGTTGCCAGTATAGAAAATGTAAATTCAGTACGTAACATACATGAATTATTGAAAAAACCTACTTACTAGTTTTTGCTGTCTTATTACTTAAGCCATCATCATAAACCCTGTATATGCCTAAATGTCCATATTCCTTTTCCTTAGGATTCGTCTCTATTAATTCAAATTCAAATTCAAATTAATTTTTTTTACCAAAATAACATAACAAATAACAAAATATTGAAGCCGTTATATTTTAACATCATATGAAACCAAGAACCCTCGAGCAATGGTTCGACATTATTAAGGTATATTGACGGAGAAAACCGACCTCCGCCAGCAACAGTTATGGAGTCATGGGAAACTTTATGTCAGCTACGCTGTTTTAACGTTTACATACATTAAAAAAAAAAAAAAAAGAAATTAAAATATTTTCCAATAGCAAGAGGATTTGCCTCTCAAACATTGTTTCACTGATGCGAAAGGTGTCGATCTACAAGGTGATAATGTTCAGCTGCCTGACTGTTCTTCCAATCGGCATAACTATGGGCAGGGTAGTTTTGGAAGCTGAGAGGTAAAACAGTCTGTGCTAACGCTGTCAGAGATAACCACCAGGAACATAAAAATAGATACTCCCTAAGCTGGCCGAGTTCTCAATAAAACCTCTTATCGGTCTGAAAAAATGGGTCAGTGTGAACCCATCCCTTCCGAGTTGCAAACTGTCGATCACGTGAATTTCCAACTTTCCAAGAGGTTAAGATCTCCATTTATCTAGGTTTAATATTAAGTATTTTTTGTTTTGTTTTGTTTTAGTACCTACGTAAATACGCGCTATAAATGCGTTCATAATTCTCTTTTTTTTTTTGCACCACAACAGGCCAAGAGGCCTAATTACAGTGGTGAATTACATTACAGAACAACCAGGCTTGAGGAAAATCACATTTTGATTTTTGTGTTCTCACCGGGAATCGAACCCGGAACCTCCCGTGCGTGAGTCAAGCGTCTTGACCACTACACCACGGAGGCCGCCGTTTATCTCGTTTTATCTGTGTCTTGATGGTTACTCTCAGGAATAAATCCTCAAAAAGAAAACCAAGTAGAGAATAGTCCGCCTCGGAGGGTAGTGGCTGGCTTCTTCGCCCATCATGCTTGATATCCTAAGTTTGATTAATAAAACATTCGTTTGTGGTTTTACACTGCAACATTTCATTGTCCCTGGATTGGCACCTAAAGCTTCCTGCAAAACATGATCCAAATACACTGCATGCACTTTTGCAATGGAGTGCTCTATCCTCCATCAGGTTTGGATCAGGGTTTGTTGATGCTGACTGAGTTCAAAAACATAAGATTCAATGGTTTTCGGCGAAGATGAATTAAATTTTCATACTAATAGCTTTGCAATTATTATTTTTATGTTGGCGATATTGCATAATATGTATCTTGAACCGGGTTGTGATTGCTGTCGCGAACTCGCGGATCAGAGGTCAGAGGTTCAAACCCCGCTCTACCGCAACCTGATTGTTTTTTTTTTAGTACGGTTAGTTCCTAAAAAATAAAAAATAAAAATTTAGTAACACTAAAGACATACTTGTAAAAACATTTTTTGCTTATTTACGTTAAATGTGAGTTCGCGTTTTACGCATTTTAATATTTAATTGCATAAAAAACCGTAATATAGATGTATCAATTTTTTTACAGTTCGATTATCGACCGCTTTTATGATTTTAATTAACAGCCTTAAAAAAGTACTTATTTATTACGAAGTCTCACGTAAAAAAATAATATACACGAGCATCTTTTATAAATTAATAAATACATATATGAGGTGACCTTCGATTATTCTAATTTATACATGACGTAACGTACCACGTGCTTAATTTTTTTTAAACTGGATAAATAAATAAAGTCCAATAAAGCTTAATTTGAAATGACCAGCAGTGTACATAGTCATAGTTGAATGTGACTTATGCAAATCTTATTTTTTTTGTTTCTCTTAGATTCCCGGCATACATTCCAATAAGACGGCAAGAAATTAATCGATGTTCGTTGATAAAGTAAAATTTTAAAAACATAGGTTACGTGATTTTCAATACAGATTGATATACTCTACCCCTGACACATTTTGAAGTGCATGAGAAAATTTTTGTACCTTGTTATTCGACGTCATCCCTCTGGGGTGGTATTATGAATTTTGTCTACCTCCTAGAGAGTAGTTAATTTGGGGATATTAATTTGATGAATGCGAAACCCTTTGCTTCATATAATGGCTAAGATAAAACGTCAAATTATTTATAAAACTGAAAAAAACGAATACGGTTTGGTCAATTCAACACAATTAAGTGTTTTTAGTGATAATTAAGCTAGCGAAAATCTTCTGATTGAAAATTATCATGTTTGATTTCACGTGTTCGTATTTATTTGACGTTTAATCGTCACTGCGCCAATTTCCCAAATTAAGAACTTCTAGCGGGTAAAGAAGATTCAGAATGCATTTCTACCAGCAATGCTCCAAAGGTAAATTTCTATAGCTTCCCGGTTAAACATTTGTCCGACCTTGCCAACCACTTATCTCTACTCTGCACACGACCTCATTGTCGTCCAACACAAATTTTCCTTGAGTTTTGGCAGAAGCTGGTAGTCACTGGGGGGGCTGGATCAGCAGGCTTATTATGTCACAATTTCGCTTCGTAAGTTCGTTCATTTGTCATATATCCATCATTTTAACGCAATCAAAACATATTTCGCTCTCGTTCCCTGGAATATGATACAAATGAATTTACGAAACGAACATTACCAAAAAAATACTTAACGAAGTAATGCTGAACGAGATTTCGTGCCATAATAGTTTCGCGGGCTCAAGGTTCAGAGATTCAAGTTCAGACCCCGCTTTTCCGCAAATTAATTTCCACTTTCTATCGCGATTATTTCCGACTAGTGTAAATGGCCTTAAAATTTAAATATTTGGGTAAATCACGAAAATGCAAAATACTGTTTTGTACTTTTCAGCCTATCGATAAACATCGGTAAATCTTTTACCAGCTTATTGTTATCGAGAGCCTTGTTTCAGAGAGAGTCGCTAAACATGTTTTTATGTAACGCCAAGCAACTTGAACTTCTGCATGTCTTTCCACTCATTTTGAACGATGCGCATCCGCACAAGTTCACGCTTCCCATTTACACGCTAAAATAACTCAGGAGAAGTTGGTGCTAACTTACATTATGTTGGATCCATAATCCATATTTTTTACAGTTATATTCGAAGGTCGAGAATCATTAAGAAATACATATAGAAATAAGGATTACGACATAGATTACGAAATAGCCTAGTTACACAACGCTTTACTTGGTATGAAATATTAATCATAGTTAAAAAACATCACGTTTACTCACGGTCTTCAATACATTTTGTAGAGATTCTGTACCTCAATAACAAATAACTATCGATGTGCTAATAAGCGACGTGATAACAATTTCTCACCATGGTTGTTTGTCGTATTTGCGATCACAATGAAACGTATGTGAACACCTGTGTCAAAATATTTACGTTTTGCGACGTATAATCCTGCTGCACAATCAAATATTTGAATCTCACCGGTGTAAATATGGAACATATTCCAAAACTGCTATTTTTATTGATTTATTTATTATTTATCGTGCTATTTATTGCATTTAGCCGGCGGTTGGCTAGACAAATGTCATGAAAAGCAGTCGCTATAGTAATTGTAATTTAATTTTCACTTTTTTGTATTAGATACTGATAACTATTTTGCAAATGCAATAAATTGTATTATTTTTTATAGTAATCGCCGATTTTTGCCAATGAACTGTATTTATTTACGAGAAAAACAAAAAACAAACCGACACGAGCGTTGACTTAGAGATTACACACGCGTTGACTTGTGACTGCGATAACTTAAGCATGTTCATTATTGTTCATTGTGATCACTCAAATGCTTGGCATGTTTTTAAGCACGTTGATAGTTTTTTGTGATTAAGCTACTGAAGGTAATTTTTTAATTAAATCCACAACATTTCAAATCGCGACAGTTAAAATCAAAATACACGACGTTTTGATTATTTGGTTATGTGCGCTAGCTAGGCGCGAAGTGTCCTTTTCCAATAAAATAATTTAGTTTAATATTTTAACTTTGAAGCACTCACTTTATAATTATTCATTATAATTTAAATAAACACGCTTTATTTTTAACCAGCAGTTTTATGTTTTTTTATCCACTGGTTTCGGAGCTACACAAGCTTCCTTATCAAGGTATAATTTAGTATTGAATCATATTTTATAAAGTTAACGGTCTCTACTAAATACTAAATATAAACCAATGGAGGTAGTAGTGTTCGTGTTTATGGATGTATGGAGTAAGGTGATGGGGTTTAAAATACAATCAATTGTTTTTCTAAAATTAGGCAAGAGTGGACTAGAGGAAATATTGTTTATTTGTTTACTAATTATCTAAAGCGTTTTTCATTTCTAAGTTGTCTAATTTTAATGTTTCTTTTTTTTCATCCTTCCCCTACCCCTCACTCCTCACTCCTTATATCTCCTAACACAAAATACTAGTTGATTTTATGAAAATTAAAGATTCGGCTTATTACTATTATGTATATTACATTTATTAAGACAGTTAAAGTTATAAAATATGATTACATTATTATTTATAAATTGAAATTGAATTGTGCAGTGATGTAAATGAAATATTTTTTATACTTAGTTGCATAAAATATATTTTAAAAATGATAATTTAAAACTCCCGCAAACGGTTCATTGCATTGGCCGCGCCCCTAGAGCTAGGGTTTCCTAGGACAGCGGTGCCCGTAGTTTAACGGCCGTAGTGAACAGTGATGCAGTGGACAGCCGTCGTAACGGTGACTAGAGTGTGGTTTCCTAGGAAAACGGTATTATCAACACCATTTAACACCGTTTACCTCGGAAACCACTCTCTAGTCGACGTTACGACGGCTGTCCACTGCATCACCGTTCACTACGGCCGTTAAAATACGGGCACCGCTGTCCCTAGCTTAATACGCCACGATTCGGTTAAATATTTAACTTTGTTTGCGATCCTTTAAATTGAAATATAACATCGCTACGAATGTTGACGTCATAATTATTCAAGACCAAACATGTCGCGTTTTTTAAAGACATATTTTTTTTTAAGTTTTAAAAGTTATACATGAAAACTGTTTTCTACGATATCCATACTCATTATGAAAATACAATTAATTTTTCTAAAGATGGGCGTTATTTTATTCGACCTACTAACAAATTATTTCAGTTGGGCACCCCGGTTCTAAATAGTGTATTTATATTTATAGATTGATTAGTGAAATAAACATTAAAATAATCACAAAAGTCTGTATGTGGGTACATAATAGTTTCTTACTTACAAACACTCTCGTGTTAAAAATGATACAAAGTATACGTTATAATGACCGGATAAAAAGTTTTGTAATGACACGTGCATTCATGGAGGCGAAAATGTATAACTAAAGTCGTCCATTTCGATAAAATAATGGCATATTAAACTTATATCTTACGGGTGGTTCAATAAATCTCGAAGGTTTCTGATGTTAGTAAAAGCTGTTTGGTAAAATGCCCTTCAGTTATAAAACATCAAGGTGTAAATTGAAGAAAATAAGTTGATAAAAATAAAGTAGCTCATTAATCGATCTATGCGAGATACGAGATGTTACTTAACAACATGGCGAGGTCATCCATAAGGACAGATTTATTATCATTTAATTATTTCAAAGACGGTTCATATATTACGATTTCATTTTTATTTTATTTTATTTATTTATTTTATCTAACTGCCTTAGTAAAAAAATATTAGATGTCATGTTATTTTTATTTCAAACATTACCTACATCTTGTGCTGTAACCTAGTTCCAATCCGTGATTAAACTCTCATAATTGGAAATAAGGAATTAGAATCCCAATCGCCCATTCGCAATGCGGCTGCGAGAGTATGTGGGATGCTTATTGAGCGCCTTTGAAGGGATTTTCACAAAAATGGCTCTATAATTTTTATTTCATTTTATTTATTTATTCATAAAAATACATATATATTACAAAAATTAATAATAATAACGTATTCCAAACTCTATGAGGCCAAGAGCCCTGTGTTGAGTTGGGATACAACATAATGGAAACAAAAAGCACGTACATAATTAAATAATAGCAATAAAATCAAATGTGATATTATTACATAAACATACATATATTTCAAAGGGCATCTTGACAACACGCTTAACAGTATATAAATAACAACTACTGTCAAACATACCAAAAAAATTGTGTTCGATTTTTTGCTGAATTAATTAATAAAATAAACAGTGTTAAGTGCGTTAAGATAAACGAACATCATTAATATTAAACTTTTTACTAGTGTGAGTGTTGGTTTTGCCAAGCTCTTGCTGCGTAGATTTTGTTAAATTTACGCAGCAAGTAGATTAATCTGACGTCACTTCTTATTGGTCTATTTAACCATAGACAATTTTCGAATCCGCAGATAATAAACCAAAAGTTCATTTACTCCTAGTTACTATACCATAGACAATTATAACTGACAACTGCTCCAAAATACAAATACAGTGCCAACTAGAAAAAGAGGAAATATAAAAAATAAAATAAAAAAATCATTATAAATATTTTGTAAATTATAAATTCAGTTTAATAACAAGAAATAATGAGGAATTTAAAAACGCATAACTGTAAAATAAACTAAAATAAATTCTCCAAAACATTTTAATTTGTTAACTATAAATTTAATTTATTTAAAAAATACATAAAATTCAAAATAAACATAATATAAATATGTATTTATTTATTTATTTATTATATATATACGGCCTATATACGGAGTATAAAAGAATTAACAAAATTCATCGTTCCCAATGGCAATGCGCTTCCTACAAGAGAGATGATCTTCGTTCCAGCTTAAATTCTGGCCTTGTTGTCGCAGCTGGACCATCAAATAATGGCAATAGAGAGGAGAACATCTCCCAAATGCAAAGTAATGATTCATCTTCTATATCATATCTTATACTTAAAGAAATTCGGGGTATACGCGAAGAGTTTAAGGACCTGAAATTCAGTGTGGACCAATGCACAATTAAAGTGGACGAGTTTCATTAAATTATTTATCCCTTCAAGATAAAGTGTTGGACAGCCAAGTTTTAGATCTTCGTCAACAAGTTGTTGATTTACAGGAAGAGGCTAATTCTAGAGATCAATGGGCAAGACTCAACAATGTGAAAATTTTAGGTATTCCATAAAAAAAAGGGGAAGATTTGATTACTATTGTCAAAAATATTGACTCATCCCTTTCTGTTAACATAAACGACCATCAAATTAGCTTTGCAAATACAGTGGCATCCTGGAATCGTGACTCTACATCATAGTCGTCTAAAATAACCATACAACTCCTGGACAGGAAAATAAAAAATGATCTTTTAAGCGCAATCCGCATGAAAAAAGGTCTTAAAACTGGTGACTTAGGGTTGGGAGGTGATGGAAAAGTTTATCTTAACCATCATTTAACTAAACGAAATAAAGACCTACATAAAAAAACAAGGGATCTTGCTAAAATGAAAGATCATAAATACGTATGGATCAAAGATTGCCGTATTTATGAACGAAAAAATGATACATCACCGCCTATTCTAATAAAGGCAGAATCGGACCTTAATAAAATGTTGCAGTGACAATATGTCAAAGTTCTCTCTCTGTACTCTTATTTCTATTGTCTTTTTTTTGTACAATTATTTCACACCTAATAATATACTCAAAATCACTATACAATCATTTATACACAATCCCACACAAACACACCTCTACACTTACTAACATACAAATACACATCCTTTTATTGTACCACAATTTTATATGTTTACTTTTTATTTAGAAACTTCGCTGGTCTGTCTTTAAACCGTATTTTTTTCATGTTGTTATATCATTGTCGACTGTTTGATTCTGTAAAATAAATAAATCTATGCAATATCTCGCAGCAGTCTTCTGCAATGGTCTCTTCCCTTAGACAAAACCCAGACTTGTACACTCCTCCTGAAAATGGCTTTCGTTTTGGAGAACTTAATATGTTCATTCAGGACATTGAAAACTCTTGGGGCCACAAAAGAGAAATTCCTCTGAGCAAACGTCGTAAGTGATTTTGCAATTAAGTAATTCAAATTACAGGAAAACCTCGTACGAGCATTCTGCTGGGATCTACTCTTGTAGTCGCATGACCAGAAATGTGTCAATGACTCTTTTAAAAAAAAATTCTAATGTCCAGTAAATTCATGAATTGGAACAATGCCTCAGATGGAAAAATGGGGAGACAACGCAGCATCACTCTTAGTATTATTTTTTATACGTTTATAAGGGGCTTCATGATAGACGCAGTGCATCCTTACCTTGTTTACCTTCTAACACGCTATTTATTTGGAAATAGGAAAACTTTGAAACTACGTATACTTTGAAACTATTATGTACGGATACAAATACTTCATTTGCATATTTTAAAAAGTTAACCGATCGCATGATATTAACACATTTGAAATATATTTCTACTGAAATGCGTTTAATCCTTAATTTATTAAAAATTCGTATGGCAACATTTATGTAATGTTGTACGCGGTGTCAGAGAAAGTGTCAGAGAAATTTGGTGAATAGGTATTTTAACATCATTTTTCTGTCACACTCTTGTAGATACCTCCTCGATATTGTGCGAAAAAGACAACCGTACGTAGGGCTGATTTTGCATAACTAACATCGAGGTTTCGTTTTCCCGTTTTCCGCACCCCAAAACTAAACTAATTTTGTTTTTTTTTTAAGGAAAAAGTATTAGAATGAACTTTTCTGTGTTAGTACCTTTTCCATTTTTATTTTTTTATCATATTTGTATGCCGTACCTACGTTCGAAGACGGCTTATAAAACTTTTTGGGTATTTAGGTGGTCCTAGCTCCTATAAAAAATTATTTATCAAAAAAGCGAAACAATACATATACGCTCATATCTTAATCATTGCTAAAGTGCCATAATCCAGGGAGGAAATATGGAAATATGTTGCATGAAGAAAAGTCGATCTGCGTTTCCATTTATCATTGATTGATTATTTTATTCAATTAAACATATGTTTTCAATGGTTTTATGAAGTTTATTTTTAAACTAAAAGGGCGCCAAAAGGTTATATTTTTTAAAGTAATTTTTCCTGTCAGCATTGCCCTTAGTTTCGTAATAAAAAGAACACTATTAAATTTTAAGCCTCAACTGACCTTTCTTTATCAAATAACATGTTAATATTTTATTAAATATAAATGTAGGAATGTCTCAGAAATTTTGCATACTGCACGTAGGCACTTAAAATAAAAATTCATTCACATGCTAAAAACCACATACTTTGTGACGCAAAAACGTGACGTCAGTCAGGATTCGAATATTATGCTAATATTATATACAAATAAATTTTCTAATAAAGATTTGTCATTTTTATAAAATTTGGCTCATTCATTAACTTTCAAATCACAAATCATATAATTTTATTAAAAATGTTATTAATAATCTGTTCGAAATGTGAATTTAAACGAGATTATTATAATATTTTTGAGACCATGAATTTTATATATTGAGTGCTTCAATATTTTTATTTCATTCTAAATTCAACCAGTCGGCGAGTTTAATCATTCTAGAAAAATATAACAAACTGTTTTCTTTGCAGGTATCTTTTGATGCGTATAAGCTGATTCAAAACAATATATTTTTTAGCATCTGTTAAATTGTAGACAGATTTTTAAAAATATTTTATAAAAATCACTTAAAATGCGTAAAACGGAAAAGAGGTTGTATAATACGATTATTAACAGTAAATACTCAAAACGTAAGTTGTAGTAACATTAATTGAAAAATTTATTATTTAAGTTACATTTTTTTCATAAATATATTATATTATAAATAAGAGATTTATTCTGGTGGGTTTTTTTTAAACAATACATTTACATGCGAAATTAAAAAAAAAATTTTTTGTAAGGAATAACCCGCTAAGCCTCTATTTAGAGGCTCGTCGGCAGGAGGGATAAAAGGAATGTGGAACGAGGTAATGAAAAATACATCACAACACCCAAACCAATAGTTGAGAAAATAATTATATTTGGATATTTTTCTTGCGGCTGGCGAAAATCGAACCCGCAACGCCAGTGTTACAGTCGGCTGTCTAACCGACTGCGCCACGGCGCCCGTCAGTACCGGTCGATTATTAGAGCTGGCGCGTTCGCAAAACTTACACAAACCTATTTAAAATCTACGGGATGTTGATTTCAAAATGGTTATATTAAAATTTAACCAAATGTTCTATCTTTTTTAAATCCGTGTTGGATTAGAGGGTTGTGTATATAAAAACAAAAAATACAATGGGTTAAGAATATTTAATATATAAATTGATTTTAACCCAAGTACGTTTTTTATTTATAATAATATTTGGTGTTCGTCATTTTAAAGGAACTAAATAATAAAAGGCTAGTGCTCTGCCGCCATTTTTAGCAGATTTTTTTTTTGATGCACGTGTCATTAAAAAACTATACGAAACTTCCTAAACTGTTTTTTTGCTCTTATCTAAAAGGGAGTTTTTAAAAAACATAGCACATTTGACTTAAATTGAACAGGAAAGTTTTTAAAATCAATATTCTGTATATTAAAAATGTGTTTGTGTTAGTTTTGCGAACGCGCCAGTAGGTAATAAATAATCGACCTATACACGATTAGATTAAATGAAAAAATACATTTATAAGCCTGTGCTTTTAATCCGTAGCTAAACATTGAATATATATATTATTATATTTTTACTATTAAGAATCGCAGCAAAATTCAGACGAGTACGGAAGCATCTTGTCTATATTTTATAACCACATAATTAGCAATTAACAGAGCAATGATAAATTATTTTAATTAAATTACAAATTTAAAAGCTTCAATTAAATTAACTTAACAATAGAATCACCATGTAAAGCGCCCTTGAGGTATTTTATTACGAAAATGGCGCTATATAAGTTATCCACAATAAATAAATAAATGGTAGTCGATGTTACGCTCGTAAGCGCGAGAGAGACAAAAATTATTTTCATAATGCGTATGCCCTGCGATGTCATACCATACACTTATTCACGGATACTACACAATGCGTTGGTGGAAGTTTTGCGAACGCGCTAGCTTTAAATAATTGACCAGTGTTGTGGTATTATTATTGATATTATTTTATTCCTCCATACAAAACGTTCGGGTTTTTTTCTTAGCCTTTCTACCTTTTTTTGATATTGTGAACACACAAACACATACATACCTCAAGTATACGACAGAGAAGTTTGTTTATTTCTTTTACGTTTTGTACATACACATTTGTATATTGGCGGGCTTATTGCCAAATGGCAATTCCCTTCATCGAATCAATCAAATATTTTGTTTATTTAGATAACTTAAGTTTCAAAACGAATGCAAGTTTCTTTATGTAATAAATCAAAATAGAAAGGAAAGTTGAAACAGCAAAAATTGTATATAAATTAATTGATATTAATTCTAGTCTTAAATAGCGTATCTTCAATGAATACGTTTCTAATGACTTTTAGGACTTTTCATACACTTTGTTTCAATCACCAAATGACTTATTTTTCAACGGTTTCATGTTGACCAACCCATCTTTAAAAAAATACTAAATTATAAAAAATAGTTGTAATACAATGCGTAAGTAATTTAAAAAACAAAAACTACATTATACATTTCAAAAAAAAATAACACCTTACGAGCACACGTTATTTTATTCAATAAGCTACAATTTTTAAACGAATAATATTTATTAAATCTTTCTTTTGTTGTACATATGCTATTGTTAGACATGAAAATTGTTTTACTTTTTACAATAATCAAACGTCAACCTATACTTACGTCATTTCAAACATAACGTGTTTATAAATGCTTGTAATAAGAAGTTGTTATTTGTTTCCAAAAACGAATAAAAAAATAATAATCAGGTGACGATATTAAAAATCACAGCAATATTATCCTAATTGCAATAAAAAATACTTGCTGTGTGATCGCACTACCGAGATAAGTTCTAGTACATTGATAGTCAACTAAATTTTAAAACAATTTTTTTTGTCTCAAAACTTGAATTCCTTTCGGATAAACACTCCAAATTCATGCAACGTATAACAGTTATGAAAAAATTAATTACATTGAAGTTTCATTAATTTCAACACAGTACAATCTCTTTAGCCGGTAAACATTTTAAATATATTCTGATATCATAATCGTTGCACAAACTTTATGAATCAATACAATGAGTTCTTAACTTATAGACAATTTGTTAGAAATTATTCCGATATTATTAGACCTGCTCTTTTATTAATAGAATTTTATTCATTTGTAAAAATTTGCATAAAACATATCATAGAAAACAGTTATTAGGTATATAATGTGCTAACGTATTTTCTACGTGGCATATTAATTTACAACACATAGTATAGCAATAAAATTATACTATCAAAGGCGTTTAATTTTAATAAAATAAAATAGTATAAAGTTTTGTTAATGATGCGTAATTTAAAGGGTCTTAATTTTTTTTAAAACAATCGTCTAATTTTACTGTAGACTAATATGTCAACTAAGAAAAGGACCTTTGAGAACGACCTATGGGAGGATTAACTATTTTCCGGACTTACGACCTATCCAAATTTTACTAGATACCTACATAGATACTACAAATATTGAGATATGTTTTAAAATACTGTAATTATTTATTTTCAATAAAAAAAAATAAGATAGTTTGAACAAATCATTTATTTTTTTATACAAAAGCACGAAAACTGAATAGTCAAACATAGATAGCCATCTTACCAACAATTTTTAACGAGTATGGTTTACGATTTTTCACACAAAACAAAATACAATTTTTCAAGACAAGAAAGAAATATGTCCAACAAAACGGATTAATATTTTATAATAATCTAAATGTACATGTTACATTTTTTTTGTTAATCTTTCTGTCAAGACTGGGTTAAATATATTTCGTCAAATAAATGTTCCTTTGTCAAGGTGTAAAAATATACAAAACTAAACATTTTAAATCTTACAAGGAAATAGTCGTGTTCCAAAACTGGTCGGCGTGTTTATTTTGATTAAGTGATTTTACAAAAAAAGCTTAACCACGCGTCATAATTTCATGTATAAAATCACAAAAGTTCTAAAAGTCAATGTGTTTTTGGTACATGAGATAAAATATTTCAAATTCTTTTGATTCTCTACTTATCGAGAGAGGGATTTATCCATTGGTAAAAAAATCAGAACTTGTTAAGATTAGATATTGTTAAAAAAATTATGTGAACACAACATAAAAAAAAGAACTTGCTTAATCCATAAACATTTAAAAATTAAAGCATTCAGTGAAAACAAAAATAGTGAAATTATAAGACTTCGATTGTGTTCAATTCTCTATGATGGCTGTGTGCTGTATGAAAGATAAGAAACTGTCTGCGTAACCGAAGAGAACGGAATTGTAGTAATGAGTTTTTTTGTCGCGATAGAACTTTCGTTTTGAATACTGTCCCTTGTCACACTAATGATAATCATTTTTTTATTTTGCATTGATGCTCTGTAACAATAGTCAAACTAATAATAGAACGCTTTACACCCGAACAATGCTTGTATATTGTAGAAATGTACTTTAAACATCAGAGTTCAGTTCGCCAAACATACAAGGCTCTTCGTGAAACCGTGAATTTACTATTAGACTAGCTTAGTGATAGCATTGTTTTCAGAAATGTTTATTTTTATCACGATCGGACGCCATTGGATTATTTCCAATGAGGTTACGTTAGATCCATGGTATATGAAAACAAACAAACAACTCTAGAATCTTTGAAAGCCAATGTTACACGCACCACTTCGAAAATAACGCCGGATTTGTTGGAAACAATGGCCAAAAATTAGACCAACGCCCTACGTATCTGTTAGTCGCGGTCGTTGCGGAAAATATTTCGAACATATTAAAAACAAATCCATTTCAACAAATATTTGCGTATTTTATTTTAATTTTATCACGCTCAATGAAATATTTAACTTAATCTTATTTATTTTTCTTTGTTGTTTTAGGTCTTGATGAGACATGTAAACTGGTGACCAGTTTAGGAGGGGTCTGTAAAGGATATGTAGTGGACTTGGCTAAACGTGATGATGTATACAGAGCGGCCGCCTTAGTCAAGAAAGAAGTTGGAAGGGTAAGCATTTTTCCTTCTCTTAAAAAGTGAATTTTATATGTGTACAAGTTTCGTGTTTATACGCCCAATACTTCTTTAATTTAAAGCAAATTGTCTTATATTTTTTAACACTTTTGTATACGTCTGCATTGAATTTACGTTTTTTTCTTTACAATCTCCAAATGCACGTTGGTTTAGTTTTACGGAAAAGAAGGGTTATAAAATTAAAGATCTATACATTATGTATGATCTCTTTACTAACAAATGTAAAATAATTTTAAAAAACGATACAGAAAGTGTAAGTTACAGTTAACACAATATTTATCCCGGATTTAATCCCTGACGGTGTGGATTTGAAAAGACAAAGACAAAACTTTTTATTTGTCAGCAAACGAGTTTCTTATTAAAATTTAAATAAGAGATCGGCGATTTCAATTGAATTTGACTCTACACCAACAGCTTTTCATTAACTTTCTATCATTATAAAAATGTGAAGTATCGGAATTGTCTAACAAAAATATAACAGTACAAGTATCTTTTCTCATCACAACACGAAACCACTTTAAAGACCTGGGTCATCATATCGGTTTCACTCATACAAAAAGCAATGTTTTATATTCGTATATCGTGATTTTAACTGAATTTAACTCTACTAATTTCACTGCCTCCTTCAAATGTGAGTCTGGCCAATTATATGGAGGGCCTTTGTCGGATATTATAGATAAAATAATAAAGTGACGAACCACGTTAAGAAACAATATTTTACGTCTACCTAGCTAGGAATCGAACCTAGGACCTCAAGTTTGATAACCGAGTGCACCTACCACTACATTACGAGGTAGACTTGTCTCCACTCGATTTCCTCTTTTGATATTTTTGTATGAGAGTAACCATTTGAGCCGAAATCCAGGACTCTGATTCTGTTTCACAAAGAGAACTGTATTTTTAATTTTGCCAGACACATACAATAATCATATCGTTCGTTAATCTCTTGGGGGTTAAAATATTTATTTTTGGATAAAAAAGGTTCGCTTCGATTGCTTTTTGCTACTTTGCAACAATGATCACGATGGAAGTAACATTCAATGATTTCATTGTAACCTCGCCAAGATAAGCGCTGCGTGAAGTCCGTATTATTCTGGAATCACATTAGCTATGTTCATTGAACAAATTACATCGCGACGTCATTAATTACATTTATAAGAGGTGAATAAATAAATAATCGTCAGATGAATTAGCAAATGGAACGAGGTCGCTATTTAAAAACTAGCTTCACCATGCGGGACCTTAGTACTTACACAGAGTTTCAAAAATAACAAAACAATTTGACTCCTGACTTCGAAAAAAAATTAAATCATGAGTTTTTTAAAAATATGTATTATTAATTTTGAGAATTCGATTGATTTTAATTACAAAATATGGTATCTCGTGTGGTTAGTGGGTCATTGTGTGCTTTTGAATGTCTAAATGTCAAACATTTTCAGAATAATATGTAAACATTACACAGCATTTCAGTATAAGATTGATTGAATTGTTGATAATTTAATACACTTATAAATAAGACGAGGTCGTAATAAAATTTGCCAAAGAGTAAGTTGTATGCGAGTTCAATAATTTTATTTTGTTGTCTTTGTATCCTTGTTATGCCTGTCTTCCCCAGAAGGCGATCATGTAGCTAAATTTGCCTTTAACATGAGCTTCGTACATTATGATTTTTTATATTTTTTATATGAGGTCTTTAATTTTGTGAAAGAGGTTATGTTATGATGTCTATGTGTTTCGTTCATTTTAATTGTCAGTCCATGGTGAGTTCTAGTTCTCTGAGGGTTTCGTTATTTACTTTTATGTGCAATATTTAAGAAAAAAAAATTCTCAACTGGTCTGAGTGTTGTGGTGTATTTTTCATTACCTCCTTCCGTATCATCTCTTTCTCACCTGCTGACAAGCCTCTAAAGAGAGGCTTAAGGGGTTATTCCTGTAAAAAGAATAGTAAAATAAATTTTAAAAAAACAACCGCTTATTTCTTTTCTGGGAGCCTGGACGTAAACCACAGAACACCACGTTAGCATACATATTTATTTATTTTATAAATTTATTGCATAAAAATTTGTATACATATTTAATAACAGGGAATCCTTATAAAACAAACGGATAGAAAATAAAAACGGAATGTTCTCTGTTTATGAAAGTCTCCATCTAACATGGCTCAATCTGTTCTAAGATGGAGATTTTTTTTATCTTTTAGGGCATAAGTAGTTCTATACTAATATAACAATAACAAAAAAAAACAAAACTACTTAATTATAAATGCCTAGCTAATCAAATAAGGAAATTATATATCGTTATTATACAAATATAAAGTATATATTATATGTGCTAAGAATACATGTTACTTGTTACATAAATAATATAGTAAAACATATAATAAAAAACAAATATAAAGTAATGAAAAACATAAAAATATAAATAATACGTGTACCAATTATATAAAGTACTACGTTTTTTGATCTACATATATTTTTCAAAAAATCTCTGGCTACACTATTTATATGTGCAGTTATTTTTTTTTTTAAATTTGTTTAAAATTTTGACTCTTTTATATTTGCCAAAAACCATTAAATATTTTTTGAGCAATTACATTATATTGCTTTTTACCAAAGGCGGTTGATACAAATGGGACAATACAGTTAATTTGTGTTGCTGAACAAGTGTATATTGTGTTGAGTTCTTTTGACCTCACTTAATTTATTATAAAATTTAAGTAGTAGGCACCTCACAAACAATTGTCTTGCATCCAATATATTTAGCTCAGCGAATAGATCTTCCGTTGGATACCTCGAGGATTTTTTGAGAAGGATCTTCAAGATCCATTTTTGTGCTATTTTCACTGGTTCAAGGATTGAACGAGAGCAACCTCCTCAAGCTAAATTGCAATATGATAGTTTGCTTTGGCAAAAAGCCAAGTAAATTTGTCTCACCTATATATTTTAGGTTCCCATTATTTGGCGATAGTTTTTGTAAGATAAAAAGTTTTAGTGCTAGTTTATTTTTGATCAATCAACCTTGTTTTAAAACCGGTCGGCATATTAAATTTATTTGAATGATTTTACAAAAAATAAATAAATGGGTAGTCAAATTATTTATTATAATTCCGATTCATAATTTTATGCACCTAATATTTGTTCATATTTAATAGTAAATCAAGTAACCTAAAAAGCTGAAGTCAAAACCATACACACATTTTAAGAGGCCAAGATTTGACATTCACCTTAACCATATTCGTTGTACGCAAACAGTAACGTTATTTACTCACACATTCCTCACTTCTCATTTCTCACTACATAAGTACTCGGTATCTTCTACTCGAGCCTTTGTAGTCTTCATAGTAAATACATTCTCCATTAGTCAGCCTTTATTCAAACTCTTACAATAAACCAATTCTCAAAGGAATATTTACTTGAGGGTACTTATACGTTCATGAAGCCGTGTCACAAACTCCAATGATTGAGATAAAAAAATCATTGACATATATTTTTAAAGTGTATTTAACAGAAGTAACAACGGAGTTTTTTAACATCTAAAAGGGAAAATTGAAGTATTAACGTGAAGTATCTTGAAGAAAAAGTTCTAAGAATTTGTAGATTAATTTATTTGGACAATCAAATGTTAACTTGAGCCTTGACTCATCGGTCGTTAGAAATATGAAAATGGTTTTAAGGAAACATTATTATTAAGCTGATATATTTGGTTCTAGACACGATAGTTATAAAACGAGTCTGATTTCTTTTTTTCTCTCGCAAAATAATTCTTAAACATTTCTTTATATTTAAAAATGTTTTCCCTTTTCATATTTATCTATTTATTACGTTAATATTTTTGGTTGCTTATGTGTATTTTATCATCACCATCATTCCCTTTTCGCACCTAATGGTGCATAGGGCACTGGATTGGTACACCAATTACAGCATATCTCGATCAATTTTGTTACATGAAGGTAAGATGATCAGTCTTACGCTTCAGGTACTAGTCCAGGGACTATGAAATATTCTAATGTAAAAACACCCTTTTAAATATATATTTCATTTCAACCATGTCGGGAATCGAACCCGAGACCTCTTGCGTGGTAGGCAAACGCGCTGACCATTACACCACGAGGCCGACAAATGTGTATTTACCTACTTGTTACTGTTGTTATAGTTATGCAATTTTATCATTTTTCGTTATGTATTTATAAATGTATTTTTTTAAATATATTTATGTTCAATATAATATGTTAAAGGCAATTTATGCCGTTTATGTAAAAAATAAATAAATAAATTATTGTTGCCTAAAAAATATTTAGCGTTCGTTCTTTTGTTTGATAGATACACTCGTATGTCTAAATCCTAGCCTCCTATAGGCCTAGACCAAACAAGATAAGACATTGGAGAATAGATTTTATAAAAACAGAAATGCAACATTACACAATATGTAAAAATAAACAACCAAAAACAAATAGTCAATAATTGAAATACACATTTTTTCCTAAGGTATGTCTAAATCTTTGTAAAACTGGATTTAACTCTCGCTTCAGGGTATTTAATAAAAAAATAAATTTAAACATAGTCAGTTTAAAAAAAACTTTTTATTAATAAATCCATATGAATTACATTGCCAGGAGTTACTACAACTCATTTCGGGACTTAAATAACATTGTCTTTTTTTTTTAATCACATATTCAGAACAACCAATAAAGCAAGTTCAACATCACAACAATACGTATATATGCAAAAATAAAATTCTTACTCAAAAAACATAAATATATAAAAACGCTTTCAAGAATGGAAGAAGTGGTAAATCTAGAACTAAGGGAGATAAGGTTGTTAACATCACATGCTACGCAGACGATGCAGCCACAGTGGCAGTGGCAATTTCTGATGATTAAAACATATCTATCTCAGTTAGTAAAACAAAATGTCTAATATTTTATTTATTTATTAAGGAAATCATACAGTCTATATAAATACAAGGTAAAAAAGCACAATTTAAAAAAGTACGACCAATTACAGATTTCACATAAATTTATTATGAATGCAGGAGGAGAGGAGAAAAAATAATTAAATTCTAAAAAATAAAAAATATAAATATTAAATAAAAAGTACATAAAAGGGAGAAGACATTGTATTTTTTTAAATATTATTGATATTTACTCACATTAAAAGCGATAACTTTGTGGTTAAACATTTTACTAAATGTTATTAACTATTTGTCGATAACCTCCTACCGACTTTTCTATATCTAGCGGTTTCGAGACGTACCTGTCTCTTCGTCAGGACACCAATTAAACTAACTTGCAAAACTCACTATTCACCTTCACCGTGGTTTTTGCACAAAAATATTAAACCAATATGCCGATTTCAAACCACAATATTAACTTATTTTTTAAAAAGCACATATTCAGAACAACAACAAAAGTAGGTAACCCTTGCATGCACTGATATTTTTTTATGAAAATGTTTAATGGTGTGGGAGAAATAGTTGGAAAAAGACGGTGGGGATGAAGGGAGGGGATGAATAGGTATAGTGTGACCATTATAATGGAAATCGTATAATGGGCCATGTTAGTTTAATTGGTATTCTGACGAAGAGACTGGTACATCTTGAAGTCGGTAAGTGGTTGTATACAAATTTTTAATAATGACATTTAGTAAAAAATGTTTTTAATAATGTATGTCTATACATTATTTGAAAGGCTTATTAGACAGTAAAAGTAACCACATTATATGTAATAACACATTATGGTGTGTAATATTTATCACTTTATACATTTTTATTAAATTGTTTGCATCTAATGGTGCATAAAGCACTACATTGGAACACCGAATGTATCGTACCTTGATTATCTGTTACATAAAGGTAAGATGATCAGTCTTGGGCTTCAGGTACAATTTCAGAGACAGTTAAATATTGCAGTGTAAAACCACCTTCAAAACAAATATTAATCGTCGACCCGCCAGAAATCAAACCCGAGACCTCAAGCATTCGTCAACCACTACACGACGAAGCGAATTTATCCCCATTTGATTTCCTTGTTTAGAATGTTTACCTGAGAGTAGTAATCGAATCGAAAATACTTGTCCAGGGTCATGGTTATATTTCACACACAGAACTGTATCATTCATCCGCCCGGACACAGCCAAAATAATACTTATATTTATCTCTTTTTGACCATTCATATTTCTTAATTTTTTAATTCTCTATTTAAAAAAAAAAGAGCTGAAACCTTTATTTATATAAAAGAGATTCATCAGATTTATTACACCTGCTAGAAAACATCCGAAATGAAATCTAAATGTGTATACCTCTTTTAAGTTAAATGTTATTTTGTGTATTTTTCAATCTGTGTCAAAGGATTCAACGAGGACAAAGAAAAAAATAAAGCAAGGAATATAGAAGTTTAGACATAACAAGGCGATTGCGAATGTTTGAAAATGCATCGTAATAATTCTTCAATTCGTCCATCTGACGATTTTTATGAAAAAAAATCCACATCCGTTCCTAAGTGGAGCATGTGGACATTACCTGACGCCTCCAAGAGACCCTATAGCTAGCCGGCACTCTCGCCTCCTCCCATACCAATCCCGGGTCCCTTAGTTCCGCCGAATAATGTCAAAATATCGTCATTGAAGCCTACCAGGATAGCGGGAGCCCGCAGGTGTGAAGGAACGCAGGTCCACCCTTAAAAGAGTCGTTATAGAAAGCTGTCGCGTCCGTTCTCGGACTTCAATATTAGTAATTAAATTGAACCACCATATACCGAGCACTAACCTCAAGACCAAGAAGTTCGTTATTTCGAGTTTCGGTAAGGTGCCAGGATTCGCACCCACATTGAAGTACTGGAATTATACAAGAGTTGAAAAATCGGCATTCTGTTTTGATTGACGCAACGATAGACTATAAAGTCACACTAACATATCATTATCAACTAGTTTTCCTGTTTCGGAATTCTTACATGAAAGTAGCCATTGAGTCGAAAAAAAATACTTTGCTTGAGTTCTATTTCTTTTTTGCATACATAACCGTGGCCTTATGCTGTAACTAATTCGTTCGTATCGTATGAGAAGAAACGAGAGAGAGAGAGAGAGAGCACATATAATTTTGATTGCGTTAGTGTGAGATGGATTTATGACGAACGAACGAACTTACGAAACGAAATTGTGACAGAATAAACCTGCTGTATTCTACATTATGCCCGAACTTTGATATATTGAAGAGGAAACACTGACTTTAATATGTTTACCATTTTCGTGTCTTTATTGTTTTGCTTTCTTGATTAACAGTTTCTTATGGGAGCTAGGACCACCTGAATACCCAAAAAATCTTTAGTCTGCCATCTTCGAACGTACGTTATACAAATATGGAAAAACGGAATAATTTTATTCTTTCTAAAAAAAAAACAAAATCGGTTCAGTTTTAGGGTGCGAAAAACGGGAAAAAGAAAATTCGATTTTAATTAGGCATAATCAGTCCGACGAGCAGTTGTCTTTTCCGCACAATATCGTAAGGGATCTACGAGAGAATGGCAGAAAAACTTTGCTGGAATACCTGTTCATCAAATCTCGAATTCTCTGACACCGCACATTCTTTTAATAATAAATAATATCGTTCGTGATTATTTTATAAATCTCATACTCGACTAATGTTGGGTGAATGAGCTGAAGATCTTCCAAGCAACCGTACTTATCGCCTCATCTGAGTTTTTTTTAAAGATGCTTATGTGTTTTTTTGTTTGACGGAGTTTAATGATTGGGAAAACCATTTATCATCCCGGATACAACTCTAGGCGAGAATTCTTTGAAAAGCTTTATTTATTATACGTCAATATTGCAATCATTGTCGTAGAACAACAGAGAGTGAGAACCTTTTAAATAAGAGAATTCGGAAGTCTAGGAATTTACAGGGCCGATGACCTGTCATTGGCTGTTTTGAGCGGCCAACTTTACAACTCGGTTTCCTTCCTTTTTCAGGAGTAGCGACCGAGTCGAAAACACTCGTCCAGGGTTTTGGTTCTATTTTAAACACAGAACTGTTCACCCGCCCAGGTTTATTATTTTGTATGTGTCCAGACACATACAAAATAATGAATAAGAATGATGATGATGAAAAGACCCGAAACCTTTATTGTTGTGGGTTGGATTCCTCTAAATAATGTATATAAAAATAACCTAAATTGTTTGTATTCTTATATTTCTAATACTAGTTTATTTCATCAAAATAAATAAGGGTATTAGAAAAAAACTTAGAAATCTCCACCAAAAACGGAAAATTAGTTATTGATGCCAAAATAAAACATACATAAAAACCTACCTACCTAAATAATAGCGTAATTCAAAACCGTCTCTAAATCTTGCAAAAACAGATTTTAATTATTCTACTTAACACCGCAAACTTAGCATTCTCCATTGAGTTAGTGAAGCATAATTAGAAATCTCACAATTCTTTTTTCAAAGTTTTTCGCAAACATCTCAGTAACTCCTTCAATTGAGATTTTTATGGTTGCTTCTAAATCCCCCAAATTTCCAAATTTTTCTTTTTTAAATCCACAGTACAAAGACAACGCTGTTTGATTCAGTGAAAATCGTTAAACGGTTATCTTATACACTAACATGTTATCTTAAAACTTTGCTGACTGTGCTCGCAACATAAAGTTTATTGCATTTTAATAGTTATTATTCGAAAACGGAACCGATTTTTGCAATTCTTGTCATCTTTTTGCCATCGGAACAGTATTATCCCCTACGAGTGCGTTTTATAGTAACTATTGCACTATATTATATTATGTATACTGACACATACGTGTAAATACGATATAGTATGTATATGTGTAATGTATGCCAAGGTAAATGGTGCTATATCAAACACATTATTTGTTAATCAAAGGCGCAAACCAGCTTTACTTCAACCGCTAATTTAGCGCCTTACCTCGGCCCGCTAAATCAACCGGAAAACGCAACCACAGATGAGTTTAGAATACTGTCGGATATTGGTCCTATTCAATCCTTTGTTCTTTAAAAATAGCGCAGACATCTTGTAAATTCAATTAGGAATTAATTTAAATTATTTAAACGCCGACGAGGCTCGGCTCGTTGAACATTTCAGAAAATATATTTTTTACAGTGGAACGGATATAAAAGGTTTACCTAATAAATAAAGCTTAACCCATCGACACCTCCTACGAATAACATCATACCCCACAAAACGCGATTACAGAAGGATTTTTTGTCCAGTATAAATTTAAATTTTGCCGGCTTAAAAAAAAAATGGTACGTTAATGAATTTTTTGTGTCGTTTTATGAAAGCTTACATTTTTTTTTAATGTTTTGCAGTTTTTGTAAAAATGCACAAACGATGTAATGCTTCGGAAAAGACGTAAAGTAAAATATCGTATAAATAACATACGACTTTATAATAGACGTTTCGTAAAATACCGTTTGAATGAGGTACTCGTACAACGTTACATCGGGGTCTATTGGAAAAAAAATATTTTATGTATAACATACGATAATGAATGTATTCAGAAATTATCTTTCGTTCCGTTAAAAATCAATATATATATATAATCGTTAGTAACAATAACGATATCATACATTATTATTTTGTATATTATGAACATAAAAAATAGTAGAACTGATATCAAACATTTATAATATAATTACCTAAGTTATTTTATCAAGCATTTTGGCATAGTTCGTACAAATATATGTTTTAGTTATTATCTTATGAATCCGCCCTTGGAATTTCTATTGTAGGGTTGATTCTATTTTAAAGGCTAAATCACATTTTTGTGCTTTAGTTAGTTTCATTGTTTTTTTATTCTTTTAAACAATGTATGCGGAGGACGTCCGTCCAGTCTGGAGAACACAATCGTAACTGATACTTACACCGTTTCCGGCTACCTCTATCGTCCAATGAAAATCGTAAGAAGTGTATTTTGTAAAAAAATAAGAGATACGAGACGAGTATGCGTCAAAAAAATGTGAAGATTGGTTTTTTTTTTCTTCGTCGGAACCAAAGACATCGACGAAATAAATCAACGATATGTGGATTACCATTTTATACGTAGGAGGTTTGACATAATAGAATCATAATTATTTTAATTCTGAACTAAAATTTTTACATTATATAAAATAAAATTATATTTGTATATCCACAGTTTGTAGATATAATAATATTATTCCTAAATAATTCGGCATTTTCAATATATACGGAGGTATGACCGTGATTACAACAAATGTAAAGTAACTTGCACTAAAAAAAATCTTATGCGGACAGTTTGTCCACATGTAACTTTTTTGAATTCATTAGATTAAATTTTAATTACTTGTAGGTATATTATTATTTTATTTGAGATCAATAACTTTTATAATAATAATAACAGTACTTTAATTTCAGGTCAACGCGGGTACAATAGATTTATTTTTTAAATATAAAAACATTATTTGTATAAAAATAAAACATTAACAAGAATAATATTAATAAGTAATAAGGACAATAATAATTAGTAGTAAAAATCATAATGAAAACCGAGTTGTGGTCCTGTGTCTACTGTCGCGGACTCACGATCAGAAGTCCGAAGGTCCACAACTTGATTCCCATTTTCTAATGGTGAGTTTACAGTTCGTTGTAAATGGCCTTAAAATTGAAATATTTAGGTAAATCATAAGAATGCAAATATTTCATTTAAAAAAAAAAAAACAAATAAAATTATAAAGTCGAGATTCTGACAAGCCGGTTTTGTGGTTCAGCTGTTTTTTTCAAAGATCTAATTTTTAATAGAGTCAAAACGGCTTTCCCTCGATTATCGATTAATTTAAAACAAACCTGATTACGAAATGCCAATACAAAAACAAAATACGTAAAATTGAAATTAAAAATCACTCACGTCGGAAGGTTTATCCCAAAACGGCACGGCCGGTTGCTTTAAAAAAAATCTCTGTCAACATGATCTTATTTTAGTATTATAAGGATCCCTATAACGTGATTTTTTTTAAAAGAAAATATTATAATCGACTAAATAATCATAAGATTTTAGCCATAATTAATTTTACTATTCCCTAGGTATTAAATAATTATAAATCAAGTCATAAATTATGTAAATCGATCAAATTGATATTACGGTAAGGTTAAAAACTAATTTGCACTTTATAAAATATCATATATAGATTTATTAGATAATTAGGTTACTTTTGCAATTTACCGCATGCTGATGTTAAATACATTTAACGTTTCAACCATTTTGAAATTATAACTTGATATAAAATATGATTTATCACAGAGACCACCTTATAATTATATTTATTTATATTAAGTAATAATTTAAATTTAACTGTTCATTTACACGATTATTATTATTATTATATTTGGACATGTAAATACATAGCGCCATTTTTTTATGAAAACCACCTCAAGGGCGCTGTACAATAAATACATATCCCAGAACGTCTTGCAGCTAAAGAGTGCATAAATGGTTGGGGTTCTAGTTCCTCGTCTTCAATTATGATAAATTACAATTATGATATATAGAAGGTAGATTACAGCACGCCTTGCAGCTGCAGAGCGCATGGACAGTAAGAAATCTAGCCCTTATGTTTTATTTATTTTACCATGAAGTTCAGATTGTCGGCCTCGTGGTGTAATGATCAGCGCGTTTGCCTACCATGCAAGTAGTCTCGGGTTCGATTCCCGACACGCTTGATAGGTGTTAGACTAGAATATTTCATAGTCCCTGGACTGGTACCTGAAGCGTAAGACTGATCGTAAAATGATCGATATACGCTGCGATTGGTGTACCAACGCAGTGCTCTATGCACCGTTAGGTGCGAAAAGGGAATATTTTTTTAATTTTTAAAAATAATTGTGTATTTTGTTTCCAGGTATCGCTACTCATAAACAATGCAGGTGTTGCATCGGGAACAATGTTCCTGAATACTCCTGATCATATCATTCAAAGAACATTCGATGTCAACATATTGGCTCATTTCTGGGTAAGTTCATTATATACATTTAAAAATTCTACAAAAAAATAACGCACTATCATATTTTGCAGAAAAATATTCAGTACGTACGTTTATGTAAGTCGATTAATATTTTATATTTTTTATGCGAATATGTCCAAAGGAAAAAATACTTTTTGCCTTTTCTTTGGGAACTTTTCTAGCAAGTTGACGAATGAAAAAACTAACATTTTATTGTGATTAAGTACTAGAAATTTGTATAGGTTTAATATGTTTATCTTACTTATGAACGAATGAAGTAAAAAAAATATAAAGTTAATATTTAGGAATCTAAAAGCGTAAGATTAAAAAATATTTATATTAATTTCCTTATAAACTACATTAACCTTAAATAAACCTTTTAATTATCCGTATTTTATCCGACAAATTTAAAAATGGGTATATTTATTACTGAACAATGTTTTTCCTTATTTTCTATCAGCGTACATAAGGCAACTTGTATAATTACGATGAACCTAAAAAAAATATTTGGCCATAAGCATAATGATATAAAAGGCGGACGATAAATTATTTGACCTGACAACGATAGCGGCACACCATTCAACGAAACATATTGCCGATTTTATTTTGTATAAAATACATTTTTTTGCAGTTGATTAACAGGAAAATCCTGGATTAATAATAAATTCTTGATTCTAAAACTTGTACATGCTTGTACGTTCCCGGTGCGAATATTTTAATAAAAGTAACAGTTTTAATGTCAAAGACACGGCGATTTTTAGGTATAAATAAAGAATGGTAAAACAAATATATATATATATATGGGGAGAATAAATAGTAATGTAGGATGAGGACGATTAAGAAAGATGTGGCATGAATCAATTGATAGGCATGTGTGACAAGATGTATGAATGTGGAAGAAGCTGGGAAGGTGTGTCAACATAGATGTGTGTGGCGGTCTATGCTCTCTGCCTAGCCCACGGGGAAATTGTGTGATGGTAGTAGTAGTAGAAGTAGTAGTAATAACGTTATGCCGGTACGAAAACGAACCAAACATACATTGGTGTAACTAAATTAAATTTAGTATACCGTCACACTGTTTCTATTATTAAACTGACAAGCTTAAAGCTGTTTGCTTTAAATTTTAAAGAAATAATATTGTTTATGTTGATCGTCTCGGAAATTGAATTTATAACATTATGTATGGATAAAGTTGATAAATACAGCAAATTAAAATTCACTATTCTCACACAATTCAAGCAATAAAATAATTGTTTTAAACGTTGAGAAATATGTTTTTATTTAATTTTTGTTAATAATCGATCACTTCTACCCCTAGTATTTCAAATGAATTGAAAGGTTTTTAAGACTCGTCATTAAAAAATGCTTGAAGGAAAATTATTCAAAACACGTTTCCAGATGTTTTAATCGCAAATAATACGTCTGACTAATCCTTATTCGGTCTATAATAATAGCTTTATTTCAATGCTGATTTTTTATTGTGATTTTAGCACGTAGATCCAAAATACCAGCACCTAACGGGATAATCTTGAATAAATTTATTCCTACGTGATTCGTCCATCGTTCATCTCAGACTCGAGAGATTTTTGTATAAGTTCGTATATATGTATAAGCACATTTGCATAATCCCTCATTTGAAAATAGATTGCGTACATCGCATGGATAGTTTAATTAAATTTGATATATGATCTGAACATATGAAAAAATATTTAGTGCATACTAATCATTGTTATATTCTCTGTCCGGGCGGATTAAAAACACAGTTTTGTGTGAAATAGAACCAGAATCCTTGACGAGTAATTTCGATTCGATGGCTACTCTCAGGTAAAAACTCTGAATAAGACAAACGAGTAGAGGTCCGCCTCGTAGTGTGGTGGTTGACTCGTTCGCCTACCATGCTTGAGATACCGGGTTTGATTCCTGGGAAGGTCGACATAAAATATTCATTAAACAGGTGGTTGTACGCTACAATATTTTTTTAATGTTCCTGAACTGGCACCTGAAGCTTAAGACTGATCACCTTACCTTTATTATATAGATGATCAATTTGCGCTCCATTTGGGTAAGGTACCTACGTAGTGCTCGTAGTGCTGAATAGGGATATGAGTATCATTATGAATATCTAATAAGGTTGAGTTTTATAGTAAAACTACCGTAATTTATAAAATCATTTTGTAATACGTAAACACTTCAAAATATATTATATGTAGATGATTTGCATTGAAGTGTCTGTTTTTATTTTTTAAATGTGAATTAAAATTAAACTTCTTTAGTTTTACTAAAACTTCCTTTTTTTCTCTACTTTCGTTTTTGCAGAAACATATGTTATGTATTTAGGATAGATTTTGAAATTCTGTGAAGCTTTTTATCTAAATTCCCGTTTTTATTTTTAAATTATCAATTACACTTTTAGTAACGGCGCAATATGTGATACCTTTCGGTTAAGTGGACGGTGTCGATCTGATATATTATCAAATATTTTAGTTTTGGTTTATTTATAATAAACTGTGAATCGCCATTGCACCGGCAATGTCAAATATAGAATCGGGTTGTGGCCCTGTCGCGGATTCACGGATCAAAGGTCCGAGGTTCGCACCCCTCTCTACCACAACTTGGTTCCCATTTTCTACTAGGGAATTATCTGCAACTCGTTGAAAATGGTCCCCGAAATTGAAATATTTGGGTAAATCATAAGAACGCAAATGTTTCTCTTTATAAAAAAAATGCAGATCGCACAATTTTGTTTTAACAAAATAATACTTAAATATTATTTTAAAGTAAAATTACATATTTCTCATTTTTGCTATCGATAAAATATATATACAAAAAATCCACGATCAAAGGAAACATCGTTTAAATTATATCCTTATTTTTTAAAAATGTTATCGAATATATATATTTGTGGCGCAACGACGAAATGTTATTTTTACGAAATCGAAATCAAATTGACCACAATCAGTCCACTACCAACAGTGCGACTACCACGGAACCACGGCTCGAGATTAATATTTTTATAAAACATTTAATTAGTATGTATAGTAATACTATACCAGCAGTGTT